>NC_064807.1:30107306-30448898 GCF_023721935.1 Panthera uncia
AAACAAGAGTCCAGGGCCAGATGGCTTTCCAGGGGAATTCTACCAAACATTTAAGAAGAGTTAACACCTATTCTCTTGAAACTGTTCCAAAAAATAGAAATGTAAGGAAAACTTCGAAACTCTTTCTCTGAAGCCAGCATTACCCTGATTCCAAAACCAGACAGAGACCCCACTAAAAAGGAGAACTATAGACCAATTTCCCTGATAAACATGGATGCAAAAATCCTCAACAAGATATTAGCCAACCGGATCCAACAATACATTAAAAAAATTATTCACCACGACCAAGTGGGATTTATACCTGGGATGCAGGGCTGGTTCAATATTCACAAAACAATTAACGTGATTCAGCACATCAATAAAAGAAAGGACAAGAACCATATGATCCTCTCAATAGATGATGAGAAAGCATTTGACAAAATACAGCATCCTTTCTTGATAAAAACCCTCAAGAGAGTAGGGATAGAAGGATCACACCTCGAGATCATAAAAGCCATATACAAGCAACCCAACGCTAATATCATCCTCAATGGGGAAAAACTGAGAGTTTTCCCCCTAAGGACAGGAATAAGACAGGGATGTCCACTCTCGCCACTGTTATTCAACACAGTATTGGAAGTCTTAGCCTCTGCAATCAGACAACACAAAGAAATAAAAGGCATCCAAATTGGCTAGGAGGAGGTCAAACTTCCCTTCTTCACAGGTGACATGATACTGTATAAGGAAAACCCAAAAGCTTCCACCAAAAAACTGCTAGAACTGATTCATGAATTCAGCAAAGTTGCAGGATATAAAATCAATTCACAGGAATCGGTTGCATTCCTATACACCAACAATGAAGCGACAGAAAGAGAAGTCAAGGAATCGATCACATTTACAGTTGTACCAAAAACCATAAAATACCTAGGAATAAATCTAACCAAACAGGTGAAAAATCTGTATGCTGAAAACTACAGAAAGCTGATGAAAGAAATTTAGGAAGACACAAAGAAATGGAAAAAGATTTCATGCTCCTGGATAGGAAGAACAAATATTGTGAAAATGTCCATGCTACCCAAAGCAATCTATATATTCAACGCGATCCCTATGAAAGTAACACCAGCATTCTTTACAGAGCTAGAACAAATAATCCTAAAATTTGTATGGAACCAGAAAAGACCCCGAATAGCCAAAGCAATCTTGAAAAAGAAAACCAAAGCAGGAGGCATCACAATCCCAGACTTCAAGCTATACTACAAAGCTGTAATCAACAAGACAGCATGGTACTGGCAGAAGAACAGACACTCAGATCAATGGAATACAGTAGAGAATCCAGAAATGGAACCACAAACGTATGGGCAACTAATCTTTGACAAAGCAGGAAAGAATATCCAATGGAATAACGACAGTCTCTTCAGCAAGTGGTGCTGGGAAAACTGGACAGTGACATGCAGAAGAGTGAACCTGGACCACTTTCTTACACCATACACAAAAATAAACTCAAAGTGGATGAAAGACCTCAATGTAAGACAGGAAGCCATCAAAATCCTCGAGGAGCTAGCAGGCAAAAACCTCTCTGATCTTGCCTGCAGCAATTTCTTACTCAACACATCTCCGGAGGCAAGGGAAACAAAAGCAAAAATGAACTACTGGGACCTCATCAAAATAAAAAGCTTCTGCACAGCAAAGGAAACAATCAGCAAAACTAAGAGGCAACCGACAGAATGGGAGAAGGTATTTGCAAATGACATATCAGATAAAGGGTTAGTATCCAAAATCTACAAAGAACTTAGCAAACTAAACACCCAAAAATCAAATAATCCTGTGAAGAAATGGCAGAAAGACATGAATAGACACTTCTCCAAAGAAGACATCCAGATGGCCAACTGACACATGAAAAAATGCTCAACATCACTCATCATTAGTGAAACAGAAATCAAAACCACAATGAGATACCACTTCACACCTGTCAGAATGGCTAACATTAACAACTCAGGCAACAACAGATGTTGGTGAGGATGTGGAGAAAGAGGATCTCTTTTGCATTGTTGGTAGCAATGCAAGCTGGTGCAGCCACTCTGGAAAACAGTATGCAGGTTTCTCAAAAAACTAAAAATAGTTTTACAACCCAGCAACCCAGCAATTGCACTACTAGGCATTTATCCAAGGGATACAGGTGTGCTGTTTTGAAGGGACACATGCACCCCGATGTTTATAGCAGCACTATCAACAGTAGCCAAAGTATAGAAAGAGCCCAAATGCCCATCGGTGGATGAATGGATAAAGAAAAGTGGTATACAATGGAGTATTACTCGGCAGTCAAAAAGAATAAAATCTTGCCATTGGCAACTATGTGGATGGAACTGGAGGGTATTATGCTACTATGCTAAGAGAAATTAGTCAGAGAAAGACCAAAATCATATGACTTCACTCATATGAGGACTTTAAGAGACAAAACAGATGAACATAAGGGAAGGGAAACAAAAATAATATAAAAACAGGGAGGGGGACAAAACAAAAGAGACTCATAAATATGGAGAACAAACTGAGGGTTGCTGGAGGGGCTGTGGGAGGAGGGATGGTCTAAAAGGGTAAGGGCATTAAGGAATCTACTAAAATTTTGCTTTCTAGGGAAGATGGCGGCGTAGGAGGACGCTGGGCTCACCGCGCGTCCTGCTGATCACTTAGATTCCACCTACACCTGCCTAAATAACCCAGAAAACTGCCAGAAGACTAGCAGGACGGAGTCTCTGGAGCCAAGAGCAGATGAGAGGCCCATGGAAGAGGGTAGGAAGGGTGGAGAGGCGGTGCGCGCTACACGGACTGGAGGGAGGGAGCTGGGGCAGAGGGGCAGCCCGCCAGCCAAGCAGAGCCCCCGAGTCTGGCTTGCAAAAGTGGAGGGGCCAGAGAGTGTGTTCCGACAGCAAGCGGGACTTAGCATCTGGGAGGTCATAAGTTAACAGCTCTGCTCAGAGAGCGGGAAGGCTGGAGGACAACGGGAGGGAGAGTTGCTGAGCCCCAGGAGGACAGAGCTCAGTTTGGCGGGGAACAAAGGAGCTCGCCAGCGCCATCTCCCTCGCCCATCCCCAGCCAAAATCCCAAAGGGAACCAGTTCCTGCCAGGGAACTTGCTTGCACCGTGCAAACACCCACGGCTGTGCTTCTGCAGAGCCACCCCTCCGGCAGCGGGACTGACTCCCTCCCGCTGCCACAGGGCCCCTCCTGAAGTGGATCACCAAAGGAGAAGCGAGCTAAGCCTGCCCCTCCTGCCCCGTGCACCCTGCCTACCCACCCCAGCTAATACGCCAGATCCCCAGCACCACAAGCCTGGCAGTGTGCAAGTACCCCAGATGGGCCACGCCACCCCACAGTGAATCCCGCCCCTAGGAGAGGGGAAGAGAAGGCACACACCAGTCTGACTGTGGCCGCAGCGGCGGGCTGGGGGCAGACATCAGGTCTGACTCGGCCCTGCCTACCAACTCCAGTTATACACCACAGCACAGGGGAAGTGTCCTGCAGGTCCGCACCACTCCAGGGACCATCAAAAATGACCAAACGGAAGAATTCCCCTCAAAAGAATCTCCAGGAAATAACAACAGCTAATGAACTGATCAAAAAGGATTTAAATAATATAACAGAAAGTGAATTTAGAATAATAGTCTTAAAATTAATCACTGGGCTTGAAAACAGTATAGAGGACAGCAGAGAATCTATTGCTACAGAGATCAAGGGACTAAGGAATAGTCAGGAGGAGTTGAAAAACGCTATAAACGAGATGCAATAAAATGGAAACGACCACAGCTTGGATTGAAGAGGCGGAGGAGAGAATAGGTGAACTAGAACATAATATTATGGAAAAAGAGGAAGCTGAGAAAAAGAGAGATAAAAATATCCAGGAGTATGAGGGGAAACTAAGTGATGCACTAAAAAGAAATAATATATGCATTATTGGTATTCAGAGGAGGAAGAGAGAGGGAAAGGTGCTGAAGGTGTAGCTGAGCTGAGAAATAATAGCTGAGAACTTCCCTGATCTGGGGAAGGAAAAAGGCATTGAAATCCAAGAGGCACAGAGAACTCCCTTCAGACGTAACTTGAATCGATCTTCTGCACGACATATCATAGTGAAACTGGCAATATACGATAAAGAGAAAATTGTGAAAGCAGCAAGGGACAAACGTGCTTTAACATATAAAGGGAGACCTATAAGACTCGTGACTGATCTCTCTTCTGAAACTTGGCAGGCCAGAAAGGATTGGCAGGAGATCTTCAATGTGAAGAACAGAAAAAAATATGCAGCCGAGAATCCTCTATCCAGCAAGTCTGTCATTTAGAATAGAAGGAGAGATAAAGGTCTTCCCAAACAAACAAAAACTGAAGGAATTTGTCACCACCAAACCACCCTACAAGAGATCCTAAGGGGGATCCTGTGAGACAAAGTACCAGAGACATCGCTACAAGCATGAAACCTACAGACATCACAATGACTCTAAACCCATATCTTTCTATAATAACACTGAATGTAAATGGACTAAATGCTTCAACCAAAAGACATAGGGTATCAGAATGATAAAAAAACAAGACCCATCTATTTGCTGACTACAAGAGACATTTTAGACCTGAGGACACCTTCAGATTGAGAGTGAGGGGATGGAGAACTATTAATCATGCTACTGGAAGCCAAAAGAAAGCTGGAGTAGCCATACTTATATAAGACAAACTAAACTTTAAATTAAAGACTGTAACAAGAGATGAAGAAGGTCATCATATAATAATTAAGGGTCTATCTATCAGGAAGAGCTAACAATTATAAATGTCTATTGCCGAATACGGGAGCCCCCAATATATAAAACAATTACTCACAAACATAAGCAACCTTTGACAAGAATGTGGTAATTGCAGGGGACTTTAACACTCCACTTACAGAAATGGATAGATCATCTAGACACACAGTCAATAAAGAAACAAGAGCCCTGAATGATACACTGGATCAGATGGCTTGACAGATATATTTAGAACTCTGCATCCCAAAGCAACAGAATGTACTTTATTCTCGAGTGCACATGGAACATTCTCCAACACAGATCACATACTGGGTCACAAAACAGCCCTTCATAAGTATACAAGAATTGAAATTATACCATGCATACTTTCAGACCACAATGCTATGAAGCTTGAAATCAACCACAGGAAAAAGTCTGGAAAACCTCCAAAAGCATGCAGGTTAAAGAACACCCTACTAAACAATGAATGGGTCAACCAGGCAATTAGAGAAGAAATTTAAAAATATATGGAAACGAACGAAAATGAAAATACAACAATCCAAACGCTTTGGGATGCAGCGAAGGCAGTCCTGAGAGGAAAATACATTGCAATCCACGCCTATCTCAAGAAACAAGAAAAATCCCAAATACAAAATCTAACAGCACACCTAAAGGAAATAGAAGCAGAGCAGCAAAGACACCCCAAACCCAGCAGAAGAAGAGAAATAATAAAGATCAGAGCAGAAATAAACAATATACAATCTAAAAAAACTGTAGAGCAGATCAATGAAACCAAGAGTTGGTTTTTTGAAAAAATAAACAAAATTGATAAACCTCTAGCCAAGCTTCTCAAAAAGAAAAGGGAGATGACCCCAATAGATAAAATCATGAATGAAAATGGAATTATTACAACCAATCCCTCAGAGATACAAACAATTATCAGGGAATACTATGAAAAATTATAGGCCAACAAATTGGACAACCTGGAAGAAATGGACAAATTCCTAAACACCCACACTCTTCCAAAACTCAATCAGGAGGAAATAGAAAGCTTGAACAGACCCATAACCAGCAAAGAAATTGAATCAGTTATCAAAAATCTCCCAACAAATAAGAGTCCAGGACCACATGGCTTCCCAGGGGAATTCTACCAGACGTTTAAAGCAGAGATAGGGGCACCTGGGTGGCTCAGTCGGTTAAACATCCGACTTCGGCTCAGGTCATGATCTCACGGTCCGTGAGTTCGAGCCCCGCGTCGGGCTCTGGGCCGATGGCTCAGAGCCTGGTGCCTGCTTCCGATTCTGTGTCTCCCTCTCTCTCTGCCCCTCCCCCGTTCATGCTCTGTCTCTCTCTGTCTCAAAAATAAATAAAAGGTTAAAGCAGAGATAATACCTATCCTTCTCAAGCTATTCCAAGAAATAGAAAGGGAAGGAAAACTTCCAGACTCATTCTATGAAGCCAGTATTACTTTGATTCCTAACCAGACAGAGACCCAGTAAAAAAACAGAACTACAGGCCAATATCCCTGATGAATATGGATGCAAAAATTCTCAATAAGATACTAGCAAATCGAATTCAACAGCATATAAGAAGAATTATTCACCATGATCAAGTGGGATTCATTCCTGGGATGCAGGGCTGGTTCAACATTTGCAAATCAATCAACGTGATACATCACATTAATAAAAGAAAAGATAAGAACCATATGATCCTGTCAATCGATGCAGAAAAGGCCTTTGACAAAATTCAGCACCCTTTCTTAATAAAAACCCTTGAGAAAGTCGGGATAGAAGGAACATACTTAAACATCATAAAAGCCATTTATGAAAAGCCCACAGCTAACATCATCCTCAATGGGGAAAAACTGAGAGCTTTTTCCCTGAGATCAGGAACATGACAGGGATGCCCACTCTCACCACTGTTGTTTAACATAGTGTTGGAAGTTCTAGCATCAGCAATCAGACAACAAAAGGAAATCAAAGGCATCAAAATTAGCAAAGATGAAGTCAAGCTTTCACTTTTTGCAGATGACATGATACTATACATGGAAAATCTGATAGACTCCACCAAAAGTCTGCTAGAACTGATACATGAATTCAGCAAAGTTGCAGGATACAAAATCAAAGTACAGAAAGCAGTTGCATTCTTATACACTAACAATGAAGCAACAGAAAGACAAATAAAGAAACTGATCCCATTCACAATTGCACCAAGAAGCATAAAATACCTAGGAAAAAATCTAACCAAAGATGTAAAAGATCTGTATGCTGAAAACTATAGAAAGCTTATGAAGGTAATTGAAGAAGATATAAAGAAATGGAAAGACATTCCCTGCTCATGGGTTGGAAGAATAAATATTGTCAAAATGTCAATACTACCAAAAGCTATCTATACATTCAATGCAATCCCAATCAAAATTGCACCAGCATTCTTCTCGAAGGTAGAACAAGCAATCCTAAAATTCATATGGAACCACAAAAGGCCCCGAATAGCCAAAGTAATTTTGAAGAAGAAGACCAAAGCAGGAGGCATCACAATCCCAGACTTTAGCCTCTACTACAAAGCTGTCATCATCAAGACAGCATGGTATTGGCACAAAAACAGACACATAGACCAATGGAATAGAATAGAAACCCCAGAACTAGACCCACAAACGTATGGCCAACTCATCTTTGACAAAGCAGGAAAGAACATCCAATGGAAAAAAGACAGTCTCTTTAACAAATGGTGCTGGGAGAACTGGACAGCAACATGCAGAAGGTTGAAACTAGACCACTTTCTCACACCGTTCACAAAAATAAACTCAAAATGGATAAAGGACCTGAATGTGAGACAGGAAACCATCAAAACCTTAGAGGTGAAAGCAGGAAAAGACCTCTCTGACCTCAGCCATAGCAATCTCTTACTTGACACATCCCCAAAGGCAAGGGAATTAAAAGCAAAAATGAATTACTGGGACCTTATGAAGATAAAAAGCTTCTGCACAGCAAAGGAAACAACCAACAAAACTAAAAGGCAACCAACAGAATGGGAAAAGATATTTGCAACTGACATATCGGACAAAGGGCTAGTATCCAAAATCTATAAGAGCTCACCAAACTCCACACCTGAAAAACAAATAACCCAGTGAAGAAATGGGCAGAAAACATGAATAGACACTTCTCTAAAGAAGACATCCGGATGGCCAACAGGCACATGAAAAAAGATGCTCAACGTCACTCCTCATAAGGGAAATACAAATCAAAACCACACCCAGATATCACCTCACGCCAGTCAGAGTGGCCAAAATGAACAAATCAGGAGACTATAGATGCTGGAGAGGATGTGGAGAAACAGCTCTCTTGCACTGTTGGTGGGAATGCAAATTGGTGCAGCCACTCTGGAAAACAGTGTGGAGGTTCCTCAAAAAATTAAAAATAGACCTACCCTATGACCCAGCAACAGCACTGCTAGGAATTTACCCAAGGGATACAGGAGTACTGATGCATAGGGACACTTGTACCCCAATGTTTATAGCAGCACTCTCCACAATAGCCAAATTATGGAAAGAGCCTAAATGTCCATCAACTGATGAATGGATAAAGAAATGGTGGTTTATATACACAATGGAGTACTACGTGGCAATGAGAATGAATGAAATATGGCCCTTTGTAGCAACGTGGATGGAACTGGAGAGTGTGATGCTAAGTGAAATAAGCCATACAGAGAAAGACAGATACCATATGTTTTCACTCTTATGTGGATCCTGAGAAACTTAACAGAAACCCATGGGGGAGGGGTAGGAAAAAAAAAAAAAAAAAGAGGTTAGAGTGGGAGAAAGCCAAAGCATAAGAGACTCTTAAAAACTGAGAACAAACTGAGGGTTGATGGGGGGTGGGAGGGAGGGGAGGGTGGGTGATGGGTATTGAAGAGGGCACCTTTTGGGATGAGCACTGGGTGTTGTATGGAAACCAATTTGACAATAAATTTCATATATTGAAAAAAAAATCATTGCTTCACTATATATTAATTTGGATATAAATTTTAAAAAATAAATAAAGTTAAAAACAAAACAAACAAAATAAATAAATATTTAAAAAAATTAAAAAAAAAAAAGTAGTCTAGTGAACCCCTCCCGACCCAGCCTCAACAAATAGCACCATTTTTTTTTTTTTTAAATGGAAAGGTTTCATTAAGCTCCCTGAAGTCAAGTACTGCAATTAGAAAAACTGCATTGTATAATTTTGCTTCCTGGTGCTTATCATTTTGCAGCGCTATATTTGCTTATAAAATTTAATTTTAATTTCCCCCTAGAATGCTGAACTTCCTGAAAGCAGACATTCTATATTTTGTTCATAATTACTTTTCTAGTACTTAGTTGAATGCTTGGCTAAGTGTTCAAACCACTCTAGGAAAATTAAAGGCTGTGCTATTAAACAGCTTGAGAATTGCACAGGTATCTACCAACTAGTGAGTATTAAGTAAATAGTTATGTTTTAAATACATTTCTTCAAGATCACATACTGTAATCTATCATGGAGGAGATACATTAGGAAATATAAATGAAGAATTTGTTTTAGTGACTTGATACACAATTTGTATAATACAGCTAAAGGAGTGCTGAGAAATTTATAGCACTAAATGTTTACTTTAGAAAAGAAAAAAAATGTCTCAAATCAATAGGGACGTCTGGGTGGCTCAGTTGGTTAAACATCTGACTTTGGCTCAGGTCATGATCTCATGGTTCATGGGTTTGAGCTCTGCATTGGGGTCTGTACTGACAGCTCAGTGCCTGGAGTCTGCTTCGGTTTCTGCATCTCCCTCTCTGCCCCTCCCCTGCTCGCGCTCTGTCTTTCTCTCTCAAAAATAAACATTAAAAAAAAGTATGAGAGCACAATAAACCCAACTTCAGCAGAAGGAAAACTCAAGAGCAGAACTCAATGAAATTGGAAACAGAAAACAATTTTTAAAAAATCCAGTAAGAGAAAGCTGCATGAAAAGAATAAAACTGACAAACTTCTAGAAACAATGAACAAGAAAAAATAAGACAAATGATCAATATGACATATAAAACAAGGGTATAAAAAAACAGAACCCACTGACACCAAAATTACAACAAAAGAATAATATCGTGAACTCTATGCACATAAATCTGACACATAAAATGGACTAATAGCTAGGAAAGCAAAAATAATATAATTAACCTAAAAGTGATAATTAAATTGTCCAATAACTATTAAAGAAACTGAATTTGTAATTTAAACACACAAAAAAATCTCCAGGACCAGATACTTTTGCTAAAGAATTCTACCAAACAGGTTGCAGACCCCGAGAGGCGGCCGCTGGTCCAAGCACCATGGCCGCGGAGCGGACCTGGCCGCTACGAGGCTCTGGTGGCTGGAGCGTGCCTAGTCGGTGTGAGCCCAGCGTGAGGTCCCGGGCCCCGAAGACGCTGGCTCAGGTAAATTTTTCCATAACCTTATGGAGAGAAAGGACTTTGAGACATGGCTTGATAACATTTGTTACATTTCTTTCTCTGACGGACTTGCAGAAAAAAATGGAACTCTGGATCACCTGATTAGTCTGAGTGGGGCAGTCCAGCTCAGGCATCTCTGCAATAACCTGGAGCCTCTCCTCAAGCGGGACTTGCTCAAACTCCTTCACCTGGAGCTCAGTTTTTGTTAAAATGGCTCGATCCCCAGACTTTACTCACATGCTGCCTTGTCTCTGAACAGTGGAATAAGGTGATAAGTGCCTGTACAGACGTGTGGCAGACTGCATGTAAAAATTTGGGCTGGCAGATAGATGATTCTGCTCAGGACGCTTTGCACTGGAAGAAGGTTTATTTGAAGGCTATTTTGAGAATGAAGCAACTGGAGGACCATGAAACCTTTGAGACCTCATCATTAATTGGACACAGTGCCAGGGTGTATGCACTTACTACAAAGATGGACTTCTCTGTACAGGTGGTTTTGCAGAAGTGCAAAGTCAAGTCTCTTGCACAGCCCTGGAGACTACATACTCTTAAGTGTGGACAAATATGAGATCAAGATTTGGCCGATTGGGAGAGAAATTAACTGCAAATGCTTGAAGACATTGTCTGTCTCTGAGGAAAGGAGTATCTGCCTGCAGCCAAGACTTCATCTTGATGGCAAATACATTGTCTGTAGTTCCGCGCTGGGTCTCTACCAGTGGGACTTTGCCAGTTATGATATTCTCAGGGTCATCAAGACTCCTGAGATAGCAAACTTGGCCTTGCTTGGCTTTGGAGATACCTTTGCCCTGCTGTTTGACAACCGCTACCTGTATATCATGGACTTGAGGACAGAGAGCCTGATTAGCCGCTGGCCTCTGCCAGAGTATAGGAAATCAAAGAGAGGCTCAAGCTTCCTGGCGGGCGAAGCATCCTGGCTCAATGGACTAGATGGGCACAATGACATGGGCTTGGTCTTTGCCAACAGCATGCCTGACCACAGTATTCACCTGGTGTTGTGGAAGGAGCACGGCTGATGCCACGAGCTTACCATGGCTGACTGACTTTGGGTGCCCGGGCTGCAGGTTTTCAGTGCAACCTCTGTGGTACCCAGCTATACGAACCAAAGTTCTCACCTAATGGTATCATTGTGCAGTGCACAATCATTTATCCATGTTTGCCAGGGGGGCCAGGGCTCGGGGCGGGGGAGGGCTTGTTTTATTGACATACAGCGCAGCATGCTAGTGGGGGTATGCCACTGACTTCATTTGTACTTAGTTATGTTGGTCAGTATAAGAGGATGCATTTTGGGTTCATCTTTCTTGACTATTGGTTTTAAGTAAAGAAAGTTAAATGGCTCATTAATCTGCTAATTGGTTGCCTATAAAAACACATTCAGTCTATTAAATTAAAGCTTTTTACTATAAAAAAAAAAAGAATTCTACCAAACATTTAAAGAAAAATAAACATAATTTTCACACAATCTCTTCCAGATAATAGAAAGGAGAGAACAATTTCAAACCAGTTTTATGAGGTCAACATTATCCTGATGTGAATACTAAGACAAAGACAGTATAAAACCATAGACCAATTTATCTCATGGATAGAGATGCAAAACTACTTTAAACATATTAGCAAACATGGGGCACCTGAGTGGCTCAGTCGGTTAGGCATCCAACTCTTGATCTGGACTCAGGTCATGATCTCATGGTTTTTGAGTTTGAGTCCCTGGTTGGGATCTGTGCCGCCAGTGCAAAGCCTGCTTAGGATTCTCTCTCTCTGCCCCTCCCCCGGTTGCGCTCGCTCTCTCTGTCTCTCAAAATAAATAAACATTAAAAGAAATATTAGCAAACAGAATTTAGCAACAAAAAAAGAATTATATGACATGACCAAGTAAGGTTTATTCCAAGTATGCAAGGCTGATTCAGTATTTAAAAATCATTCAATGTAGTCTACCACATTAATGAGATAAATAAGAAAAACCATAAAATTATAGCAAGTAGAGACAAAAATGTTTTTTGACAAAATTCAAAATCCATTCATAAGAAATACTCTCTGAAAACTGGAAATAGGAGAAATAAGAGAGCTTCCTCAAGTTGATGAAGAATGTAAAAGACCTCCTGCCAAATAATATAACCTGGTGAAAGACTGATGCTTTCCCTCTAAGACTGGAAACAAGGCAAATTACCACTGCTCTTACCACTCCTAAGAAAGTTCAGCAAGCTCTCAGCATAAAAGGACATATAAAAATATTCTATAAACTAACAACTGATAAGAAAACAAAGTAAAATACAATGCCGTTTACAATCCCTCAAAATAATCAAAAATTGATTACTGATTGAGGTATACATTGAATAAAACATGTACAGGACTTTTATACTGAAAACTATAAAACCCTGATAACAGAAATCAAAGATCTAAATAAGTATATATCATTTGTTTACGGATTGTAACACAGTACAGATATTAACTCTTATAAGAATTGGAAACTGATACATTAAATGTAATTGCCAGAGCAAGTAAGATTTTAAAAAACACAACATTATTCTAAATTTATATGTAAAGCTGAAGTAATCAGAAGAGATAAAACAATGTTGAAGAAGTATGATTTGGGAAGCATCACTTTACCTGATTTAGAAAACCCAGAAACTAACCAATGAAAATACAGCCAACTGATTTTTGACAAAGGAAAAAATTCAATGGAAGAAAGGTAATGGTACAGAACAAGTAGATATCCACAGGCAACAAAATGATCTCAGCATAAACTTCACTATACAGGAATTAACTCAAAATGCACCATTAATGTAAATGTAAATGTAAAATGACCTAATTTTTTAAAACGTGGAGAAAACCTTTGGACCAAAAACTTGGTGAAGCATTCTTAGACACAACAACAAAACACTCTGATAAATAGGACTTCATCGAAATTAAAAATTTACACTCTGCTAAAGACTTTATGAAGAGGATGAGAAGACAAGGCACAGACTAGTATAAACATGTACAAATTATACATTTGACAAAAAACTTATATCTAGACTATATGAACTCACAAAATTCAATGGTAAAGCAACAACAACAACGTGAAGTAAGAGGAGGGAACACTTTCAAATTCATTTTATGAGGCCAGCATTACTCTGATACCAAAACCAGACAAGAACACCACAAGAAGGAGAATTACAGGCCCATATTCTAGATGAACATACATAGTCCTCAACAAAATATTAGCAAACTGAATTCAACAACACACTAAAAGGATCATATAGCATGATCAGGTAAAATTTATTCCAAAGATGCAAGGATGGTTCAATATTTGGAAATCAATCAATGAGATATACCATATTAACAAAATGAAGAATAAAAATCATGTGGTCATATCAATATGCAGAAAAAGTATCTGATAAAATTCAATGTCCATTTATGATAAAAAAATTCAACAAAATGAGTACAGAGGGAATGTATCTCAACATAGTGAAAGCCATATATAACAAGCCCAGAGCTAATATCATACTGAATGGTGAAAAGCTGAGAGTTTTTCCTCTAAGATCAGGAAAAAAGACGCCCACTCTCACTAATTTATTTAACATCCTATTGGAAGTCCTAGCCACAGCAATTAGGCAAGGAAAAGAAATAAAAGGCATCCAAATCAGTAAGGAAGTAAAACTGTCACTATTTGCAAATGACACATTATACATAGAAAACCCTAAAGACTCTACCAAAAAACTCTTTGAATACATGAATTCAGTAAAGTTGTAGGATATAAAAATCAAGATACAGAAAACTGGTGTGTTTCTATACACAAGCTATCAGAAGAAAAAAACAAAAACAATCCCAGTTATAATAAAAAAATAAAATACCTAGGAATATATTTAATCAAAGAGGTGAAAAACCTATACAGTGACAACTATAAGGCATTGATGAAAAAAATTAAAGAAGAGAAATAAATGGAAAGATATTCTGTGCTTATGGAGTGGAATAATTAATACTGTTAAAAAGTCCATACTACCCAAAGCAATCTGCAAATTCAATGTAATCCCTATCAAAATTCCAATGGCATTTTTCACTGAACTGGAAGAAACAATTCTAAAATTTGTATATAATCACAAAAGACCCCAAAGAGTCAAAGCAATCTTGAGAAAGATGCTAGGGGCATCACACTCCCTGATTTAAAACTGTATTACAAAGCTGTAGTAATCAAAATGGTATGGTATTGGCACAAAAACAGACACACAGAGCAATGAAATAGCCCAGAAATAAACCTATGCATATATAGCCTATCAACTCACTACAAAAGAGCCAAGAAATATACAATAGGGAAAGGGCAGTCTCTTAAATAGGTGTTGGAAAAACTGGACAGCCACATGTAAAACTATGAAACTGGACCATTATCTTAAACCATATACAAAAATTAACTCATAATGGATTAAAAACTTGAATTTAAGACCTAAAGCCATAGAACTCCTAGAAGGAAACAAAGGCTTGGTCCTTGACACTGGTCTTGGTGAGGACTTTTTTGGATTCAACATCAAAAGCATAAGCAAAAAAGCAAAAAATCAAATGGGACTACATAAAACAAAAGCTTCTGCACAATAAAGGTACCATCAACAAAATGAAAAAAGCAACCTATTTGAATGGGAGAAAATACATGAAAACCATATATCTGATAAGGGATTAATATCCAAAATATATAAAGAACTCCTAC
Source organism: Panthera uncia (assembly GCF_023721935.1). Taxonomy (NCBI): domain Eukaryota; kingdom Metazoa; phylum Chordata; class Mammalia; order Carnivora; family Felidae; genus Panthera; species Panthera uncia. The sequence goes on from NC_064807.1 coordinate 30,122,196, forward strand.
AACTTAACAGCAAAAACCAAACAATTTATTTAAAATATGGGCAGAGGTGCCTGGGTGGCTCAGGCAGTTAAGTGTCTGACTTCAGCTCAGATCATGATCTCATGGTTTGTGAGTTCAAGCCCTGCATTGGGCTCTGTGCGGACAGCTCAGAGCCAGGAGCCTGCTGTGTCTCCTTCTCTCTCTGTCCCTACCCTGCTCACGCTCTGTCTCTTTCTCAAAAATGAATAAATATTAAAAAAATAAAAACAAAATAAAATAAAATATGGGCAGAGCAACTGAATGGATTTTTCCAAAGAGGACACATAGATGGCCAACAAATACATGAAAATGTGGTCAACATGATTAGTAATCAGGGAAATGAAAATCAAAACGAAATGAGTTATCACCTCACACTTGTTAGAATGGCTATTATCAAAAGGATAGGAAATAACAAGTGTTGGCGAGTATGGGGAGAAAAGGAAATCCTCGTGCATTATTGATGGGAATGTAAATTGGTACAATCACAATGGAAAACAATATGGAGTTTCCTCAAAAATTAAAAGTAGAGCTACCATATGATTCAGCAATTCCACTTCTGAGTATCTGAAGAAAATGAAAACACTAACTAGAAGAGACATATTAACCCCCATGTTCACTTGGCATTATTTATGATAGCCAAGAAAATGGAAATAACCCAAGTGTCCACTGATAAGCAAATGGATAAGAAAATGTATTTATATATATTTGTACTTATTTATTTAGATGGAATTTTATTCAGCCCTAAAAAAGAATGAAATCTTGCTATCTGTGACAACATTAATGGATCTTGACAGCATTATGCTAAGTACAATAATTCAGACAGAGAAAGATGAACAGGATATGATCTCATATGTGGAATCTAAAAACAAAAATCAAGTGCACAGATACAGAGAATAGGTTGGTGGTTGTCACAGGCAGGGGGTAAAGGGGCTTGAAATAAGTGATGGGAATTAAAAGGTACAAATTTCTAATTATAAAATAAATAAATCATGAAAATGTAATCATAAAAAAAAGTGAAGAAGACTCCAGTGTAAGAGGGTAGACTAGGAGGTCCGAGCTGTTGTTTCCCAATAATGATCTAACAACTATCCATTGACGAAAATAGATCTGGGTCAGCTCTAGAGTATAATTAACACATTGTAGCAACCTAGTAGAGTGCAAAAACTGAGGACAGTGGCATAGAAAAGCACAGAAAACATCTTACATGTATTACCCCATGTTCTAGCATGGCACCCTTTGGTGCCAGGAGGAATTCCCTCAGCCATATTCCTTTGTTAGGGAAAAAGAAGAGCAGAAAGGACCTCCTTTGTTACCAACAACCTTAACAGTCTTCACTGTCACAAAAGACAGCTTGCAACCTTCTCCAATAAGGACACCTCTAGTCTTTGCCTATGCTGCCCAGAGTCCATGCTGTTGTAACCCTCTGGAGCAGGAGACACTACTGTGTTCCCTTTGGGGCTGGAGCCATGGCACCCTGGCAATACCAAACACATGCTTGAGTCCTGGACTTTGGTGCTGCCATTCTGTGTGTCTGCACCCTGGCACCAAAAGAGAGCCTCATGGCCATGATATCCATCAGTGGGGCAACGGAGACCAGGGGCAGTCCAACAGCCTTTGTCACCAGGACCCCAGAAGCTCTTGCTGCTGCTATAGCTGCAGCCTTCACTGCCAACAATCTCCAGTGCTGACTTCAGCTAATGGAGCTGCCCTAAGTCCACAGTATGCTGCCCACCCCTGCCAGGGATGCAGCTTCCACACACGACCCAACTAGCCCCCTCATACCCACCCTTAAGTAAAGGTCTTTCTTTACTGAATCCAGTCTGTAAGCTTAAAAGAAGTGAATGCTCCTACAAAGGACATCAGCACAAAACTACAAGGAACATGAGAAACAAAACAAACATGAGACTACCAAAAGAAAGAGAGAAATTTATAGTAACTCAACAAACATGAAACTACCAAAAAAAAAAAAAAAAAGGAATAAATTTACAGTAACCCCAAAGATATGGAGATCTATGAACTGGCTGGCAAAGAATTAAAAATAATTGTTTTAAAAAAGATCAGCAAACTAAAAAAGAACACAGATAGCTCAGTGAAACCAGGAAAATATTTCACGAACAAAATGAGAAGTTCAACAAAGAGAAATCATAAAAGTAAAAAATTTTTAAAAACCAACAAATTCTGAGGCTAAAGAACACAATGAATGTAATAGAGAATGTCAACAGCAGACTTCATCAAGAAGAAATAATCTGTAAATCTGAAGATAGGTCATTTGAAATTATCTAGTCAGAGAAGAAGAAGCAATGAAAAAAAGTGAAGAACACCTTTGGGATTTATGGGACAAAAGAACCAATACACACATTCTAGGAGTCCCAGGAGAAGAGAGAAAGAGACATAAGGTTTATTTAAAGAAATCATGACTAAAAAGGTCTCAAATTTAGGGAGGGAAATGGACATCCAGATTCATTAAGCTCCAAGAACCCTAAATAAGATCAACTTAAATAAGAGCACACCAAGTTACAATATCATCAAATTGTCAAAAGTCACAAAGAGATTTTTGAAAGCAGCAGGCAAAAAGTGACTCATCAAATAGAAGGTAAGACTATTAGTAGATTTCTCAGCAGGAACCCTGCAGGTTAGGAGAGAGTGGGATCATATATTCAAAAATACTAAAAGAAAAAGCCTTCCAACCAAGAATACCTTACCTGGCAAAATTATCCTTTACAAATGAAGAAGAGATTAAAATCTTTCCCAAACAAACAAAAACCAAGGGAGTTTATTACCACTAGATCTGCTTTACAAGAAACACTTAATCAGAGGAATTCTTCAAATCAAAATGAAAACACAGAAGTATATGAAAGCATAAAGCTCATTAATAAAAATAAATAGGCCAAACATAGAATATGATAACACTGTAATAGTGGTATGTAAATTACTTTTAACTAATTTAAAAATTTGCTAATGGATATATAGTATGAAGAGAATTCTGACAAGAACATAAATTGTGAGAGAAAGAGTAAAAGTAAAATTTTTATGTGCAACTGAGGTTAAGCTGTTATTAATTTAGAATAGATGGTTATAACTACAAGACATTTTATGCAATAGTCAAGCTAACTACAAACAAAACACCTATAATAGATACACAGAAGATAAAAAAAAAATCCAAGCAAATGACATAAAAAAATCTTTAAATAATAAAGACAGCAAGACAAGAAAAAAAGGACAAAAAACCCCCCCCCCACAAAACAGACAGAAAACAATTTAACAACATGCCATAAGTCATCACCTATCAATAGTTAAATGTAAACAGATTAAACCCCCAATTGAAAAGGCATAGAATAGCTAAATGAATTAAACACACACACACACACACACACACACACACACACAGGACCTAGAGATAGGCTGTCTATAGGCAACTAAGTTTAGATTTAAGGCCACATATAGACTGAAAGAGAATGGATGGAAAAAGATATTTTATGTAAATAGCAACCAAAAGAAAGCAGAGTGGCTATACTTGTACCAACAAAATGGAAATAAAGTGAAAAACTCTCCAGAAACTAAGTCACTACATAATGATAAGAGGATCAATTTGACAGGAAGGTATCACAATTACATACACACCTAACATCAGAATGTATGCGCGCACACGCACGTATGGGCTTATCTCATTTTATTGTGCTTTGCTTTATTGCACTTTACTGATATTGCACCTTGCATAAATTGAAGACTGGTGGCAACCCCGCACTGAGAAGTCTATTGGTGCCATTTTTTCAATAGTATTCACTCACTTTGTGTATCACATTTTGGTAATTCTCAAAATATTTCAAATGTTTTCATTAGGACTTCCAAGGAAGATGGCAGAGTAGGGGGACCCTAAGCTCACCTCACCCCATGGACACAACTAGATAACATTCACATTAATGTAAGTAACCCAGAAACAACTGAGGACTGGCAGAACAAACTCCACAACTAAGGGTAGAGAAGACGCCACATGAAAGAGGGTAGGAAGGCCAAAGATGCAGTCAGGAGCTAAATGGCCCATGGGATGGGAAGGATGCCAAGAGCGTAGAACAAGATGGGAAGGATGCCAAGAGCGTGGATGTCAAGAGAGAGAAACAGATGCATACTGCAGAGTCCACATGGGAACGATGAATCCCTGTAACATTTGGCTTTAAAAACTGAGGATCTGGGACACCTGGGTGGCTCAGTTGGTTGAGCATCCAACTTCGGCTCAGGTCATGATCTCACAGTTCATGGGTCTGAGCCCACATCAGGCTCATTGCTGTCAGTGTGGATCGTGCTTTGGAACCTCTGTTCCCCTCCTCCTACCCCTCCCCTACTCATTCTCTCTCTCTCCCTCTCTCCCTCTCCCCCTCCCCCACCCACTTCTCTCTCTCTCAAAAAGTAATGTTAAAAAAAAACAGAGGAACCAAATCTCCTGAGTTCTTACAATCAATGGGATTTAACACCTAGAACTTTAAAAATCAGTAGCCTAATCTCCGGGAGACCAGGGGGTTGAGAGGAAACTGAGTCCCCATCCTTAAAAACAGTCCAACAAAAACAGCACAACAAACAGTCCTGCAGTGATATCACACAGGAGCAGCAGTTTAAAAACAGCCTGGGGTATATAGGAGGGAATTTGTTTACTAATCTTGCAGCCTGTGCTAGAGGGAGAGGGATCATTGGGAGACTTTTCCAGGAATAAAGGAGTTGGCAGGTGCCATTTCTCTCCTACCCCCCCAAAGCAACATGTGGGAACCAGCACAGTGCCAACATTCACTACCAAACTTGCTAATAGTGAACCCCCAGCCCCGTTTCCCTGTGGACTCACCCCCTCCAGCCAGCTCCAGCTCTCTTTCCACAGAAGACCCTTCCAAACCTTGTTAACACAGTGCATCCCACCCCCAACCTCCATCTCCTGCACTTCTGTGGCCAATATACTCTTGGCCAGAGCCCATCCAAAGCACTGCCACAACCCTGACAGTGTGCAAGCAGCCACACAAGGGTCAGCAACACTCCACAGTGACTCCTGCCCCTGGGAGAGGGAAAGATAACCACATAAAATAGACTATGGCCCAGTGGGGGCAGACAGCTGGTCTGACTGCAGGCTCCACCCACCACAGAAAGCTTCTCAGGGGACAAAACAGGGAAAGTAACCTGCAGTTCAATGCTGCTGCATCTCTGGCAAATAGCTGGTCTGACTCACGTCAAGCCCAAGGCAGCCCGAGTGACCACTAATACCACCAGGACCACACCCTGTACACAACAGGCAGAGAGACATTGCAGACAACTGGACTGAAGGAAAGGTGGCTCAGCCACAACAGACAGCACAAGCAACACACATAGGAGACACCTTTGAAGCACCAGGTTCTACTGATCAAGGGACACTTCACTGCAGGACACTATAGAACCTCTTTTTCATAAGGCAATTACTTTCAAGAGCAGGAAATGCAGCTTACTTTCCTAATACAGAAGCAGACACAGAGAGTCAGGCAAAATAAGCAGAGGAATATGTCCCAAATGAGAGAACAGGACAAAAATCACAATGACATAAGCAAAATGGAGACAAATAATATGCCCGATAGAGAAATTAAAGTAATGGTCATAAAGATACTCACAGGACCTCAGGAAATCCTTAACAAAGAGACAGTAAACATAAAAAAGAACCAATCAGAGATGAAGAACTCAAAAAATGAAATTCAAAATACACTGGATGGAGGGGCGTCTGGGTGGCTCAGTCAGTAAGGGTCCAACTTTGGCTCAGGTCATGATCTCGCAGTTCGTGGGTTTGAGCCTCCCATCGGGCTTTGTGCTGACAGCTCAGAGCCTGGAGCCTGCTTTGGAGTCTGTGTCTCCCTCACTTTCTCTGTGCCCCACCTCCCACTCATGCTCTGTCTCTCTCTCTCTCTCTCTCAAAAATAAATAAACATTAAAAAATTTTTTTTGTTCATACACTAGATGGAATGAATGGTAGCCTAGAGAAAGGAGAAGAATAGATCAATGACCTGGAAGACACAGTAATGGAAAGCAATCAAACTGAACAGTAAGAGAAAAAAAGTAATACAAAATGAAAAGAGATTTAGGAAACTCAGCAACATCATCAAGCATAATAACAGAGAGAAAAGGTGGCAGAAATTTTGAAGAAATAGCTGAAAACTCCCCAAACCTGGGAAGAAAACAAAAATCCAGACCCAGGAGACACAGAAAGTCTTGAATAAAAGCAACCCAAATAGGTCCACACTAAGACACACAGTAATTAATGTGGCAAAAGTAGTAATAAAGAGAGAATTTCAATAGCAAGAGAAAAGAAACAGTCATATACAAGGTAAACCCCTTACGACTATCAGCTGAGTTTTCAGCAAGAAACTTTGTAGGCAACAAGGGAGTAGCATGATATATTTAATGTGCTGAAAGGAAAAAACTTGCAGCCAAGAATACTCTACCTAGCAAGGCTATCATTCAGAATAGAAGAGGAAACAAAGTTTCCAAGACAAACAAAAGCTAAAGGAATTCATGACCAATAATCAGCCTTGAAAGAAATGGGGCATTGGGTGGCTCAGTCAGTTAAAGTGTTTGACTCTTGATTTCAGCTCAGGTCATGATCTCATGGTTGTGGGATTGAGCCCCGCAGAGCCTGCTAGGAATGCTCTCTCTGCCCCTCCCCCACCTGCTTTCACTTTCTCTCAAAATAAACAAACAAACAAATAACAACAAAATGTTAAAGGAGACTCTTTATGTGGGGGGGAAAAAAAAAGACCCTAAGTAGGAGTAAGAAAAGTAGGAAGCACAATGGGCATTAAGGAGGACACTTGTTGGGATGAGCACTGGGTATTATATGTAAGTGATGAATCGCTAAATTCTACTCCTGAAATCATTATTACACTATATGTTAACTAACTTGTATTTAAATAAAAAAAATAAAAAAAAAAAAGAAAAGTAGGAAGCACAAGAGCAGTAAAAATAAATGTACCTATAAAAATCAGTCAAGGGACTCACAAAATAAAAGGATGTAAAATGTGACACACACCTAAAATGGGGTGGAGGGAAGTAAAGAATGGGTTCAAACTTAAGTGACCATCAACTTAATATAAAATGATATATGCAAAGGATCTTACATACAAATTGAATGGTAACCACAAACCAGAAATCAGTAATAGATACACAAAAAATAAAAAGCAAGGAATCCCAGTACATCACTAAAGAAGCAAGCAAGCAGCAATAATTACACTGAATGTACATGGACTAAATGCTCCTATCAAAGACATGGGTTGACAGAATGCATAAAAAAGCAGGACCCATCAATATGCTGCCTACAAGACACTTATTTCAGACCTAAAGACACATGCAGATTGAAAATGAAGGGATGGAGAAGTATCTATCATGCAAATGGATGTGAAAAGAAAGATAGGGTAGCAATATTTATATTGGACAAAATAGACTTTATTTATTTAATAAATAGTCAATATATGCTATTTTATTTTTTTAGCTTTTTTTAAATTATAGTTAGTTAACATACAATCTAATATTAGTTTCAGATATATAATATACACCTGGATTCAACACTTCCATATACCACCTAGTGATCATCACAAGAAGTACACTCCTTAATCCCCATCACCTATTTAATCCAACCCCCACATCCACTTCTGTTCTGGTAACCAGTGACAAAATACACTTTGAAACAGAGACTGCAACAAGGACACTATTTAATTGTGAAGGGAACAATCCAATAAGAAGATATAACAATTTTAAATACTTATGCACCCAATATTGAAGCACCCAAACACATAAAGCAGTTAATAATAACATAGAAAGAACTTCTACAACTCAACACACACACACACACAGAAATAATAATCCAGTTAAAAATGGGCAGATGATGGGGCGCCTGGGTGGCGCAGTCGGTTAAGCGTCCGACTTCAGCCAGGTCACGATCTCGCGGTCCGTGAGTTCGAGCCCCGCGTCAGGCTCTGGGCTGATGGCTCGGAGCCTGGAGCCTGTTTCCGATTCTGTGTCTCCCTCTCTCTCTGCCCCTCCCCCGTTCATGCTCTGTCTCTCTCTGTCCCAAAAATAAATAAAAAAGGTTGAAAAAAAAAATTTAAAAAAAAAAATAAATAAATAAATAAAAATAAAAATAAAAATGGGCAGATGACATGAATGGACATTTCTTTACAGAGGACATACAAATGGCCAACAGCAAATGGAAAGATGCTCAACATCACTCATCATCAGGGAAATGTAAATCAAAACCACAATGAGACATCACCTCACACCTATCAGAATGGCTAAAATCAAAAACACAAGAAACAATGGATATGGAGCAAAGGAACCTTTGTGCACTGTTGGTAGCAATGTAAACTAGTATAGCTGTTGAAAACAGTATGGAGATTACTCAAAAAAAAAAAAAAAAAAAAGAATTACCATATGATCAAGTAATTCCACCCAGTAGTGGAGGAAGTGCCCTATGTTTAGGGCAGCATTATTTACAATAGCCCAGATATAGAGGCACCCCAAGTGTCCACAAATTGATGAATGGATAAAGAAGGTATGGTATATACATACAATGGAATATCACTCAGCCTTAAAAAAGAATGAAATCCTGCCATTTGCAACAACACACATGGAACTAACTAGATGGTATAATGCTAATAAATGAAATAAGTCAATCAGAAAAAGACAAATACCATGTGATTTCACTAATATATGAAATTTAAGGAAAAAAAACCACAAATGAACAAGAAAAAAAGAAAAAACAAAAAACAGATTCTCAATTATAGAGAACAAACTGATGGTTAGGAGAGGGGAGGTGGGTAGAGGGACGTATGGGTGAAATAGGTAAAGGGGATTAAGAGTACACTTATCTTGACGAGCACTGAGTAATGTACAGAATTGCTGAATTATTACATTGTACTCCTGAAACTAATAGAACACTGTATATTAACTATACTGGAATTAAAATTTAAAAAAATCTTTCATTATTATTATTTTTGTTAATGGCAATCTGTTATCAGTGATAATGACTTCCTGAAAGCTCAGATGATGATTAGCAGTTTTTCAGCAACAGTTTTTTAAGTAAGACATGTACATTGTTTTTTTTTTTTTTTTTTTAATTTTTTTTTTCAACATTTTTTATTTATTTTTGGGACAGAGAGAGACAGAGCATGAACGGGGGAGGGGCAGAGAGAGAGGGAGACACAGAATCGGAAACAGGCTCCAGGCTCCGAGCCATCAGCCCAGAGCCTGACGCGGGGCTCGAACCCACGGACCGCGAGATCGTGACCTGGCTGAAGTCGGACGCTTAACCGACTGCGCCACCCAGGCGCCCCTGTACATTGTTTTTTAGACATAATGCTATTACATACTTAATAGACTACAGTATAGCGTAAACATAACTTTTATAATGCATTGTGAACCCAAAAAGTTCATTTGACTTGCTGTATTGTAGTATTCATTTCATTGTGATGGTCTGGAATTGAACCTGCAAAATCTCTGAGGTATGTCCAAATAGATCTAAAGAGAGAAGCTGAGAGCAATTTTCATTGCTTCATTACTGAAGTAGGTAACTTCAGTACTTCACTTACAATAATGGGTAATGAATCTAGACATAAAAATAAATAAAGAAACAGCTGACTTGAACAACATGATAGATCAACTGGATCCAGCAGACATATACAAAACTTTCCATCCATCAAAAGAAAACACATTTTCTCCAGTATACACATTACTGTCCCGGATAAATCTTATGTTAGGTCACAAAACAAATCTTAAATTTAAGAAGACTGAAATCATTCTGAGTATCTTTTCTGAACTATAAATCAACACAGCAAGAAAACAGGAAAAATCACAAAAATGTGGAAACTAAACAACAAAGTTGAATAAACACTGGGTCAGAAAGGAAAAGTAACGTACAAAGTATCTTGAATCAAGTAAAAGCAAAAATCCAATGTACTGAAAGTTACGAGATACAGCACAAGCAGTATTAGAGGAAGTTTATAGCAATAATGCCTACAGTAAAAAATTTAAAAAATCAAATAAACAAGTTTACATCTTAAGGAACTAGAAAAAGAAGAACCGAACCAAGAAGGTAGGAAATAATACAGGTTAGAGAAGAAATAAATGTAACAGAGAAGAGAATACAAAAATGAGCAAAATTAACAGTTGGTGTTTTGAAAAAATAAACAAAATGAACAAGTCCCTTTTAGACTAAAAAAAGACAAAAGACTCAAAATAAAAAATGAAAAGAGATATTACAACAGATTCTTCACAAATAAAAAGGATTATAAAGGATTAATATGAACAACTATACAAACAAATTCACCTAGAAGAAATGGATAAATTCCTAAAAATATACAAGATGGATAAAGAAGAAACAGAGGGGCACCTAGGTGGCTCAGTTGGTTAAGCATCTGATTCTTCATTTTACAGTTGTGAGATCAAGCCCTGTGTCAGGCTCTGCACTGGGCGTGGAGCCAGCTTAAGATCCTCTCTCTCTCTCTCTCTCTCTCTCTCTCTCTCTCTGCCCCTTCCCCCTCTTGTGCGTGCATGAGCACATGCGCACTCTCTCTCAAAGAAAAAAAAAAAAAGGAAGAAGAAAGAGAAAGCTTAAACAGACTAATGACAAATAAGGAGATTGAATCAGTAATCAAAAATCTCCTGACAAAGAAAAGTCTGGGGTGACATGGCTCAACAACCGAATTCTACCAGACATTTAAAGAATACCAATCTTTCTTGAACTCTTTCAAAAAATGTAAAAAAGAACATTTCCAAACTCATTTTGTGAGACCACCATCACCCCGATTGTAAATCCAAAGAAAGACATCACAAGAAAAGAAAACTATAGGCTAATATCCTTGATGAACACAGATTCAAAAATTCTTAAAGACCAGCAAACTGAATTTAATAGCACATTTAAAAGGATCTTATATCATTAACAAGTAGGATTTATCCCTGGGACACAAGGTTGTTTACATGCAAATCAATCTATGTAATACACCATACAAAGAAATGAAAGGAAAAAAACCATATTAGCATATCAAAAGACAGAGAAAAAGCATTTGACAAAGCTCAATATTCATTCATGATTAAAATTCTCAACAAAATAGGTATAGAAGTAAATTTCCTCAATACAATAAAGGCATATATGAAAAGCCCACAGCTAACATCACAATCAATGGGGGAATACTGAAAGCTTTCCCTGTAAGATCCAGTAGAAGGCAAGGGTGCCCACCATTACCACTTCTATTCAACATACTATTGGAAATGTTATCCAAGGCAATTAGACAAGAAAAAGAAATAAAAGGTATCTAAAACTGAAGGGAAAAAGTAAAATTATGTTTGCAGATGACATGATTCTATAGGTAGAAAACCCTAAAGACTCAACTAAAAAAAAAAACAAAAAACTTAGGGCGCCAGGGTGGCTCAGTTGGTTAAGTGGCCAACTCTTGATTTCAGTTCAGGTAATGATCTCACCGTTTGTGAATTTGAGCCCCAAGTCGGGCTCTGTGCTGACAGCATGGAGCCTGCTTGGTATTCTCTCTCTCCCTCTCTCTCTTTGCCCCTACCCTGCTTGTGCTCAAACTCTCTCAAAAATAAATAAACATTAAAAAATAAAAATTAAAATAAAAATTAAAAACCTATTAAAACTAAAAAATTTAGTACCATTGGAGGGTTCAAAATCAACATAGTTTCTATATATGAACAATGAATTATCTGAAAAGAAAATTTAAAAATACTTAGGAATAAACTTAACCAAAGAGCTGAAAGACTTGTATACTAAATATTATAAAACATTGATGGAAAAAAAAGAAGATACAGATGTATGGAAAAACATTCCATATTCATGGATTGAAGAATTAGTACTGTTAAAATGTCCCTAGTATCCAAAGTGATCTACAGATTCAATGTAATTCCTATCAAAATCCCAATGGTATTCTTTGCAGAAGTACAAAAAAAATCCTAAAATTCATACATAACCACAAAGACCCTGGACAGCCATAGCAACCTTGAGAAAGAACAATGTTGGAAGCTTATGATAGGAAAAGCTAGGATTCAGTAGGCAGAGAGAGAAAGGTTGGGACGGAGGTCCCTGGGTGGGGAAAAACACATATTTTAGAACAATGCTGGGAGTGTCTGACCACAGCAAATCCCCTTGGCATAAGGCTCCTCCTAAGAATGTAAGAGACACCACTTACTCCCCTCAGGTTTCCCTCAGGAATTTGATAAAAGACCTAAGTAGACCATAAAACACATGACCCACAAGGAATGATATGGCCACACACCCCTCATACAATGGAACTGAGTCAATCAGGAACGGACAACTCAGCATCTAAAGCTATCAAGCTAATAATGGTAGAACCTGAGAATGATTAAGGGGGAAGGAAGTGGGTGGGGGGGCACCACTAGAACCTTATAAAACAAAGTCCATTGCCTAAAGTCTGTGGGCATTCAAAAGTGAATGTAAACAGCTTTCATACTATTCTTCCTTTCTGCTCTTATACTCTAATAAACTTTTGCTTGCTGCTCATTTTGTGTATACCTCTTCATTCCTGAAGTGGCGAGATAACAAACCCCGTGTAATGAAGTAAAAAATCCTGCAAAAGCATCACACTTCCAAACTTCAAAATATGCTACACAAAACTAGAATAATGAAAACAGTATGGTACTGGCATAAAAACAGGCATTTAGACCAATGCAGTAGTACAGAGGACACAGGAATATATCCATACGTCTATAGTTAATTGGTCTTAAACATGGTATCAAGAACACACAATGGAAATAGAACAGTTTCTTCAATAAATGGTACTGGGAAAACTGGATATCCAGAAGCAGAAGAATGAAAATGGACTCTTAAACTACATAAAAAAGTAAACTCAAAATGGATTAAAGACTTAAACGTAAGACCTGAAAATCCTAAAACTCCCTAGAAGAAAACATTGAGAGAAAGCTCCTTGACATCAGTGTTGGCAATTGTTTATTGGATATGATACCAGAAGCACAGGCAACAAAAATTACAAGTGAGACTACTTCAAACTAAAAAAGCCTCTGGACAGCAAAGGAAACAAGGTGAAAAGGCAATTTATACTACAGAAAAGAGGCTACAATGATATAATATATATTATTTGTACCTCATTATATCATTGTATCATTTATACTTCAGCAAAAGTGATTAACATTTTAAAAATAAAAACCAGAATACCTAGTTGAAAGAGAGTCACATGGTAAGGTCTGCTTACCCACTGAGACCAGGTGGCTGTAGTTCTCCAGCATCACATCTCTGTACAGGGTCCTCTGAGCAGAGTCCATTTGCTGCCACTCCTCCTGGGTGAACTCCACAGTTATGTCCTTGAATGACACTGATGCCTGTTAACAGCACAATTCTAATAAATCTGTCCAGAATCAGGGACATGGAAAAAACTTTTGGAAACTAAGTCTTACTATGTTTACTGTTTTAGAGTTTAAAACAAAATGCTATAAAGGATATAACTATCATGGCCCTAACTCTGTCTTATACTTTGGGGACATGCACATGATTAGTAAAAAAAAAAAAATATATTCTCGTGCTTGGATTTATTTATATTTACTTTTTTTTTAAAGTTTATTTTGAGAGAGAGAGAGAGAGAGAGAAAGAACATGTGCACGAACATGGGGAGGGGCAGAAAGAGAGAGGGGGAAAGAAGGAATCTCAAGCAGGCTCCGTGCTGTCAGCATAGAGCATTACATAGGGTTCGAACTCACAAACCAAGAGATCATGACCTAAGCTGAAATCAAGAATCAGACACTTAACTGATTGAGCCACCAACGCTCCCCTACTTACATTTACTTTTAATTTACATACATATATTGTCACTTAATATAATAAGAAAGCTTAATGTCTTTTTTTTTTCAGGTAAAGTTATTACAAATAGGATTCCTGTATACATTTCCCCTACACAAACAGATTACACTGAGCACTCTGTAGATTATACACATCCCAACCTGGAGATCTGTCCGGGGGTAATAGAGAACCAATGAAGAGATACATGTAAGACTGGGGGAGTATTTACCCACCACCAGACTCATATTTCAGGAGCAATGCTTTAGAACAGGATTCCTTCAACCCAGCACTACCAACAATGTGGACTAGATAATGCTATTTTTGTGGAAGACTGTCCTGTATGTTTTAGGATGTTTATCAATATCCCTATCTTCTACTGATTAGATGCCAGCCACATGCCCAGTTGTGACCATCAAAAATATCTCCAAACATTGCCAAATGTCTTCTGGGGAGCAAAATTGACTCCAGTTAGGAATCACTGATCTATATTAACAGTGGACAATGTCTTAAACAGCAAAACAAAAGACCCAATTTAAGACATAAATTATACTCAGGCATGATGAAAAATGGGAAACTAATCCCTACAAGAAACAAAACCTGGTCATTATTTTCCTGTGCAACTATAAACAGAGATGCTACACAAGCAACTGGGTATATTGATGTCATATGCAGAGACTGGAAGAACAATTAAGGATCAGAGGTTGGCTCATGGTGAGGCAGATGTTCTTCATTTGTACTCAAAACACCTGTGGAACATACAGATGGAATTATTTATTTCATTGCTGGTTGCATGATTTTGGAACAGAGAGAGGTCTAAAATGAAAATGAAGATTTTAAATATGATAACTGAAGTCATCAGAGAAAAAGGAATGGCTCAAAAAGAACAGAGAAACAGGAAAGAAAAGGACCAAGTAAGGAATTCAAGGAAATACCAAAATTTAAGAGGCAGGTAGAAAAAGAAAGGCCATGAAGGCTGAGAAAGAATTCTGAAATGGCAGAAGGAGAAATTGGAAAGACTAGAGTACTAGAAATTAAGAGAAAAGGGAATTATAAGCATGATTCCTCTAGTTCAAGGAATAGACTGAGTACATCCCTGCCTTCAAACCACAGTCAGGTAAAATACAAAACCTACTATCAAAGCATGACAAAAGAGAAACACAGAGAAATACTCCAGCAGAAGGCCTGAAAATCTTAACAAATTCTGGAAGACAGTGGGTAAGATGGTATTAGATAAGCAAAACAGGACAATGCTGGTCACAATCTAATACAAACATAGAAGTGGGCAGAAGTAGCAGGGAAATGATAAGAGTATGAAAAGACATCCAAGATGACCTAGAACCAAGTGTGTAATAGGAAGAATAATTAACAGAGTAAATTTCTTATTTGAATACAGGTGACGTCATTCAAATGAGTGAAAAAAGACCATACAAAAAAAATGTCACAGGGTAACTAGATGGCCATCTGGGAAAAGACTAATCTATACCTTGTACCACACAGTAGGATAAAAATTAAAATGGGGGGTGCATGGGTGGCTCAGTCAGTTAAACATCCAACTTCGGCTCAGGTCACAATCTCATGGTTCGTGAGTTCGAGGCCCACATCGGGCCCTCTGCTGTCAGCACAGAGCCTGCTTCAGATCCTCTGTCCCCTCTCTCTGCCCCTCCCCAGCTCATGCGCATGCCCTCTCTCTCTTAAAAATAAATAAAACATTAAAAAAAATTAAAATGTATTCAAGATCTAAATGTAAAAAATTAATTCCAGAGTACTACACAGAACAATTATTTTACAATGTTAGAGTGGGAAATACCCAACTATGACTGAAAATCTAGGAATCATAAATGAAAAAAAATGCTAAATTTGACATAAAAATCAAAGGCCTTTATGACAAAAAAAAAATGAGCAAGGCAAAACTGCAAAAAACTTCAGGAGAATTGTGCAATTTATATTACAGAAAAGACGCTATAATGACATACTGGATACAGTAATTAAAATCAGCACATCAATAGGAAAACAGGCAAGGGATAAACAGTTCAACAAGAAAGAAATATAAATGAATTACAAACAAAAAAAAATGTTCCACACCTCACTCATGAGAAGAGAAAGGCTTATAAAACGAAACAGATCTTTAAAATCACATTGGTAAAAATTTGGTAAATTTAACAGCATGCTCTATTTGCAAGGCTGTAGAAAAGAAACACATACTCTCAGGCTGTTAGCTCTACCCTAAATTACATCCAGAGTTGGACCACTTCAAAGTAACTAACACCCTTATGATCATCATTTCTTGGTAGGATTATAGAAGTAGGCTCCTATATTGTTCCCACTTCTAGTCTAGAGTCTATCTTCAGATAGTAGTATTATTCTTGTGAACTGTAGTCAAAATTATCCTTTTGACATAGAAAGATAAAACCCCAAACCCTCAAAATCCTCCATATCACCTAACTAAACAGAAAGAGATACTGTGTTCATGAATTGGAAGACTCATTACGATCAAGATGTTAATTCTTCCCAAGTTGATCTGCATTACAGACACTGTGGATTCAGTGCAATCAAAATCAAAAGCTCAGCCGGCTTTTTTTGGAGATAGACAAGCTGATTTTCAAAACTGTCTACAAAGAAGTGAGGACCTAGAATATCCCAAACAATTTAGAAAAACAACAAAGTTGGAAGACTCACATTATCTGATTTCAAGAGTTACTGTTAAGAGACAGTCATCAAGGTAGTATGGTATTAGCAAAAGGATTAACACAGATCATCAGAAGTGAATAGAGTCCAGACTCTGTTCTGGACTCAGACATGCATTACTAATTGGTTTCCCACAGATGCCAAGGTAACTCAATGGAGAAAGGATATTTTTATCAAGACAGGGTGCTGAGAGGTGGGTATGCAAAGGTAGAGAGCACAATACAGCAAGTATATGTTCTTCTATTCCCAATATTTAGAGTCTGCTGCCAGCATAAAATATTAAGACCCTTAGACCCTGAAATTCTAGATTTGGACTGGGCCAACTAGAATCTATTTTGTGTTTTTCTGATTAGCGGCTTTTATGCTAAAATAAAATTTAAAAGCTGATCAAAGAAGGAATTACTAATACAACAAAGATTTTGAAATCCTAAGAGAATACTATTAATTAGTACATGAAAATACATGTAAAAATGCAAAGAAAAATGGACAATTTTCTATGAAAATGTAATGACAAAAATTATATTAAGAAAAAAATACAGGGTGCCTAGCTGGCTCAGTCGGTTGAGCGTTCGACTCTTGATTTCAGCTCGGGTCATGATGCCAGGGTCATGGAATTGTGCCCCTTCCCAGGCTCTGCACTGAGCACGGAGTCTGTTTGAGACTCTCTCTCTCTCTCTCTCTCTCTCTCTCTCTCTCCCTCTGCCCCACTCCTTGCTCATGCACACTCTCTCTAAAATTAAAAAAAGGGGGGGGGAGGGGGCTGCAAGTCTTTAAAAGAAAAAAATACAAATACAAATCCAGTATAGTCTTATGACTAACAAGTCAACAACCAAACATCCACGCAAAAAACCTGTGTAAGGTCCAACTTTATAAGTGAATTTTACAAAATCCTCATGTAATACAATTTTCTCATCTAAATTCCTAGAAAAGAAAAGCAGAAAAGTTCTCCACTTACTTTCATGAGACTATGACCATGATACCATAATTGGACAGAAAAACAAGAAGGTAGAGTCTAAACCAACTTGTGGATACAGAGATAAAAACCCTGAATATAGCATTAGCAAAAAGCCTGAGGAAAATACGTAAGAAGCAACTTACCACACTTATTAGCAATGAGGATCTATACAGGAATTCAAGTTAAAATTAGAAAATACACTATTTACAGTATTTCTAGATTAAAGGAAATAAGCTATAGTTTTATTCTAATACATACACAAAAGGTAATCAATAATTCAATGTATATTTATGACTAACATGAAATCTTAGCAAACTGGTACACGGAGGGAACTTAACCCTACCCTAACAAAGGTTTCCTTCCAAAAGCTGAGGGCAGACTTCACAGTTGATAGTAAAACAGTGTATATTTTTACTCAAGATTGATGCAACCTATTTCTTTTTTTTAACTTTTTAATGTTTATTAATTTATTTTTTAGAGAGAGAGAGACAGAGACAGAGCACGAGCTGGGGAAGGGCAGAGGGACAGAGGAAGACAGAGAATCCAGAGCAGGCTCCAGGCACAAAGTCCGATGTGGGGCTTGAACTCATGAACCACGAAATCATGACCTGAGCAGAAGACGGACCCTTAACCGACTGAGCCACCCAGGTGCCCTGATGTGACCTATTTCTAGTTCTCCTTTTCCATTTAATGCACTGATCCTTCTAAACCTCATAAATCCAATATAATAAGTGGGGAATAAATGAAGAGCTCACCTGAGGTGTGTTCATTTTCTGTGGCTCTTGGGAGAGTGCAGAGAACTGTGGTCCAGCTGAGGGGACAGAAAGAAGACAGGGGTCCTGAGATCTGACCTTACAGCTCCTACATTCACTTCTCCAAATCTCAGCACCTCAGTCAAGGATCATTCTCCCTGCAGGCGTGGGGCCCTCTGGACATTGAAGAGGCATAAGAAGGATCATGTACAGGCAGCACATGTGTGACTCTAAAATGATCATGGGCTTAAATCTGCAGTTTTATACTGAGCAAACATAAACTCTGATTTAACAATAATGCATGTGTCCTTCTGACTGACACAAAGAAAAGCAACAGAAGATTAGATGAATTAAAATACACCAAAGAATGAGGCACTACTTCCAGTAAAATTAACTTGCATGCATCATTTACATTATTTTTCTCGGTAACATTATTTACCGCCTGGTATAGACAATCCACGACAAGCCTACTAAAAGACACTGGCTGCTTCAAGACAGGAAATTTTAATTGTTTGTTTCAGCTGTTATGTATTTTTCAAAAGGCCCCTTTGATAAGATGTTTTTGGTGACTTATGTATGAGAGAGTAAACTGTACTCTCCTCTCTCACAAACTGGGTTTTCCCAGATAAGTCACTCAACCTTTTAGGTTCAATGTCTTTAAAGCTTTCGAAAGAGAAGCAGGTAACTTTAGAAAACACTTTCCTTATCACTGCTCTGGGATCTTGTGAGGTGAGGATAATGTCATTAGTGTCACATGTGGTGATGGACAGGTGTGACAGCAGTACAATATCTGCAGAGTGGGGGCCATTTAAGGGAAGCAGAATTTTCTCCCTCTTCCTGGTTAAGGGTACCCCCAGACCTCGCCTTCACAAGCTCTCCAAGAAGTGGCCTCTCCTGAGTAGCCTGCCCCCACCAGGCCACCCCAGCTCACATCACTCTTCTCAAGGCTGGCCCAAACCCCCTACTGTCACACAGTGTGGTGGCTTCTGAAGATGGTGTTATCACTAAGTCTAGCTTATTCTGGACAAGGGGATCAGGAACTGCTTCTGACCCTGAAAATCTAGGATCTGCTCCTTTCTGGGCCCTTCTGTCTTTTTGAAGCTCCAGAGAGAGGTCTTAAGGTCAGAGGCGTCCTCTCTTCCAGGTAAGACTCCTGTTCACAGAGGTCCTCTGCTTCCTACCTCACAAGGGTTTGTTTCAAGGCAATTGGGACATGGACCTAAAAAATAATTCATTTGAGGGGCAAAACTATGACTCTTGGAATTCGTTATAATATCAGACTTAAAGACAGCCTGGCAATGCAGAAGGGGTCAGGAACCTCTGTCTGACCCAAGGGACTGAAAAGACACTAAAAATCTCAGAATACTTTGACACATCATCAGATTCCACCTACATTCACTTTCCCTTATATCCTTGGGGACTTGGGGGCAAGCCACTTTGTGTTGTGCTGTGTTGCAATGCTGGTTTTAGGCAGATGTGATATTTAGACAATGCCTGAGGTTGGAAGTAAAGCACACCTGCCCCTGAATCCAAACTTCCTCACAGCTAGTTTGTGACCTGACAAACTTGACCACATCGTTCAACCAAGCTGAGCCTAGGTTTTGTTTTGTTTTGTTTTAAACGGTTGAAATGAAATGAAAAGAACACAGTGTCTTCTAACTATAAGAGCAGTTGTTATTTACTCAGTGAGTAGGGCTTGGCACTTGTCTAAGTTATGACTTCGATCTAAGTTTCAAATCAACCCCATGGAGCAGTCATATTAATAATACCATTTTGAGATGAGAAACCTGACTCTCTGCCGGATTCCTTCCATCGTCTCTGCTGAAATGTACCCGGGCCTTTTCTGGCTCCGAAGCTCAGGCTCTCACCGCAGACTCACGGTCACCAACAGCTTTATAAATGCACTTTCCCTCCCGCCAACACTAAGTCGGGCAGTAGGCCGGCCCGACCACAAGGTCCCGGCACACCTAGGCTCTCACCGAGCACCTGCTCAGAACCGGGCTCAGCCCCATCGGCGCGCCCCAAGTCCGAGGGCCGGGGTTCTTCAGTCTACGCCCCCACCGGCCTGCCGGCGGCCGAGGGCTGGCCGGGGCGCCTACCAGGGGTATCCCAAAGATTTCCCGCTTCCATCCCCAGACGCAAGCGCATCTCTCCCATAGAGACCTCCCCTGGACTCTCACCCCAGGTGCGCATCCTTTACTTTCGGAGCAAACCTGTGGGCTCCCAAACCGCTGGCCGGCAGATCCGAGACGAATGAGGAGGCGGGGCTACGACTACGCTAGCGCAGAAGGAGGCCCGAATTGTCTTCCCAGAGTGCCACGCGGTGAAGCCTAAGGATTCAAGACTACATTTCCCATAGATCTCCACGGCCACTTTTGGAGTCTCTCTTTTGGCATTTCCGCATTTTAGAAAGCTAGAGGTTGGTGTTCTTAATAGTCTCCTGCCCAGGTTTTCTCTGGGCCCAAATAGGTTAAGGGTGAAACTTGAATAGAGGATGCTCCTCTATTGGATATCGACTGATGTATTTTCCTCCCTCAGGATATTTGGAGACAAGGGGGAAATGTGAATATGGATTGAATATTGAAAATACTAAAATGATGGTTACTTAGGTGAAGTGTGAAAAAAATTGAAGTTATGTAATTGTGTAAAAAAGATAGGCGTGACAACTGATTTAGGATTGAAATGATATAGCTGTAAAATTATAATTTTATAATTTTTCAACCTGGGACTTCCATCCTGTCCCTTTATTGCCACTGGTCCTGGCGCCCTTGGAGCTCAATTTAGAGGTTCTGCTGGGGGTCAAGAGGGGTGCTGCAATTGTAAATGTATATAGGAAAGCTGTTGGTTTTTATACACTAACATTGTTGGTGAATTCTCTTATTTCAGCAAATTTTTATGTTATCTTCGATTTCCATGTGCATAGACCAGTTTGCTTGTTCTTGTTGACGTTTATAATTCTTTGTCATTCTGTAAGGAATTACAAATAGAAGCACAAAAATGCTGGTCAAACTATATTAAATCAATCAGTCATAATTGACTTTAACATAAAGATCGCTAATGGAGAGAAAGTGGTCACTACATATGCTCATGTAAGAAACATTTATTGATAACCTGCTGTGCAAGAGACATCATTCTAGATGCTGGGATAACAACATCAAATAAAAGAGATTAAATTCCCTATCCTCATGGACTTTGTGATCAGAATTGTTTTGAACATGAGGAGACTAATAGGTCTCCTCAAGAAAGAGGTGTCAATTGTCAAGAAACAATAGGACCTTGAGGAGAGTCTAATAAACAGGCCTTGAAAAACATGGGTAGGGTTGGTAAAGTGTCCTGTAACTAGTGATGATATGGAGGCATTATCACCACCAGGCCCATAGTGACTATAGGTAATTACCAGAATTTGGCAGAAAAGGTCACTCTTATGAGAGCTGTGGCCTTAGGAAGAGAAACATCATAATGGCTGTTACATGGCTCAGCACAGAGAGCCAAAGGAATAAATATCCAAACCTCACTGTACTCTTCCCTCTAATGCCCTATCCTCAGTTAAGTATTTATAAACCTCATTCAATACCTGTTCTAGAATTCCATCCACATATATCTTCTCCAGACCTTTTTGTCACCAAATTTCAAGTCTTGTGTAGCACCCTACCACTGAACAACTAATTGAACTATTGGACATGAATTCATATAAATATAAACTTAAGACATATTTCTTCTTCACAAAGTGAGTAACTAAATATACCTACTTAAACTCTGCCCACTGGGAAGATTTCAACACACATTTCAGAGCCACTGCTAAGTGAGACTGTAATTGCAGAAGCCATACTTCCAATGATGACACTCTACATTGTAGACTCAATCTGAAGTAAATTTGACTGGTATATAGTCACAGGTCTCCCTTGGGGACTCTTGGGGAATGATTAATTGTATGTATTTATGACTAAGTTATGAGGAATTTTGTCAAAGGAACCCAGTCTGCCTTTCAGTCAAAGCTTCCTGTCTGTAAAGTAGGAGATACCAAGGACTGGGAAAGAGTATCTGAATCCCTGTTATAATCACTTGTGTTAATTTTCTTCCCATGAGACCCAGAATTTCTTTTTTTTCTTTAAGTTTATTTATTTATTTATTTATTTATTTATTTATTTATTTATTTATAGAAAGAGGCAGAGAGAGGGAGAGAGAGAATCCCAAGCAGGCTCTGCACTCTCAGTATAGCAGAGGCTGACACAGGGCCTGATCTCATGAACCGTGAGATCAAAACCTGAGCCCAAATCAAGAGTTGGATGCTTAACCAACTTTGCCACCCAGCTCCCTGCCCCAAGACCCAGAATTTCATATATAGATATATATCTTAAGAAATATCTTAATAAGGTAGCCACCTACTTAACTTCAATGGATCAAAGAGCCACCACTGCAGATCCCTTCAGGTCACCAAAAAAGATGAATTCACATGAGAACTACTCAGAGGGCTTTTAAAAAATATTTGTCAGGATCCCATTAGAGAAACACAGGCATATCTCAAAGATATAGTGGGTTTGGTTCCAGGCTACCACAATAAAGTGAATATTGCAATAAAGTGAGTCAAATGAATTTTTTTTGTTTCCCAATGTATAACACTTATGCTATATTTATACTATATTGTTGTTTGATAAATGAGCAATAGCATTATGTCTTAAAAAACAATGTACATATCTTAATTAAAAATATTTTATAGCTATAAAATACTAACTATCATCTGAACTTTCAGCAACACATAATCATTGATCACAGATCACCATAACAAATAGAATAATAAAGTTTGAAATATTGTGAGAATTACCAAAATGTGACACCGAGGCATGAAGTGAGCAAATGATGTTGGAAAATGGTGCTAATAGACTTGCTCAATGCAGGATTGACACAAACCTTCAATTTGTAAAAAACGCAATATCTGCAAAGTGCAATAACGTGCAATAAAATGAGTTATGTCTGTATATATTTCTTTGGTATGAAATGCACCATGGGTTGCTCCTGAGTCCACAGTGAATATACATCTATTGATAAATTTGGCCTTGTCCAAAACCAATTCATCCTTCTTGGCCTAATACCCTAAGGATCCACCTTCATATATGCTACCTAGTTTCTGCTTATACTATTGAGCAAGATCTTGAGTTCGTGTGTGTGTGTGTGTGTGTGTGTGTGTGTGTGTGTGTGTGTGTGTTTTAATTTCTGGATTAGCCCTTGCAATTTTCCTTCTGAGCATAGCTGGGTTTTTATTCTCACTATAGGCCTGGAGCCAGCAAGGGAGGTTGTACAGGCAAAGCCTGAGGACAGCGTGCATTCCTTTTTAGGGGTAAGTTGTATTAGGGCCACCCCTTAGGATTTAGAGAGAAAGAGAGCCACTGTCAGAAGTCAGTTAACCTTCATTTTTTTTCTCAGCTCCTCACAAACAGCGATTTTTAGTAAATCTTAAAAGCCTTAAAATTGCAGAGTGTGCCAAGTACAATGAAACCTGAACTACCCTGCAAGCCTCAAAGGCCTAATTTGCTTTTTTTTTTTTTTTTGAGAGAGAGAGAGAGAGAGGGAGAAAGAGAGAGAGAGACAAAGAGAGAGAGAGAGAGAGAGAGCGCGCAGAAGCAAGGGAGGGACAGAGAGAGAGAGACAGGGAGGGAGACATAGAATCCAGAATCCGAAGCAAGACCCAGGCTCTGAGCTATCAGCACAGAGCCAGATGTGGGGCTTGAACCCACAGACCGTGAGATCATGATCTGAGCCAAAGTCGGATGCACAACTGACTGAGCCCCCCAGGTGCCCCTAACTTGCTTTTGATCCTAGTTGTACACCAAAGGCAAAGTGTACAGAGCAGAGAATAGCTGTTTCGACCAACTACTAATAGACGTTTGACCATATCCTTCTTTTCTGATAATAACTTTGGGCTTCCTGGATACCAGATAATCCACCTAAGTGAAGGAATAATTCACTTGATCTTTCCTTACCTTGATCTTTTTTTTTTTACTGATTTAAATGTTTTCTTAAATTTTTTATTTTATTTTTTTTTAAATTTACATCCAAGTTAGTTAGCATATAGTGCAACAATGATTTCAAGAGTAATTTCCTTAATGCCCCTTACTCATTTATCCATTTAGCACCTCCCACCACCCCTCCAGTAACCCTATGTTTGTTCTCCATATTTAAGAGACTCTTACGTTTTGTTCCCCTCCCTGTTTTTATATTATCTTTGCTTCCCTTCCCTTGTGTTCATCTGCTCTGTGTCTTAAAGTCCTCATATGAGTGAAGTCATATGATAGTTGTCTTTCTCTAACTGACTAATTATGCTTAGCATAATAGTTCTATCCATGTAGTTGCAAATGGCAACATTTCATTCTTTTTGATTGCCGAGTAATACTCCATTGTATATATATACCACCTCTTCTTTATCCATTCATCCATCAATGGACATTTGGACTCTTTCCATTCTTTGGCTACTGTTGACAGTGCTGCTATAAACATGGGGGTGCATGTACCCCTTTGAAACAGCATCCCTGTATCCCTTGGATAAATACCTAAGAGTACAATTGCTGGGTCATAGGGTAGTTCTATTTTTAATTTTTTGAGAAACCTCCATACTGTTCCTCAGGGTGGCTGCACCAGTTTGCATTCCCACCAGCAGTGCAAAAGAGATCCTCTTTCTCTGCATCCTCGCCAGCATCTGATGTTGCCTGAGTTTTTAATGTTAGCCATTCTGACAGGTGTGAGGTGGTATCTCATTGTGGTTTTGATTTGTATTTCCCTGATGATGAGTGATGTTGAGCATTTTTTCATGTGTCAGTTGGCCATCTGGATGTCTTCCTTGGAGGAGTGTCTATTCATGTTTTTTGCCCGTTTCTTCACTGAATTATTTGTTTTTTGGGTGTTGAGTTTGCTAAGTTCTTTATAGATTTTGGATACTAACCCTTTGTCTGATAGTCATTTGCAAATATCTTCTCCCATTCCTTCAGTTGCCTTTTAGTTTTGCTGATTGTTTCCTTCGCTGTGCAGAAGATTTTTATTTTGATGAGGTCCCAATAGTTCACTTTTGCTTTTGTTTCCCTTGCCTCTGGAGAAGAAGTTTCTGCGGCCATGGTCAAAGAGGTTTTTGCTGCTTTCTCCTTGAGGATTTTAATGGTTTCCTGTCACATTTAGGTCTTTCATCTGTTTTGAGTTTATTTTTGTGTATGATGTAAGAAAGAGGTCCAGGTTCATTCTTCTGCATGTCACTGTCCTGTTTTCCCACCACCACTTGCTGAAGAGACTGTCTTTATTCCATTGGATATTCTTTTCTGCTTTGTCAAAGATTGTCACCTTGATCTTGACCTTACTCTAAGTCCACTCTACCAGGGATTGGGGGAGAAGGTGTAATTACCTGACATCCATCCCCGTATGGGTAGTGATAATTTTATAAATGACATTACAGAACTGTAATGTCTCTCTTGAAGATATTCTTGTATTCAAATCTTATCTGAATGAGTACATGACATAAATTCCATCTATTGAGAGCCCAAATATATTGGATCACTTTTTAAACTGTTGAGTCAACTCCATCTTGGAAATCTCTTTCCGGATTTCTGTCACTATAGATTTGTTTTGTCTTCTCTAGAGTTTCATGCAAAAGGACTCACATAGTGTATACTATTTTGTGGTAACTTTAAAAAACATTTTTTTAAAATGTTTATTTATTTTTGAGAGAGAGAGAGAGACAGACAGAATGTGAGCGGGTGAGGGGCAGAGAGAGGGAGACACAGAATCTGAAGCAGGCTCCAGTCTCTGAGCTGACAGCACAGAGCTGGGATGTGGGGCTCCAACCCAGGAACCTTGTGAGATCATGACCTTAGCAAAGTTGGGCGCTTAACAGACAGAGCCACCCATGCGCCCCCTTGTGGTGGCTTTTTAAAAGTTCAGGGTAATAATTTAGAAATTCATCTTATAGTTGAATTCCAGCAATGCAGAAACAGCTCACACAGGGAGAAACAACTGCTTATGGGATCAAGACGTACTCATTGTGCCAAATGGTTTGAATTCAAAGACATGTACTCATTCCAATTTCCTAGTTCTTAGACTTTCCCAATAAATGTCTAAAATTTCATCTAATATGCTTCCTCAAGTTGTGGGTACAATAGTAACTGTGATTCTTTGAAGAAATAGTGACCTCAAACTACCTAAAAAGATTGAGAGAACTCCTTGATATCAGAACTGATTTATGAAAAATACTAAAGAAAATTCTTTGGAACGTAGAAGAGAATGATACCAGATGGTAGCTCAAATTGGAAGAAATGAAAAGTGTAGAAGAAATCAATATCCATGTTAAAAATAAAATAATCTAAATATATTTTCACATTTCTTCTGTTAAATTCTTTAAAATATATAACTGTGTAAATAAATAATTATAACATTGTAATGTTGGTTTTGTAAAATATACAGATGTAATATATATGAAAATAATAGCACAAGAGGGGAAAAGAATAGAGTTATGTTGGAGAAAATATTTTATATTTCATGGGAATCAAGTTAACATCAATTTGAAATAAACTGTAATGAGTTAAGATGCATTTTGGAATTTCTAGAGCACGCACTACTAAAAATATAGTAAAAAAATTATTAGAGGAATTAAGATGATATACTAAAAGATTTATTTAATACAAAAGAAGTTAGTAAAGGAGGAAAATAGGAACAAGACAGTTAAAGACATAGCAAAATGGCAACTGTAACTCTGACCCTATTAACAACTGCACTAAATATGAATTGTCCAAACAACCCAACTAAAAAGCAGAGATTGGCAAAATAGGTAATAATGTAAGATCCAACTATAACAATTTACAAAGGACACACATTAGATTCAAAGACACACAGGTTGAAAGCAAAAAAATGGAAAAGATATACCATGCAAATAACAACCAACAGACAGATGGAGGGGTTGTACTAATACTGGACAATGTAGGATTTAAAAAATTTTTATTTAAATTCCAATTAGAGGGGCGCCTGGGTGGCTCAGTCGGCTAAGCGTCCGACTTCAGCTCAGGTCACGATCTCACGGTCCGTGAGTTCGAGCCCCGCATCGGGCTCTGGGCTGACGGCTCAGAGCCTGGAGCCTGCTTCCGATTCTGTGTCCTCCCTCTCTCTGCCCCTCCCCCATTCATGCTGTCTCTCTCTGTCTCAAAAATAAATAAAAGTTAAAAAAAAATTTTTTTTAAATAAATAAATTCCAATTAGTTAATATACAGTGTAATATTAGTCTCAGGTGTGTAATACAGTGATTCAACACTTCTATACAATATATGGTGCTCGCGACAAGTTCACTCCTTAATTCTCATCACCTATTTAACCCATCCCCTCAACCTCCTCCCTGGTAACCACCAGTTTGTTCTGTATAGTTCAGTCTGTTTTATTGTTTGCCTCTCTATCTCTCTCTTTTTTTCCCCTTTTGCTCATTTATTTCTTAAATTCCACATATGAGTGAAATCATGTGGTATTTGTCTTTCTCTGACTTTTTTCACTTAGCATAATACACTCTATCTCCATCCACATTGTTACAAATGTCAAGATTTCACTTGTTTTTATGGGTGAGTAATTCCATTGTGTACATATACCACATCTTTATTCACTCATCAGTTGATGGACATTTGGGCTCTTTCCATAATTTGGCTATTGTTGATAATGCTGCTATAAACATCAGGGTACACCTGTCCTTATGAATCAGTATTTTTGTATGTTTTCGATAAATACCTAGTAGTGCAATTTCTGGGTCATAGGGTAGCTCTATTTTTAACTTTTTAAGGAATCTCCATATTGTTTTCCACAGTGGTTGACCAGTTTGCATTCCTACCAACAGTGTAAGAGGGTTCCTCTTTCTTTGCATCCTCACCAACATCTATTGTTTCTTTTATTGTTAATTTTAGCCATTCTGACAGGTGAAATGAAAGTCAAAACCCAATGGTCTGAAATCTGTGCAATGCAGCAAAAGTAGTCATAAGAGAGAAGTTTATAGCAATACAGGCTTACATCAAAAGCAAAAAAAATCTCAAATACAAAATCTAACCTTACACTTAAAAGAGCTGGAAAAAGAACAAGTTAAGCCTAAAGCCAGCAGAAGAAGGGAAATAATAAAGATTAGAGCAGAAATAAATGATATAGAAACAATAAGAACAAAAACATTAGAACACAGCAATGAAACTAAGAGCTAGTTCTTTGAAAGAATTAATAAAATAGGTAAATCCCTAGCCAGATTTATCAAAAAGAAAAAAGAAAGGACCCAATAGATAAAATCATGAATGAAAGAGGAGAGATCACAACCAACACCACAGAAATACAAACAATTATAAGAGAACACTATAAAAATTATATGCCAAAAAATTGGGCAATCTGGAAGAAATGGATAAATTCCTAGAAACATAGAAACATAATTTCCTAGAAACATTCCTACCAAAACTGAAACAGGACGGAATAGAAATTTTTAACAGATCCATACCAGTAAAATTTAATCAGTAATCAAAAATCTGCCACCAAACAAAAGTCCAGGTCCAGATGACTTCCCACAAGACTTCTACCAAACATTTTAAGAAGAATTAATACCTCTACTTCTCAAATTGTTCCAAAAATATAAATGGAAGGAAAACTTCCAAACTCATTCCAGAAAGCCAGCATTACCTTGATTCCAAAACCAAAGACCCCAATAAAAAAGAGAATTACAGGCCAATATCCCTGATGAACATGATGCAAAAACTCTCAATAAAATAGCAAATTGAATCCAATAGGTCTTTCAACTTCTCGCTTAAGTTTATTCCCAAGTATTCTTTTTGGTGCAATTGTAAATGGGAAATATTTTATTAATTTCACTTTCTGCTACTTTGTTATTAATGTATAGAAATTCAACAGATTTCTGTACATTGATTTTGTGTCCTGCAACCTTACTGAATTCATTTATCAGTTTTAGTCATTTTTGGTTTTTTTTTTTTTTTTTTTTTTTTTTTTTTGTGTGTGAAGTCCTTAAGGCTTTCTATATACAGTATCATGTCATCTGCAAATAGTGAAAGTTTTACTTCCTCATCACCAATTTGGATGTCTTTTATTTATTTTTCATGTCTGACTGTTGTGTCTCAGCACTTTCAGTACAATGTTGAATTAAAGTGGTGAGAGTTGATATCCTTGTCTTGTTCCTGACCTTAGGGGAAAAGCTATTTGTTTTTTCCCAATGAAGATGATATTAGCTGTGGGTTTTTCATACATGGCCTTTATTATGTTGAGCTATGTTCCCTCTAAACCTACTCCATTAAGGGTTTTTATCATGAATGGATGTTGTATTTTGCCAAATACCTTTCTGCATCTATAGAAATGATTGTATGGTTTTTATCCTCTTCTTTTTTATTTTTATTTTTTATTTTTTAAAAGTGTTTATTATTTATTTTGAGAGAGAGTGCAATTGGGGGAGGGGCAGAGAAAGAGAGAGAGAGAGGAAGAGAGACTCTCAAGGAAGATCTGTGCTGTCAGAACAGAGCCTGACATGGGGCTTGATCTCACAAACCATGAGATCATGACGAAACAAAATCGAGAGGTGGACACTTAACCAACTGAACCACACAGGAGTCCCCTCTTCTTTTTTTTTAAATGCAATGTTTTAAAAAAATATTTATTTAAATTCAGGTTAATTAACATATTATGTAGTATTGGTTTCAGGAGTATAACCCAGTGATTCATTACTTACACATAACACTCCATGCTCATCCCAAGCACCCTCCTAAATGCCTATCACCCATTTAGCCCTTTCCCCACCCACCTCTCCTCCAGAAACCCTCAGTTTGTACTCTGTATTTAAGAGTCTCTTATGGTTTACCATCCTCTCTGTTTTTATCTCTTTTTTTCCTTCCCTTCCCCTATGTTCATCTGTTTTTTTTTTCATTCCTCATATGACTGAAATCATATATTTGTCTTTCTCTAACAGACTTTTTTCATTTAGCATAATATACTCTAGTTCCATCCATTGTTGCAAACACCAAGATTTCATTCTTTTTGATCACTGAGTAATATTCCACTGTGTGTGTGTGTGTGTGTGTATATATATATATATACCACATCTTCTTTATCCACTCATCAGTTGATGGACATTTGGGCACTTTCCACAATTTGGCAATTATTGATAATGCTGCTATAAACACCAGGGTACACATGTCCCTTTGAATCAGTCTTTTTGCATCTTTTGGATAAATAACTAGTAATGCAATTTCTGGGTTGTAGGGTAGTTCTATTTTTAATTTTTTGAGAAATCTCCATACTGTTCTTCAGAATGGTTGACCAGTTTGCATTCCCACCAACAGTGCAAAAGAGATCCCCTTCTTCAGCATCTTCACCAACACTGTTGTTTCCTGAGTTCTTAATTTTAGCCATTCTGACAGGTGTGAGGTGGTATCTCATTGTGGTTTTGATTGTATTTTCCTGGCGATGAGTGATGTTGAACATCTTTTCATGTGTCTGTTAGCCATCTGGATGTCTTCAAAAAGTGTCTGTTCATGTCTTCTGCCCATTTCTTCACTGGATTATTTGGTTTTTAGGGTGTTGAGTTTGACAAGTTCTTTATAGATTTTGGATGCTCACACTTTATCTGATATGTCATTTGCAAATATCTTCTCCAATTCTGTTGCCTGCCTTTTAGTTTTTTTGATTGTTTCCTTTGTTGTGCAGGTTTTTATCTTGATGAGGTCCCAATAGTTCATTTTTTATTTTGTTTCCCTTGCCTATGGAGATATGTCTCGTCAGAAGTTGATTTAGCCAAGGTCAAAGAGTTTGCTGCCTGATTTGTCCTGTAGGATTTTGATGATTTCTTATTTTACATTTAGGTCTTTCATTCATTTTGAATTTATATTTGCGTATGGTGTAAGAAAGTGGTCAAGTTTCATTCTTCTGCATGTTTCTGTCCAGTAATCCCAACACCACTTGTTGAACAGACTGTGTTTTTCCATTGGATATTCTTTCCTGCTTTGTTGAAGATTAGTTGGCCATCTTTTGGGTCCATTTCTGGGTTTTCTATTTTGTTCCATTGATCTGAGTGTCTATTTTTGTGCCAACACTGTACTGCCTTGATGATTACAGCTTTAATAAGGCTTGAAGTCTGGAATTATGATGGCTCCAGCTGTGATTTCCTTTTTCAACATTGGCTATTCGGGGTCTTTTTTGGTTCCATACAAATTTTAAAATTGTTTTTCTACCTCTGTGAAGAATACTAGTGTTATTTTGATAGGGATTGCACTGAGTGTGTTGATTTCTTTGGGTAGTATAGACATTTTAACAATATTTGTTGTTCCAATCCATAAGCATGGAATGTTTTTCCATTTCTTTGTGTCATTTTCAGTTTCTATCATAAGCTTTCTATTATTTTCAGGCTATAGACCCTTTACCTCTTTGGTTAGGTTTATTCTTAGGTATCTGGATTTTGAAGCAATTGTAAGTGGAATTGATTCCTTGATTTCTCTTTCTACTGCTTCAGAAATGCAACCAATTTCTGTACATTGATTTTATATCCTGTGACTTTGCTGAATTCATGTATCCATTCTAGCTGTTTTTTGGTAGAGTTGTTTGGGGTTTCCATGTAGAGTATTATGTCATCTGTGAAGAGTGAAAGTTTGACTTCTTCCTTACCTATTTGGATGCCTTTTCTTTTTTCTTTGTTGTCTGATAGCTGAGGATAGGACTTCCAGTACTGTGTTGAATAGCAATGGTGAGAGTGGACATCCCTATTGTGTTCCTGACCTTAGTGAGAAAGCTCTTAGTTTTTCCCCATTGAGGATGATGTTAGCCTTGCGTCTTTTGTATATGGTTTTTTGATGTTGAGGTATGTTCCTTCTATCCCTACTTCCTTGAGGGATTTTATCAAGAAAGGATGCTGTATTTTGTCAAATGCTTTTTCTGTATCTATTAAGAGGGTTCTATGGTTCCTGTCATTTCCTTTATTAATGTGGTGTATCATGTTGATTGATTTGCAAATACTGAACCAGTCCTTAAGCCCAGGAATGAATCCCACTTGATCAGGGTGAATAATTCTTTTAATGTACTGTTGAATTCGATTTTCTAGTCTCTTGCTGAGAATTTTTGCATCCAGTTTCATCAGAGATATTGGCCCATAATTCTCCTTTTTAGTGAGGTGTTTATCTAGTTTTGGAATCAAGGTAATGCTGGCTTCATAGAATGAGTTTGGAAGCTTTCCTGCCATTTTTATTTTTTGGATCAGTTAGCAATGAATAGGTATTAACTCTTCTTTAAATGTCTGGTAGAATTTTCCATGGGAAGCCATTTGGCCCAGGAGATTTTTGATAACTGATTCAATTGCTTTGCTTGTTATGGGTCTGTTCAAATTTTTTACTTCTTCCTGTTTCATTTTTGGTAGTGTGTGAGTTTTTAGGAATTTATGCATTTCTTCCAGATTTCCCAGTTTGTCAGCATGTAAGTTTTCATAATATTGTCTTATAATTGTATTTCTGCAGTGCTGGTTGTGATCTCTCCTCTTTAATTTGTGATTTCATCTATTTGGGTCCTCTCTTGTTTCTTTTTGATAAGTCTGGCTAGAGGCGTTATCAATTTTATTTATTCTTTCAAATAACTAGCATTTAATTTCATTATCTATTCTATTTTTTTCTTTCTATATTGTTTATTTCTGGTTTAATTTTTATTATTTCCCCTCTTCTGCAGACTTTAGGCTTTATTTGCTGCATCTTTTCTAGCTCCTTTAGGTGTGATGTTAGGTTGTGCATTTGGGACCTTTATTGCTCCTTGAGGTAGCCCTGAATAGCAATGTACTTTCCTGTTAGGACTGCCTTTGCTGCATCCCAAAGGGTTTGACCATCGTGTTTTCATTTTCATTGGCATTCATGTATTTTTAAAAAAATTTTTCTTTAATTTCCTGGTTAACCCATTCATTCTTTACTAAGATGTTCTTTAACCTCCATGTATTGGAGGACTTTCCAATTTTTTTCTTGTGGTTGATTTCAAATTTCATATCTTTGTGATCTGAAAATATGCATGCTATGATCTTGATCCTTTGTACCTGTTGAGGGCTGATTTGTCACCCAGTATGTGATCTGTTTTGGAGAATATTCCATGTGCACTTAGGGAAAATGTGAATTCTGCTGCTTTAGGGTGAAATGTTCTGAATATACCTGTTAAGTCCATCTGGTCCAGTGTGTCATTCAAAGCCATTGTTTCCTTATTGGTTTTCTGCTTACATGATCTGTTTATTACTGTAAGTGTGGTATTAAAGTCCCCTAGCTTTATAGTAATATTATCAATGAGTTTCTTTACATTTGTGAGTAATTGATTTATATATTTGTGTGTTATCAAGTTAAGGGCATAAATATTTATAATTGTTAGCTTTTCTTAATGGATAGACCCCTTAATTATGATATAATGACATTCTTGTTACAGTCTTTGTTTTAAAATCTAGTTTGTCTGGTATAAGTATGGGTTCTCCAGCTTTCTTTTGATGTTCTTTAGCATGATAGATGGTTTTCCATCCCCTTACTTTCAATCTGTAGCTGTCTTTAGGTCTAAAATGAGTCACATATAGGTGGGTTTTGTTTTTTATTATCCATTCTGATACCCTATTTCTTTTGATTGAAGCATTTAGTCATTTTAAATTCAGAGTGATTATTGAAAGATATGAATTTAGTCCCATTGTGTCACCTTTAGAGTTGGTATTTCTGGTGATGTTCTCTGGTCCTTTGTAGTCTTTGCTGCTTTGGTCTTCTTCTTTTTTTTTCCTGTACTCAGAGATTCCCCTTAAAATTTCTTGCAGGGCTGGTTTAGTGGTCATAAATTCCTTTAGTTTTTGTCTGGGAAACTCTTTATCTCTCCTTCTATTCTGAATGACAGTCTTGCTGGATAAGAATTCTTGGCTGCATACTTTCCCCAGCCAGCACATTGAATATTTCTTGCCATTCCCTTCTGGCCTGCCAAGTCAGTAGACAGGTATGCTGCTAACCTTATGTGTCTACCCTTTTAGGTTAAGTATCTTTAGTCGCTAACTGCTTTCCAAATTCTCTCTTTATCTTTGTATTTTGCAAGTTTCACTATGGTATGTTATGGTGTTGACTTGTTTTTGTTGATTTTGAGAGGAGTTCTCTATGCCTTTTTGACTTGAATTCCTGTTTCCTTCCCCAGATTAAGGAAGTTATCAAATATAATTTTTTAAATAAACTTTCTGCTCCTTTTTCCTGCTCTTCCTCTTCTGGGCCTCCTATGATATGGATACTGTTTCATTTTATGGAATCACTATGTTCTCTAAGTCTCCCCTCATGATCTAATAATTTCTTTTCCAACTTCTTTTCCGCTTGATTATTTTCCATAATTTTATCTTCTGTATTACCTGTTTTCTTCTCTGCTTCTTCAGTCCTCATTGTGACTGTATCCAGTCGGTTTTGCATCTCAGTTATAGCATTATTTATTTCATTGTGACTAGTTTAGGTCTTTGATCACTCCAGCAAGGGTTTCTCTGGTGTCTTCTACATTTCTTTAAGACCAGCTAGTAGTCTTATGACTGTTCTAAATTCTTGTTCAGATAAATTCCTTATATCTGTTTTGTGGATTTGGGCATCCACACCCTGGATGTGATTTCTTCTTTACCTTTCATTTGGGGGAGAATTCCTTCATTTTGTCATTTTGGCTAGGTTTCTAGGGTTTTTGTTGTGTGTGTTTTGAAAGCTTGTAATGTTTTCTGCACCTGAGAGCTAGGCTATATGAAAAAGGGACCATCCGCTGTACAGGGCCTGGCACTTCAGGAAGTGTTTATGGTGTATGCTGTGTGCATTCTGCCACACACACTGTTTCTCTGCCAAAATGTGTTTTGGCTGCTCTTTCCACTGGTCAGTCCTCTGCACAGCTCAGCCTTGTTTACAGTGGGATTTGGACATTTAACTAGGTTTGCTTTGATTTGTCTGTTAAAATAAGCCTGGAAAAAAGGAACACTAAAACAAACCCTGATCCCCCCAAAAAAGAGGAAAGCAAAGGGAAGAAAAAACCCAGAGAACCCAAAAACTATAAGGCTGATTTCAAAGAAAAAGAAAGAAGAAGAAGAAGAAGAAGAAGAAGAAGAAGAAAAGGAAAAAGAAGGAAAAACAAAAGAAGAAGAAGCTTGATCTGTCCCCAAAAAAGAGAAAAGAAAATCAAAACAAAACAAAACAAAACAAAAACAAGACTATGAGCTTGATTCCAAGAGAAAAAAAGAAGAAAAAATTAAAAAAAGAATAAGGGGGTGGAGGGTGGGAAAGTAAGCCTGGTCCTATTTCCACCAGTACTGCAGGTGTCATTTTGAAGCAATTGATTTTAAGTGCCCTTCGTGCATGGTGGGTGCTGGCTGTGGTGGTCTTCTGGAGGAGAGGCCCACTGTGTTTGCTCAGAGTCATTCTTGCCCTAGTGAATAAGCAGTTGCAGGCACAGGGGGCGAGTTTTTTGTAAGCGGGTCCTACCTTCACTGGGGCCTGCTGTGTTGCTCTCTGAAGTCCCATCATGGTGGTGTTGGGGAAAAATGGTGCCACCCCAATCTTTTGTCCGTGGACAGGGGATCTCACACCCCACACACTATTCAGGCAGCCCTCACAGAATAGTGACTGCAGTCAGCTCACTCTGTGCCTCAACTCTCCTGCGTTTTTTCTTTGGCGTGCAGCTGGGATTCAAAATTTGAAGTCCTAAAAGACCAGGCACCACGCAGACCCATTTCCCTCTTCCAGAGTAGAGTCTCTTCACACTGTGTCTCTATCGTCTTCATAGTGTTATCACTTTGATTGGTTTGCAAATATTGAACCATACTTGCATCCTGGGAAAAATCCCACTTGATTGGGGTGAATGAATTTTTTAAATGTATTGTTGGACTTGGTTTGCTAGTATTTTGTTGTCGATTTTTGTATCTATGTTCATCAGAGATATTGGCCTGTAATTCTCTCTTTTTGTGTGTGTATAGTATCTTTATCTCATTGTGGTATCAAGGGTAATTCTGGCTTCATAGAATGAATGCTTTCCTTCCACTCCTATTTTTTGAAATAGTTTGAGAAGTTTGCTTTAAATGTCTGGTAGAATTCAGCTGTGAAATCATCTGGTCCTGGACTTTTGTTTGTTGTGAGTTTTTTGATTACTGATTAAATCTCATTGTGATAATTGGTCTGTTCATATTTTCTATTTCTTCCTTCTTCAGCTTTGGAATGTTATACATTTCTAGGAATTTATGCATTTCTTCTAGGTTGTTCAATTTGTTGGCATATAATTTTTCATAAAATGTTCTTTTAATCCTTTGTATTTCTGTGGTGGCAATTGATATTTCTCCTCTTTTATTTTTGATTTTGTTTATTTGAGTTCTCTCTCTCTTTCTTTTGGATATATCTGGCTAGAGGTTTTTCAGTTTTGTTGATCTTTTCAAAGAAACAGCTCCTGATTTCATTAGAAATAGGAGAATAGAATAGAACAGAATTCTATTTTTTTCATTTCTTTTTCATATTTCTGTTCTAATCTTTATTATTTCCTTTCTTCTATTGGTTTTGGGTTTCATTTGTTCTTTTTCTACCTCCTTTGGGTGTAAGGTTAGGTGGTTTATTTGAGATTTTTCTTACTTATACTCCTGTATTGCTAGAAAGTTCCCTCTTAGTACCGCTTCTCTTGCATTCGAAAGATTGTGGACTGTTGTGTTTTCATTTCCATTTGTCTCAAGTTATTTTTTTATTTTCCCTTGATTTCTTTGTTGACCCATTCATTGTTTAGTAACATGTTATTTAATCTCCCTGTATTTGTATTCTTTCCAGGTTTTTTCTTGCAGTTGATTTCTAGTTTTATAGCATTGTTGTCAAAAAGATGCATGGTATAATTTGATATTTTCTAATGTGGAGACTTGTTTGTGGACTAATATGCAATCTATTCTGGAGAATGTTTCATGTGCCCTTGAAAAGAATGTATATTCTGATGTTTTAAGGTGGAATGTTCTGAATATATGTTAGATCTGTGTGATTCAACAACACTGTTTCCTTGTTTATTTTCTATTTGATTGAACTATCCATCAATGTAAATTGGTGTTAAACTCCTCTACTTTTATTGTATTACTGTCAATTACTTCTTTTAGGTTTCTTATTAGCTGCTTTATGTATTTGGGTCTTCCATTTGGGGTGCATAAATATTTACAAATGTTATATCTTTTTGTTGGAGTGTTCCCTCTATGATTATATAGTGTCTTTCTTTGTTACAATTTTTGTTATTTTGTTCAATACAAGTATTGGTACCCATTTTCACATCCATTTGTATGATAAATACTTCTCCATCCTTTTATTTTCAATCTGCATGTGTCTTTAGGTTTGAAATGTGTCTCTTGTAGGCAGTGTAAGGATGGCACTTGCTCTTTTATCCATTCTGTCACCCTATATCCTTTGAGTGGAGACTTTTGCCCATTTACATTCAAAGTAATTAGTGGTAAACATGTACTTATTGCTATTTTTTACTTTTTTTTGTTTTTACTTGTTTTACTTGTTTTTTTTTTGTTTGTTTTACTTGTTTTATGGTTGATTTTGTAGTTCTTCTCTGTTTCTTTTCTTGCTCTCTTCTCTCATGGTTTGCTGGCTTTATTTAGTGATATACTTGGATTCTTTTCTCTTTGTTTAGTGCATATCTGTTATTGGTTTTTGATTTGTGTTACTATTTGGTCTTTATCTTTCTGGTATGTCTGAATTGTAGCCTTGTTGGATAGAGTGTTCTTGGCTACAGGTTTTTTCCTTTCAGCATTTTGAATATATCTTGCCATTCCCTTCTGGCCTGAAAAATTTTTGCTGAAAACTCAGTTGATAGCCCTGTGGAGTTTGCCTTGTATGTAACTGTTTTCTTTTCTCTTGCTGCTTTTTAAATTCTCTCTTTATCACTGTTTTTTTTTGCCATTTTAAGTACTATGTGTCTTATTGCGGACTTTTGTGTTGATTTTGTTTGAGGCTGTATGTGCCTCTTGGATCTGGATTTCTGTTTCCCACCCAGATTCAAGATGTTTTCAGGTATTAATTCTTCAAATAAATTTTATGCCTTCTCCTTCTGGGACTCCTATAATGGGAATGTTTTTACATTTGATAGTGTTGCTGAATTCTGTAAGTCTATTTTGATTCATTATTTTTTTCTCACCTGTTCAGTTTCTTTCTTTCCATTACCCTGTCCTCCAGATCACTGATCTGCTTCTTTCAATCTATTATGTATTATGTGTGGTATATATATATATATTTTTTTTTTTTTAATTTTTTTTTCAACCTTTTTTATTTATTTTTGGGACAGAGAGAGACAGAGCATGAACGGGGGAGGGGCAGAGAGAGAGGGAGACACAGAATCGGAAACAGGCTCCGAGCCATCAGCCCAGAGCCTGACGCGGGGCTCCAACTCACGGACCGCGAGATCGTGACCTGGCTGAAGTCGGACGCTTAACCGACTGCGCCACCCAGGCGCCCCTGTGTGGTATATTTTTAATTTGTTGCTGAGTTCTTTATTTCTGATTCATTCTTTTTTATGTTTTGTATCTTTTTGTTAAGATTCTCACCAGGTCCTCCATTCTTAAGTTCAGTGAGTATCTTTATGACCATTTTTTCTTTTTTTTGTATTCTCTATCAGGCATATTAATTATCTCCATTTCGCTTGAGTCTCTTGCTTTGATTTTGTTCTGTTCTCTCATTTTGGGACATATTCGTCTGTATCCTCTTTTGTCTAATTCTGTGTCTGTTTGTATGTATTAGGAAAGTCAGCTATGTCTTCCGCTCTTGAAAGTAGTGGCCTTATGAAGAAGAGATCCTGTTGTGCCCTGCAGTGCATTGTCACCTGTTTATCAGAACATGGTGCTTCAGGGGTGTGTGCTTTGTGTGTTATACACACCCTGCTATTGTGGCTGAGTTGCTTTTGCCTTCAGTACAGTCATCTGCAATGGTTCTTCACCTGTTATCAGCAAGGTTTGGGTCCTGTGTCATCAGTGGGTCAGTCTGGGGCTGCTTTTGTCTTGAGTTAAGTCAAACCAGGTGTTTGCCAGAGATATAGTACCACCAAACTGCAGAGAGCTTTTCCTGCATGGTCCCCTGAGAGGCCTTCATTGGTGGGTGGGGCCTGTAGTTAGATCTGATATCTTCCCCCAGGCCACTCCTGGGGCATAGTTGAACTGATGCCTGTGATTATGTTTCCAACCTCCCAGGGCAAGAGTTAACTTTGGATTAGTGCTGGTCCCTGTTGGGGCTGTTTTGCACACTGCCAGGCTTGTGGCACCGTTTTGGATAGCTTCCAGCCAAGGCATATTAGAGGGGGTGGGGCATGTTGTTAGAAATTTAGGTGGTGAATATTGGTGCTGAACTAGTTCTTTCAGGTGTCTGTGTGCCTAGACTGGGGGGTGGAAGAGGGAAATGGTGCCTGCCAGCTCTTTTGTTCTTGGAAAAGTCTCCCAATGATCTTTGCCCCTCCAGCACATGCTCTGAAATCTGCTCCCTTTCATATACCTTAGCGATTTTTCAAACTGCTGTTTCTATGTTGTATCTCTGTGGGCTGTTATTTGCACTTTCTTTTTAAGGGTGACGAATGAGTTTCTTTTCGCTCTTCTGGCTCTCTCAGAGCCAAGCCTGCTGATTTTTAAAGTTCTGGGTATTGAGCCCCATTGATTATGGGAACTCATGAAATTCATCCTTTCTGGTTTTCAAAGCCAAATTCTAGGAGATTCATCTTCTGTGTGCAGATTCCCCATGCCTGGAGTGCTGAGAATGAGGGTCTTGTTCTCTCCCCTTTCTGAGCCCATGTTGTCCCTCCCTCAGACAGTCCTGCAAGTCCATTTAGCTCCCAACCATATCTCTGCTCTTGCTATCCTCCTTGATGTGGCCTCTTTTCTACATTTGGCTGTGGAGAGTCAGTTCTGCCAGTCTTTGGATTATTCTCTGGTTATTTACACTGATGTGGGTGTTATCTAGTTGTATCCATAGGATGAGGTGAGCTTACGATCCTCCTACTCCTCCACTTTCCTGAGAAGCCTACAACTATAAATTTAACTCAGCACTGCTTTGTATTTGTTAATTTCCCTGTGATTTCTTCTTTGACCCACTATTTCGTTAAGAGTGTCGTTTAAGCATAGGAACTGGTGGACATGGTGGTGGCCTTGGGTATTGTGCCTGATGTGCTGGTGGTCTCTGAAATACATTTTGGTGGTCATACTTGTGTGCACTGGCTGATTGTTGTGCAGCTGGCAGCATGTCTGTGAGTGAGATCTTCGTGGAGCTGCAGGGCTTTTTGGCTGCCAAGCAGGACATCTAAGAGGAAATCTGAAAAGTTGTACAAAGTTTATAACAAACAGCTTGAGTGATTTTAACTCTACTGCAGGGGGTCCAGCAGGGTCCTGGTTTTCAGGATATTCCAAAGAGGTGTTTGAAAGCTTGAGAACACTTTGGTACAGTAAAAACACATGTAATGTCTTCAGAGACCAAGTTCTCTGCTGAACAGTATTACGGATTTCATGAGCACTGGGGGTTTGTGCTGCAGCTTTTGGTCTTCTTGGTAACATTTGTTGTGTATTTGGAATCAGAAACACTAGTGACTCCAGAAGTGGTTACTGAAGTTCTTGGCATTGAGCCATATTGGGAGAAAGGATTTCATCTGGATGTAGAAGATCATCTTTCAGGAGTTCTAATTCTTGCCAGTGAATTTTCAAGGCTCTCTGTCAACAGTGTGACTGTTGGAGGCTACTCCCAGATCCTCCACATCTACACTTTCATCAATGAACTGAATTCTAGCTTCTGCCTTCCCAACCTGAAAAACGACTCCCTGAGGAATTGCTGTGATGGCTTCAAGTATGATCTGAAAAAAGTAGAGGAGGTGGTCTATGATCTCACCATCCAGGGCTTCAGTAAGGAGAGAGCAGTGGCTTATGCAGAGAAAATAGGTGGCCATCTATGCGCCTGGCCCTGCTGACTTCAGTGGTTGCCAGTGAGTGTGAGCACAGTGTCTCTCAAGGTAGTTAGGATTGTCCTGTTGCTAAATACCATGCTTTATTTTCTTAACCAGTGTGTGGTGTAATTATCAAAATTGAAACGATTTTGGGGGGGTAAAAATATAACCTTCACAAGGACAGATTTTCTTTATTGTTTTAGTGAATTTGCTCTGTAATTCAGTGTATTTCAGTTTTGTCAAAAAGTGTAAATGTCAGTCTCTTTGTGAAGTCCTTTTCTTGCTTACCCTGATGCTGTTGATATACTGACTGGGACGTTTCTTGTCTTCTGGTTTTTTTTTGTTTTTGTTTTGTTTTTTGTTTTTAAAGAGTGTTGTGTTGTCTAATTTCCATTTATTGGTGAATTTTAAAGTTTTCTTTGTTTTCTTTTTTCTAGGTTTGTGATGAGAAGAGTTGTTTTTTTTTTTTATAATTTCAGTCTTTTATTGTTTTAAATTTTTTTTTAACGTTTATTTATTTTTGAGACAGAGACAGAGCATGAATGGGGGAGGGTCAGAGAGAGGGAGACACAGAATCGGAAACAGGCTCCAGGCTCTGAGCTGTCAGTACAGAGCCTGACGCGGGGCTCAAACTCACGGACCACGAAATCATGACCTGAGATGAAGTCGGCCACTTAACCTACTGAGCTACCCAGGCGCCCCCCCATTCTTTTAAAATTTATTAAGATTTGTTTTGTGTTCTAACATATAATCTGCCCTGGACAATGACCCACATGCACTTGAGA
This sequence comes from Panthera uncia, assembly GCF_023721935.1. NCBI lineage: Eukaryota > Metazoa > Chordata > Mammalia > Carnivora > Felidae > Panthera > Panthera uncia. The sequence goes on from NC_064807.1 coordinate 30,164,115, forward strand.
AAAATATATACTCTGCTGTTACTTGGTGGTGTGTTCTTTATACATCTGTTAAGTTTAATTAGTTTGCAGGTTGTTCAAATAATCTTTTCCTTATTAATCTTTTGACTGGTTGTTCTATTCATTACTGATTATGTGTATTGACGTCTCCAACTGTAATTGTAGAATTATCTATTTCCCCTTTCAATTCTGTCAATTTTTTCATAAATTTTGGAGGTCTGGTGTTCAGTGCATGTATATTAGTGATTGTTATTTATTTCAGTGAATAAATTCTTTAATCAATAAAATATCACCTTTATTTGTCTCTTGTGACAGTTTCTGATGTAAAGTCTATTTTATCTGATAATAGTATAGGCATCCAAGCTGTCTTTTGGTTACTATTGGTATAGGACATCTTTTTCTATCCCTTCACTTTTGTTGAAATAGATCCAAAGTATGTCATTTGTAAGCAGCATATTCCTGGATCATTTTAAAATTCATTCTGCTAACCACTACCCACTTGAGAGTTTAATCTATTTACACTGAAAGTAATTACTGATAAACAAGGGCTTACCTGTGATATTTTGTTATTTCCTTCTGTAGTCTTACAGCTTTTTTGCTCCTCATATCTTCCATTATGTCCTTCATTTGTGTTTACTTGATTTTTGTAGTGATACACTTTGAACCCATTTTCATTTCATTTTGTGTATATTTTATAGATATTTTTATTGTGGTTACCATAGATGTTATATATAATATGTTGAAGTTGGAGCAATCTAATTTTAATTGATGCCAACTTAACTTCAATCGCATACAAAAATTCTACTCCCAAATAGCTCCATTCCTCTTCTTTATGTTACTGATATCAGAAATTACATCTTTATACATTATGTGTATAATAACATAGACTTATAATTATTTTTTATGTATATGTCTCTTAAAATCAGTAGAAAAAAGTTAAAAACCAAAATTACAATAACATTGGTGTATGTACTTGCCCACATGTTTACTTTAACTAAAGATCTTTATTTCTTCATGTGGCTTCCAATTACTGTCTGGCATTCTTTCATTTCAACCTGAAGGACTTCCTTTAGTATTTCTAAAAGGGCATGTGTAGTAGTAATGACTGCCCTCAGCTTTTGTTTATCTGGGTCTTAATTTCTGCCTTGTTTTTCAGTAAATGTCTTGCTGGATTTGGAATTTCAGGCTGGACATTTTTTTTCTTTTAGCACCCTAAATATACAATCCTATTGTCTTCTGGTTTCCAAGGTTTCTTATTAGAAATTACCTGATAATTTCCTTGAAGATCCCTTATAAGTAATTGTAGTGTAAGTGCCTGACATTAGCTTTTTTGATTATAGTGTAAAAGGCTGATATTAAGCTTTGATTGTTGAAGACATCCATTTCCCATCTTGAATAAACATACTGCCGCCAGTATGACAGAACTACTGGCTAAACAACTAAATAAGGAGTCAAGCCTCCTCCACCCATCGAGTTCCCCTTTCAGAAAGCCTTGTTTTTTCAAAGCTCCCTGACAGTTGTTTCTGAGGTGCAGCTTATAATCATATAAGAGTTGCCAGGGCTGGTCCCACTACAACATTGGCTCCAGCTGGGAAGTGTCACAAGCAGCATGGGCCCAAGGGATTCCTAGCTGCTGTCATTATTGATAGGCTGAGACTATCAATGAAGCAGTAATGAATTGTTTCTTTCTTGCTGCTCTGAAGATTCTTTTTGTCTTTGTCTTTTGGTAATTTGATTATACTGTGTCCCAAGTTGAGTTTCTTTGAGTTTATCCAACTTGGAGTTTGTTCACCTTGTTGTAGATATGTATCTTTCAGCAAATTTGAGGAAATTTCAGCCATTATTTCTTAAAATAATCTTTCTATTTCTCTCTCTTCTCCTGGGATCACCATATTATGTGTGATTTTTTTGTTGTTGTTGTTGAAAATTATTTGTTTGACTATTATAACATGGTAACTCTGGAATTCAGATTCTCCCCATTCTTTAGGGTTTGGTGTTTAGTTTTTTGATTGTCAAAGACTGTCGTACTCCATTTTTTGAGACTTTTCATCTATTTTTGCAAAAACTGCTTTTTGCTCTGTGTGGTAACTGAAGTCTCTATTCCTTTAGCTCATGTTTAGCTAATGTTTTAACAAAGATTTCCTTGAATACCAAGAACTCCCCTTGGGCTTTGCAAATTGACCTTATGTTAGAGTAGTCCTTTAGCACTTAGCTAAGTTTGTCCTGAGCCTAGGAATCAACCCAAGGTGAAAGCTTCAAGTCTTCTTAGGTCTTTCTGGGCATGCATGTGGCTTTCTAAATTCCTTTGTATACATGGCTGCTTCCGAATGTTCTAATTTCTTAAACAGTCTCACCTCAGCTTCTCCAGACCTCAAATGGCCTATTATATATTTTCACTTGTAATCTCTCGCCCCAGACATCTGTGAATCTTATAGGCATTAAGAGCAGCTCCCACCATGTATCTGCCCAGCTTCCAAGTTATATGTAACAGACATGTGCCTTGCATCTCCCAGTTTAAAACAGGTACACACAACTTTCAAGAAAGGTCTGCTTTGTTCCCAGCTCAAGGAAGGGAACTGGAAACTGAACTGCTGCTGCTTCAACACCAAAATCACTGTCATGACTGCAAGGGGAAGGAATGAGTACAAGTGTCACAAAACTTTCCTATTAGTTTGGAGATGTTTTTTCTTGATCAGATGTTTGCCTGATTGCTATAAACCTTTGACTTTTTCCACAGCTATGACAAAGTTGGTTCAGACAGGTTCCTCACCTCCCCCCCCAGTAGTTCTATGGGAGAAACAAGTGCTTGGAGCCTCCTACTCCACAGTTGTGCTTACATATCTGAATAGATTTTTCATTTCATTTCATTTCATTTCATTTAAAGATTTTTAAATGATCAGATTTTAGTTTTGTTTACATTATTTTCAATTTCTAATTTTACTGAACTGTGATATTTGTATTTTGTGGAGTTTATTGAAAGTTTTTTTTTGGTTCTAATATACTTTTATATTTTCTGAATGTACTGTCAACATTGGTTAATTATTTTTAGAGCACACAGTTTAAAAGACGCATCTAGATATTTATTAGGTTCACTTTTTAAATATTCTATGTATATATTTTAGAGCAGAGTTTCTCAAATTTGTCACTATTAACATTTTGGACCAGATGATTCTTGGTTGTGTGCATGTATGATGGAGGTAGTTGTGGTTGTCCTGTGCTTTATAAGATATTTAGCAGCATCCCTAGTTTCTACATGAAATAGTAGTAGTATCATCTCTCAGTTGTGACAACCAAAAATGTCTCCAGAGATTGCTAAATGTCCTGTGGTGGGCAAAATCACCTTCTGTTGAGCACCATTGTTCTAGAGTATGGATTAGCAAAAAGTTTTTCTGTAAAAGGCCAGACAATAAATATTTCAGACTTTGTAGGCCATGTGATCCCTGTCATTAGACAACTATGCCTTTGTAGTATAAAGGCAGTAGCTGACAATACATAAAAGAACTGAAATGGCTGAGTTCCAAAATCTTAATTTATAAAAACAGGTATCAGGTTGAATTAGGCTCAAGGCCTGTAGTTATTGCACTGTATTGCCAACCTTTGTATTGTATTGTTTGTATTGTATTGTACTGTATTGCCAGCCTTTGTTCCAGAACTTCAATTGCTCTCTACTACATTTGGTATAAAATCTGGGAGTATATTAAGGTATACTATACCTAATTTGTTTCCCTTTATCCTTATATCTCTTACAATTTTTTTATGGATCCTGATAACTTATTTGATACACAGATATTTAAAACTTTTACTATCCCTTGAAACTCGTCTTTTAAAAACATCATTTGAGTGCTGGTTTTCTGATTTAATATTGTTTTGTTTGAATTCAACATGTGGCAGCTAGGTAAATAAACCCTGAATTATTTGTACATTTATTGGCTTACTAATGTATTATTTTATATTTCAGTCTGCATTATTTTTGGATATCTTTTTTTTTTACAATCTGATAGCACTTAATAGGTAACTTTATATTAGTTGATGTGGCAGATAAATTTGTTGTACTTTATGCTGAATTATACTGTAAAAAAGTAAAAGAAAAAAATATTTTTAGTAATAGTTCTGTTCTCATTGTTCCATTGATTTTTCTTCTATAATTACAAAATATTGTGTTCTGCTCTACTAAGTACCTTTATAATTATAAACTTTTGTATTTTATGAATCTTCTATTTCCATAGTATCTAATAATTCCATATTATAGAACCAATGATAAAATTAATGGTTTTTTTTCTTTCTAACCATCCTTTAATCCCTATTTTAGTGCCTTTTAAAATGTTTCTCAGTTTTTATCATTTTACTATTAAATACAAATCTATAACTTGATTTGTCAGTTGTAAATGATATAATTGGGCTTCTAGCTTCTAAAGATGAAAGAATCAATATGTTTACATTGCATTGGTTATGTTACACTTTCACCTTCCATAGTATGCTGGATCCATTCTTTGTTAATTTCCAAAGATAAAAACCTCTAAAAATCCCCATCTGTAACTGATCACTTTGGATTTAATTTTCCCTGGATACCTTCTGCTAGTACTCAATAACTCACCTGTCTGGCTCCTATTTAGAGATTCTTCCTCTAATAACCATGGATTTTCTCCTTCCTCCAACTTGAAGATCACATATGTTTTTCTAATACTGTACTCTATAAATGGAAAATAATTTAGGATTTAGATCAGCTGCATGTGCTTCAATACTTCTGAATGTAAAGGAAGCTATAGCTTAAGAGCTGCACACTGATGGGATTCATCTGAGGTGCTCATTTTTGAGGAGATGACAAAAGAATGAATCTCCTTAGATCCCTGAATCTCAGGACAAAATAATATTAACTTCTAAAAAGGGCCCAGGTGCTTTGGGTTTTATAAAAGGGACCACATAGGGATTTCACTTTACCTCCTCATGTCAAACAAAGTAGAGAACCATACAAAATTGGACAATAGGCAGTGCAAAATCAGACAATGACAGGGAACTCTTAGGAAAAAGGAAACAACGTGGGTGAACCCTATTTTGGCCAGAGTTTGGAAAATTTCTATGGCACAGCATAACAAAGGAACCTCCCCAACCCCGCCCCGCCTACCGCGCCTCCAAAAAAAAGCCTGACAGTCTCAATAAGTTGAGGAGACAATGTTAGGAGTTTAGAATGCTAAGGCAACTAGAACTTGCCAGACAAAACACTGGAGAGGAAAGAGCTGTACTAAGTGAGAGCCATGAGATCTGCAGAAAGGTCTCTGTGAATCTTTGGCTGAGTATGGATTTGTGCTTGCATGTAAGAAGTGCATTCAAGGTTAGGGAAAGAACTGCTGGGAAGGTGTAGAGTGGAAAATACAGAAAAAAGAAGTTTTTTATCCCACCAGCCAGAGTGGAAAGGTTTCTTAATTAATGGAGGATACGTAGAATAACCTGAAGGCTACAGGAACAAAATTGGTACTGGAACAAAATTAGCCCTAAACCAGAAGGTGTTCTGAATCCTACAGAACAAAGCTTAATAGCAGACCTTGAGAGGATCAAACTAATTCCAAACAACATAGCTTTATTCCATAGAAAGCCCCAAAACATTTTAAAATACCAAAAAATATAGCACCCAATAATGTAAAATCCATAACAACTAGAATCTAATAAAAAAAATTACAAAGCATGCAAAGAAGGCACATATGACCCTTAACCAGGAGAAAAGTTAATTAGTAGAAACAGAACAGGATATGACACATATGATAAAAGTAGCAATCATGAAAAACAGGATTGCATTCTTGAGGCAATGACGTGGCAAGGTCTGCTCATCCACCAGGATGCGCATGTGTCTGTACAGGGTCCTTTGAGCAGGGCCCAGATGCTTCCACTCCTCCTCAGTGAACTCCACAGTCACATCCTTGAATGATGGTGCTGCCTGTAACAGCACATTTCTGATCAATTTGGAGTGTTTAGAAACTGGTGACATGACCTCTGAAAACTCTTATATAATGTTTACTGTTAACAGTTTAAAACAAAATATAAAATAAATAAAATTATAAAATGTTATTAAAAACCTAACTCTGTCTTATACTCTGAGGCATCACACAATTAGTATCAATGTTATTATCATGTCCTAATTCATCTGTATATATTTCAAAATATGTACATATGCTACCAGTTAATATTACTACTGATAAAACTTAAATAGTGCCTTAAAATTTTTTTAAATATTTATTTATTTTTGAGAGAGAGAGAGGAAGGGAGGAGCAGAGAGAGGGAGACACAGAATCTGAAGCAGGCTCCAGGCTCCAAGCTGTCAGTACTGAGCCTGACACGAGGCTCGAACCCATGAACCATGAGATCATGAACTGAGCTGAAGTTGGACGCTTAATCAACTGAGCCACCCATGTGCCCCAAACTTAGTACCTTCTTAAAGATAAAGTCATTATAAATAGGCTTCCCATAATCATTTCCTGTATACCAGTGACTCACTAGGGTACACACATCCTCACTCTGGGTCCTCTGCTAGGGTAATGGGGAATCAATAAAGAGATCCATTTAAACCCTGGAGGTAGTACTCAGAACCAGACTTGTATTTCAGAGGCACATATTTATATTCAATTGATTCCCAACAGAGGTAACCAAGGCAATCCAACAGAGAAAGTATATACTTCTCAACAAATGGTGCTATAACTTTCAAACTTATAAAAGGAAAAAAAAAGTGACAGGCTTGTGACCATATTAGTTAGGCAAATATTTCTTAGATAAGACACACAAAAAAGTATAAGTTACTGTTATGGGCTGAACTGTGTCTCCCATGTATGTTGAAGCCTTAACCCCTAATGTGGCTGTATTTGGAGATAGGGCCAGACCATAAGGAGGTAATTAAGGTTAAATGAGGTAATAAAGGCGGGGTCCTGATCTGATAGAATTGATGTCCTTAGAGGAAGAGGTAGAGGCACCTGAGAACACTCTCGTTCTGTGTGTGTGCACAGATAAAAGGCCATGTGAGGACACAGAAGGTGGCCCTCTGCAAGCCAGGAAGAGAGATTGCACCAGAAACCAATAGTGATCACATCTTGCTCTTGGACTTATGTTGTTGAATCTACCTGGTCTGTGGTATTTTTTATGGCAGTCCAAATAGATTAATACACCCATGAAATAAAAGCATTGAAAATTATGAAAATTGATAAATTTAAACCTCTGCTCTTTTTTTCTTTAAGATTTTATTTAATTTCCAGTTAGCTAACCTATAGTATAATATTAGTTTCAGGTGTACAAATCAGTTATTCAATATTTACATGCAACACCCAGTGCTCATCACAAGTGTACTTCTTAACACCATCGCCTATTTAACCTGTTTCCCACATACCTCCCCTCCGGTAACCATCAGTTTGTTCTGTATAGTTGAGTATGGTTCTTGGTTTGCCTCCCTCTTTCTTTTCCTTTCCCTATGATCACTTGTTTTGTTTCTTAAATTCTACATATGAGTGAAATCATATGATACTTGTCTTTCTCTGACTGACTTATTTCGCTTAGCATAATACTCTGTAGCTCCATCCACATTGTTGCAAATGGCAAGATTTCATTCTTTTTTATGGCTGAGTGATATTCCATTATATATATATATATATATATATATATATATATATATATATAAACTCATCTGCCATCCATTCATGTGTCAATGGATGCTTGGCCTATTTCCATAATTTGGCTATTGTCGATAATGCTGCTACAAACATTGGGGTGCATGTGTCCTTTTGAAGTAGTACTTTTGTATTCTCTGGGTGAATACCAGTAACGCAATTTCTGGGTCAAAGAGTTCTATTTTTAACTTTTGGAGGAAACTCTACACCATTTTTCAGAACGCTGCACCAGTTGGCATTCTCAACAGTGTAGAAGGGTTCCCCTTTCCCCATATCTTCACCAGCATCTGTTGTTTCTTATTGATTTTAGCCATTGTGACAGGTGTGAGGTCATACTGTAGTTTTGATTTGTATTTCCCAGATGATGAGTGATGTTGAGAATCTTTTCATGTGTCTGTTAGCCATCTGGATATCTTCTTTGGAAAAATGTCTATTCATCTCTTCTGCCCATTTTTTAACTGTATTATTTGTTTTTTAGCTGTTGAGTTAAGTTCTTTATATATTTTGTATGCTAACCTTTTATCAGATATGCTGTTTGCAAATATCTTCTTCCATTCCAAAGGTTGCTTTTTAGTTTTGTTGATTGTTTCCTTTGCTGTGCAGAAGCTTTTATTTTGATGAACTCCCAATAGTTTATTTTTCCTTTTGTTTCCCTTGCCTCAGGAGACATATCTAGAAAGAAGTTACTGTGGCTGATGACAAGGGTTACTGCATGTGTTCTCCTCTGGTATTTTAATGGTTTCCTGTCTCACATTTAGGTCTTTCATCCATTTTGAATTTGTTTTTGTGTATAGTCTAAGACAGTACTCCAGTTCCATTCTTTTGCATGTTGCTGTCCAGTTTTCCCAACACCGTATGTTAAAGAGACTGTCTTTTCCCCATTGGATAGTCTTTCCTGTTTTGTGTAACATTAATTGACCTTATAGGTGTGGGTTCATTTCTGGGTTTTCTATTCTGTTCCATTGATCTGTGTCTATTTTTGTGCCAGTACCATACTGTTTTGATCACTACAGCTTTGTAACATAACTTGAAATCTGTAATTGTGATGCCTTCAGTTTTTTCTTTTCAAGATTGTTTTGGCTATTTGGGGTCTTTTGCAGTTCCATACAAATCTTAGGATTGTTCTACATCGGTGAAAAATGATGTTGGTATTTTGATAGGGATTGCATTGCATGTATAGAATGCCTTGTGTAGTATAGACATTTTAACAATATTTGTTCTTCCAATCCATGAGCGTGAAATGTCTTTCCATTTCTTTGTGTCTTCTTCAATTTCTTTCATCAGTGTTTTATAGTTTCCAGAGTACAGGTCCTTCACCTCTGTGGTTAGGTTTATTAGTAGCTATCTCATGGTTTTTGGTGCAATTGTAAAAGGGATGAAGTCCTTAATTTCTCTTTCGGCTGCTTCATTATTGGTGTATAGAAATGCATCATATTTCTTTATGTTGATTTTGTATCCTGAGACTTTACTGAATTCATGTATCAGTTCTCATAATTTTTTGGTGGAGTCTTTCAGGTTTTTTATATAGAGTATCATGTCATCTGCAAATAAACTTTTACTTCTTCCTTGCTGATTTAGATGCCTTTTATTTATTTGTGTTGTCTGATGGCTATAGCTAGGACTTTTGTATTATGTTAAGTAACAGTGGTGAGAGAGGACATCCCTATCTTGTTCCTGACCATAGAGGAAAAGCTACCAGTTGTTCCCCATTGATTATTATATTAGCTGTGCATTTTTTGTATATGGCTCCCTTATTATGTTGAGGTATGTTCCCTCGAAACCAACTTTGTTGAGGGTTTTTATCATGAATAGATGTTTGTACTTTGTCAAATGCTTTTTCTGCATCTATTGAAAGGATCATATGGTTCTTATTCTTTCTTGTATTATTGTGGTGTATCATGCTCATTGATTTGTGACTATTGAACCACCTTTGAATTTTGGGACTAAATCCCACTTGAACATGGTGAGTGAATCTTGGATTTGATTTGCTGGCATTTTGCTGAGAATTTTTACATCTATGTTCATTAGGGATATTGGCCTGTAGTTCTCTTTTTTAGTGGAGTCTTTATCTGATTTTGGTATCAGGGTAATGCTGACCTCATAGAATGAGGTTGGAAGTTTTCCTTCCTTTTCTATTTTTTTGGAATAGTTTGAGAAGAATAGGCATTAACTCTTTTTAAAATGTTTGGTAGAATTCCCCTGTGAGGCCAGGGTTTTTGTTTGTTGGGAGATTTGTGTTACTGATTCAATGTCTTTGCTGGTTATCGGTCTATTCAAGTTTTCTATTTCTTCCTGTTTCAGTTTTGGAAGTTTATATGTTTCTAGGGATTTATCCATTTATTCCAGCTTGTTCAATTTTTTGGCATATAGTTTTTCATAATATTCTTATATTATTTATATTTTTATCCTGTTCATTGTTATTTCTCCTCTCTCATTTGTGATTTTATTTATTTGGGTCCTTTCTCTTTCCTTTTTCATAAGCCTGGCAAGGGGTTTATCAATTTTATTAATTTTTTCAAAGAACCAGCTTATGGTTTCATTGATCTGTTCTACTGTTTTTTGTTTGTTGCTATATCATTTATTTCTGCTCTAATCTTTATTATTCCCTTCCTTCTGTTGGCTTTCAGCTTCATTTGTTGAGGTTGTTGTTGTTCTTTTTTTGGGGGGGGTTCCTTCAGGTTTAAGGTTAGTTTATTTGAGGTTTTTCTTGTTCCTTAAAGTAAAAACCTCTGCTTTTTGAAAAATACTATTAAGAATATGAAAAAACACAGGCTGAGGGAAAGTATCTACAAATCATTTATCTTTGGAAAAACTTTTGTAGCATATATACAACTCTTGAAATCAGTAAGAAACAACTTTTTAAGATGAGGAAAAGATCAAATAGGCACTTCATCAAAAAGGAACAGATGACAAACAAAAACATACTCATTATTATACATTAGAAAAATCAAATTAAAACTAAAATGTAATACCATTACAAAGCAATATGATGGCTCAAATAGAAAAACCTGACATCATTAAATTCAGATGAAGATGCAGAGCAACTAGACCCCTCACATCTTGCTGATGGAAATGAAAAATGGTACGGCCACTTTGAAAAAGTATGACAGCTCCTTATTATGCCAAACATACACTTCTTATGAGATCCAACAATGTCATTCACTCCTTGGCATTCACCCAAGAGAGTGAAGACATATGTCCACACATAGAAACCTGTATATAAATGTTCATGGCTGAAAATTATCCAAATATGCATCAGTTGGTGAATGGATAAACAAACTGTGAACCGCCACATAAAAGATCACTACTCTTCATTAAACATAAATGAACTGAAACATGGACCTGACACCAAATAATGGCACTTTGATTTTCAGATCTGTCATATAGGTGACTCTGGACAATTGACTGACATTCTCGGATCTTTAAAGGTTCTTTAAAGTTTTCAATAAGTTAGAGGTAGATGAGCATGGAAACTCTTCATGAATCACCATGTGAGGTGATGGACACATGTGACAGCAGCATCTGTAAAGCATGGGGCCATTTAGGAAAAGTGAAGGCAGACTTTCTTTCCTCTTCCTGGTTAAGGGTACCCACAGACCTCGTTCTCACAAGCTTTCCAACAAAGTGGCCTTTCCTGAGCAACCTACCCCTTGGTCACCTTGCTCTTCTCAAAGCTGGCCCACACTTCCCACTGTCACACAATGTTGTGACTTCTGAATGTGGTGGCATCACCAAGTCTGTCTCATTCTTTTTTTTAATTTTATTTTTAATTTTTAAAAATTTACATCCAAATTAGTTAGCATATAGTGAATCAATGATTTCAGGAGTAGATTCCTTAATGTCCCTTACCCATTTAGCCCATCCCCCCTCCCACAACCCCTCCAGCAACCCTCAGTTTGTTCTCCATATTTATGAGTCTCTTCTGTTTTGTCCCCCTCCCTGTTTTTATATTGTTTTTGTTTCCCTTCCCTTATGTTCATCTGTTTTGTCTCTTAAAGTCCTCATATGAGTGAAGTCATGTGATTTTTGTCTTTCTCTGACTGACTGATTTCACTTAGCGTACTACCCTCCAGTTCCATCCATGTAGTTGCAAATGGCAAGATTTCATTCTTTTTGATTGCCAAGTAATACTCCATTGTATATATATATACCGCCTCTTCTTTATTCATTCATCCGAGGGACATTTGGGCTCTTTCCATACTTTGGCTATTGTTGATAGTGCTGTTATAAACATGGGCGTGCATATGTCCCTTAGAAACATCACACCTGTATCCCTTGGATAAATGCCTAGTAGTGCAATTGCTAGGTCGTAGGGTATTTTTAATTTTTTGAGGAACCTCCATACTGTTTTCCAGAGTGGCTGCACCAGCTTGCATTCCAGTCTCTCTCATTCTTGACAGGGGGATCAAGAAATGCTTCTGGCTGTGCAGACCTTTGTGGGTTCTCCTGTCTCTACTCTGAAATTCTGGATTGAAGTCTAAGGTGAAGGGGTGCTCTCTTCCAGGGAAGATTCTTATTACCAGAGTCCCTTGCTTCCTGCTTCTTAAAAGCTGCTTTGCTCTAAAATGAATTTCCTAGGAGCCCCAGCTCCTGAGCCCGAGGAACTAATTTTAAGGCCACAAAGTGGAGCCTCTTGGAATTCACTATAATCTCAGACTGAAAATACAGACTGCCAGTGCATCGGGGGCTAGAAGGCTCTGTCTGACTCAAGGGATCTGAGGAGACACCAGAAATCCTAGAACACATTTGAGGCATGGTAGATTCTATCTTACATTCACTTCCCATTATATCTCTGGGGATTTAGGGACAGGTCACTCTGCTAAGTGCTCTGAAGGCTGCAGTGCTGTTTTTAGGCAGGTGTTACATTTACACAAAGCCTGAGGTTAGAAGTAAAGCACACCTGCCCTTGAATCCAAACTCCCTCCCTGCTACCTTCTGACCTGGGCACATTCACTCCACCAACCTGAGCCTTGGTTGTTATTTTTAATGCAAATGATTATACCCATCTCACAGAATGGTTAGAATGGTTGTGAGGTTTACATAAACTACCCAATTAAAAGGAACAAAATGTCTTCTAAATATAAAACAACAGTTGTCACTTACTCAGGGCTTAGTACCCTGAACCAGCCTATTTGATTTACAACTTAGACTTACGTTTCAAAACAACGCCATGAGACAGTTATTAATACTTTCATTGTCAGTTGAGATACTTCTTATCCAGGTTCCTTTTCTAGTCCCTGCTTACAGGTGACAGCTGGAATTTACCCCTCCCCCCCCCCCAACCTCGGTCTTTCTGGCTCCAGAGCTTGGGTACCACCGCAGACCCACCTCTGGTGCTCTTTGGCACGCTCACAGTCTACAATATAAATACTTTTTACCTTCCTGCCATCAACAGGGGCTTTTCTCTGTTTGTGCTGCAGGTGGGGCCGGGCACCGATTCCCGCAGATCCCAGCGTGCACCGAACACCTGTTCCTGACGTGGGCTCAGTCTCAACTGCATCCGGAAGCCTGACCTGGAGGTTGAGCCCAAGGGTGGGGGTAGGAGTGAGGGGGATGGTCCTTAAGACTTCCTGCTCCCGCAGTCTGGGTCACAAGCCCACTCTACTCAGTGTTTCCAGGCAGCACAGAGTCTCCACCCCCGCCTTCCATTCCAGATATGTACAACCAAGGCCTAGGCAGCACCTCCCCACCAGGGCAGAGAGTGCAGAAGCAGGAAGGCAGAGCAGGGCCTGCACGCGCGGGGGTGTGGCACAGACGGTTCGTGCACAGACTTGCACGATGAGCCAGCCAGATTCAAGATCACATTTGCCATAAACCTCCACGCCTTGACGTTACTTTGCAGTTTCTTATTAGACGGTTGGAAAATGTCTTTGATAGTGTCTCCTACCCAGGATCGCTCAGAGCCTCCAGGTGTAGAGGTTAAATTTGAACATTAAAGCGAAATGCAATGTGTGGTCCCCCATCAAACCCCAAACGGAAAAGCAACTATCGCCAAGGACGTCGGGAACAATTTGAGAAATTTGAATGTGGACTGGCAATAAGGAATATTAAGGAACATTACAGTTAACTGTTAAGTGGAATTATATTGGAAAATGTATTGATTTTATAAAGGTATGCATAGCGCCGCACTTAGCACTGAAATTAACTTTGTTAATTCGCTTTACGAAATTTCAGCAAAAACTAACAGCAAATATGGCAAAAGTTTAAGTAAGGTTTCTTAAATCAATGGCATGGCTGGCTATATATGTTCATTTTACCATTTTCTACTTATCTTTTTCAAATTTTTGTAATACAAAGAAAAAATAGGGATTCTCTCTCCATCTTGCTTTTAAAAGCAAGCTGCTCAGAGAAGTAAAGATACAAATATCTGTTGAGAATAAGGTTGAGAAATGTAAATACAGACACTTGAATATGGCGCACAACAACAGTAGTATAAAAGAAAGTGTGACCAATAGAGTTTATCCCAGGAAAGGAGAAAAAAAAAAAAGCAAATTTCAAGAAGACATAATATACGAAAGAACACACAATGGAAAATAATAAAATGGTTATCAAGCAAATCACACATTTGCCCGAGAAGATCCTGCTTAAACCTTATAATGCGCATTTTGTTGATTTTTAAAAAAAACAAATTATGGCCACACAGTCATAATATTATAAGAACATCTTTTTTACTGTTTCTCTCGTTCTTCCTTCCTTTCTTTTTTTTTTTTAAGTTGGCTTCACGCCCAGCGCCGAGCAAAACTGCGGGCTTGAACTCACGACCCTGAGACGAAGACCTGAACTGAGATCAGGAGTCCCACACCTAACCGACTCAGCCACTCAGGCGCCCCTATGACAATGATTTTTTTAAAACTGGACCCTACTTATAAGATGGGGGGGAAAAGGTATACAGTCATCAACAAGTTAGTTGCAATCTATATGAACACACGCGGAAAGCTTTACTCTTTCTAGGAAACTCTCGTTTCTCCCTCCCCCCCTTAGAACCCTGCCCCTGGGGCGCGCCGTTCTTAGCCTCTCCCAAGCCCACTGAGGGGTGTGTGGACTCGGAGGCTCTAGACTTGCGGAGCGGGTGGTGGGCGGAGCTCAGCAGGTGGTGACGCGCTCTTTCAGGGGCTCCCCAGCCCAGCCGCCGCCGCTTTCTCGCCTTGCCCTGCCGCCTAGTTCCGCGGAGTCTAGAGGTGGCCGGGGGGGGGGGGGGGGGGGGTGGGCCTCAGTTCTAGCTCTTCCGGGGCGGCCTGGGCGGTGCGGGTGCTGGCGCGTCCTTCCTCCCAGCGGGTGGAGTCCGGGGATGTTTTCCCGTCTAGCTCCTCCTCCCATCGCCACGTCCCGGGCCAACGTGAGAAGAATCTGGGTTTACTCCTGATGGGAAAAGAGTGTTCTCTGTTGGACAATTCCCGAGGGTCGTGGATATGTCCCCTTAATCAGACTGAGTTTTCTATCTTTGCAAAAATGGACCCTGATAATGTGTTTTTTTTTGTTTTTAGGAGGGTCAAAAGGCGTTATTTTCCATAAACGCCGTAATTGGTTCTTTAATAGTGAAATACCCTTCTTGCAGCTTTCTGGACAAAAACCTTGCACTTGTAAATGAGAAAGCTAAATGTGACAGTTTCACCCCATTTGTTTTGTAATAGGCTTTACAATTTGATATTTTATTGCCCTTAAGTTCTGTGCTGAGCAAGACTTACTTTTTAAACACTTGAGTTGCTCTTATCTTTTAAATATAAATATATTTAAGTGTTTCTTTTAAAAATGTAAATACATGCTCAATTTGATCAAAATATAGCAGTGATGATGGGCTAATGGAAGCTCCCTTCTTTCTATCTCATTTTCCAAATAAAACCAATATGAACTGAAGCTTAGCTCTAGACTTTATGCTAAAGCTAACAATGCATTTTTCAAAGGAAATGGTTACTATTTATTTACAACTTGTTTTTACACTTAAAGTTATCTTCTGATCTGGTTATTTGGTCAGGCTTTGTAGAACTATCATTCTTTTCTGTATTGTAAGGGCGTATCAGGTTTATTCAATCAATCTTTGTGATTGATGTTCAGCTTGTCTCCAAGTTTCACTATTATAAATAATACATAGCAAACATCATTGTCCCTACATCTTTTGTATATATATGTGATTATTTCTTTGGCACAAATGTCCAAATGATAGACTTACCCAGTTAAAATGTGTACTTGTTAAATATTTGATAAATGCAAATAGTCTTCAGAAAGGTTATAACAGTTTACACTGTTTCCTCACATCTATTTTAATACCAGATACCATGCATTTTTGAAAACTTATTATTAATGATGTTTAAGAAATTGCTATTCATGTTTTAATGGAAGGAAAGTGGACAAAACACATATTCACTCAACAAACATTTATTGAAAACCTGCAGTGTGACAGACATCATTCTAGATACTGGGATAATAGGCAATAAAAATTTCCACTCCTGTGTAGTTTATGATCAGGGTTGCTGTGGTCAATTAAGAAACAATGGCATACTTAAGGAGATCTAATAAAAAACACGGGCAGGGTTGATGAATTACCTGTGACTAGTGACAGTAGGGAGC
This sequence comes from Panthera uncia, assembly GCF_023721935.1. NCBI lineage: Eukaryota > Metazoa > Chordata > Mammalia > Carnivora > Felidae > Panthera > Panthera uncia. Next base: position 30,180,320 of record NC_064807.1, read on the forward strand.
CATTATCACCGCAAGAACTGCTATGGAGGCAGGAAGTATTAACTACAACCTGGCAGAAAAGAGTGCACCTAAGGGAGCTGTGACCTTACTAATAGAAACATTGTGGCCAACTCAAGTCTCAGCATAAGGAGCCAAAGGTATAAACATCCAAACTTCATTTGCTTTCCACCCTCTCATGTCTTATCCCCTAATGAGAATTAACATTCCCCTACGCTGTGCAATTCTTAGAAGCGCATCCACATAGTCTCTCCTCCAGAGCTCCTTGTTAATTTTCCAGTTATATTTCTTCTTAGCCCTGGAATACCAATCAACTCACTGAGCCATTGGTCACGAATCAATATGACTCTTAACATGTCTCCTTCTGTGCTAGCTGCAGCAGCAGATATACTAAAATTGGAACGATACAGAGAAAATTAGCATGGCCTCTGAGCAAGGATGACAAGCAAATTCGTGAAGTGTTTCAAATAAAAAAAATAACAAATGTCTCCTTCCATACAAAATGAAAAATCAAATATACCTCTCAAAACTCTGTCCATAGGGAGAATTTTTCTTTACCAGAGTCTTTCAGGGTTAACTCTGAGTGGGGCTGTAATGCAGCAGCCATTCACTTCCAGATGATGTCACCACACCTTGCAGACACATCTATAACCCAAGGAGGGTGTTTTTCCTCCTCTGGAAATGTCAAATGTTTATAGTGGACTTCCCATGGGGCTCTAAGGAGCATGAAGGATCAGGCGTTAAGGTAGTAGGAGTTAGTACCATGTGAGTGTGCACCACTTGCTTATACAGTTTGCTTGTATCTTCTGGTCTTGTAATTACCATTCCATTTAACAAAGGAATAGTCTTTCATACATCCAATACTTTGATTCAGTGAAATAGATTATCATGCTCATGATAGATATTTTGAGTCACATAGTCACTTGCTATCCCATGTTTAGGGAGTTTAGTCTCTATGGGGAACCCAGTAGCAAATCAGAAGCTGGTTTTCAATTGGAGGATAGTTATCATTGAAGTAAAGGCATACTTTACTCCAAAATCCTGGGAGCCTGAGCTATATTGAGTCTTCCAATCTATGAACATGGCAAGACTCTCCATTTATTTAGGCCTTTGATATTTTAATCAGCATTTTGAATTATTTGCCATATACATCCTGCACATGTTTTGTTAAATTTGTTTTAAATTTTTAGAGCAATTTTAAATAGTACCACATTTCTAATTTTCATTTCCAATTTTTTTTTTCTAATATGTAGAAGTATGATTGATATTTATGTGTTTACTTTGTATTCAGTGATCTTACTAAACTCACTTGATACTTCTGGAATTTTTGGTAGACTTCCTTGGGATTTTCTATGTAGAGAATCCTGCAATCTACAAATAAGGATAGGTTTTGTTCTTCCTTTCTAATCTTCCAGTTTTGTTTTGTTTTGTTTTCTTGCATTATTGAAATGGTCAGGACTTCTAGTACTATATAAATTGTTTTAGGGAAAGTAGAGACTTTTACCTGGGTCTTAATTTTAGGGGGAAAAGCATCAAGACTCCAGCCATTAAGTATGCTGTTAGCATTAGTAATTTTGTGGTTTTTTATCAGATTGAGGAAATTTCCTTTTAATTCTAGTTTGCTGGGAGTTTTATTATGAATGGATGTTGGATTTGGTCAAATGATTTTCTCATCAACTGATTTGAGCATATGGTTTTTCTTTAGCCTGTCAAAATGATAGATTACACTGATTGATTTTCATATATTGAGCCAGTTTTGCGCTTACAGTATAAAGTATACCTGGTTGTAGTATATCTTTCTTTTTATATATTAATGGATATGTTTTGTTGAAAACTTGTGTTATGTTCATAAGGAAAATTGGACTGTAGTTTTCTTTTTTACTGTCTTTGTTTGACTTTGATATTGGCCTTATATGAGCTGGGAAGCATTCCCTCCACTTTTGTTTTCTGGGAGAGTTTGTATTGAATTGGTGTTATTTCATCTCCCCCATCCCAGCTCTGAGTATACATATGCATTGTAAAATAATCATCACAATCAAGTGAACTAACATATCTATCATCTCACATAATTACCATTTTCTCTTTTTCTTTCTTCCTTTCTTCTTTCTTTCTTTCTTTCTTCCTACTTGTGGTGAGAACACTTAAAATTTACTCTCATAGCAAATTTTAAGTACACAGTACAGTTTTATTAGCTGTAGTCATATTGCTGTACATTAGATCTCCTGAACGTATTCCTCTTGCATAACTGAAAGTTTGTACCCCTTGACCAACACCTTTCCATCTCCCTCTCCTCCCGGCCCCTGGCAACCATAATTCTTATTCTCTGCTTCTGTGAACTTGACTAGATTCTACACATTATTTCATCTTTAAATGTTTGGTATATTTACCAGTGAAGACAATTGTGTCTAGAGATTTCCATTTTTAACTACATATTCAGTCTATTTAATGTAAGACTATTTAAATGATCTATTTCATCTTGGGTGAGTTTTGTGTTTGTGGTTTTCAAGGAATTTGGCAATTTTGTGTAAGTTGTTGACTTCCTACATATAGGCTTGTTTGTATTGTTCACCTAATTTCCCTTTAATGTTTGTAGGTTCTGTAGTTAGAATTCCTCTTTTATTCTTGATGTTTGAAAACTTCATCTCCCTTTTATATTTGTCAGTCTTGCTAGAAGTTTAACAATTTTATCTTTTCTTTTTTTTTTAAATTTTTTTTTTCAACATTTTTTATTTATTTTTGGGACAGAGAGAGACAGAGCATGAACGGGGGAGGGGCAGAGAGAGAGGGAGACACAGAATCGAAAACAGGCTCCAGGCTCCGAGCCATCAGCCCAGAGCCTGACGCGGGGCTCGAACTCACGGACCGCGAGATCGTGACCTGGCTGAAGTCGGACGCTCAACCGACTGCGCCACCCAGGCGCCCCAAAAATTTTATCTTTTCAAAAAACCAAAACTTTTTCTACTTCCTTCTTTTTCTATTTCCTTGTGGTGGAAGCTTAGATTTTTGATTTGAGACTTTTCTTTTCTAATATAAACATTTACTTATTCTGACAATAATTATCAGAGATCTAAAAATAATAAGAAAAATCGTATTCATGTTAAGAGTGTTCAGAATTTCATTAGCCAGTGGTTTGAAATTTACATAGATTGAGGTGACTGAAAAATAGGTTCAACAAAAAAGGACCTAAAGAGTTAAGTCAGTTTGTGTTTTAAGATTCTATATTTATGTGAAGAAAGTGATTTTAAAGGCTACGAGAAAGGTGATTAGATTTTAGTTTTTAAAAATAAAAACTACTGGGGCACCTGGGTGGTTCAGTCAGTTAAGCGTCTGACTTTGGCTCAGGTCATGATCTTGTGGCTCATGAGTTCGAGTCCCGTGTCAGGCTCTATGCTGACAGCTCGGAGCCTGGAGCCTGCTTTGGATTCTGTGTCTCCCTTTCTCTCTGGCCTTTCCCCCCTCTCTCTCTCTCAAAAATAAATAAACATTAAAAACACACACACACACACACACACACACACACACTACTATGGAGTTATCACAGGGAAGCAGCCTTGCTTATGTGGAATTTGGGCATATTCATCCATTATTATTTATAATAAAGCCATATTAGTAGCCTTTGCCCAGTACTTTTTTCATTATTCTCTTATGCAAATTTCACATAATAAATTCTGTTTAAGCTTGAGCACCAATAGAAAATTGGGCATTTCTTAAAGAAGGATAGGCTTCTTTTAATCAAGGATTTTGAATTATCCTTTAATTCTCAATTACAGAGATTATATTACTTCCTCGATGAACATATTCCCGTTTCATTTTAAAAGATGATTTTCATCACTTATTTTAATCTCTATTCCTTGTAAACTATGGACTCACCAAGGCTCTAAAAAAATTCACAAAAACATCAGTAAGAAAGAATCAATCTTTTGGTCCTGTGGCTAGAGTTTTATATGATTGTTTTAATTGCATACATATTTATTTTTATTATGTGTAATTGTGAAATGTCAATGCCATTATAGAAATTTTAAATTCAAAAATCACATCTCAGTTTATGTGCTTGATGTCCCAAAAGACTAGCTGAAGTTTTTCCTTTACTGCAATTGTTATGACTGAACTTAGATGGAGGGCATAAATCAGTCATTGACTCAATATGAGAATTCTCTTTTCTGTTTGGGTAACCTATGAACACCATTTCACCCATGTAATGTAATGCCATTTCACCCATGAATGAACAATTCAGAGAGAACACCAAACTGGTTGTTCAGGAAAGAATGGACTATAGCAGATGAAGAATGGAAGGAGGGACAGGATTCTGGTAATATGACAACAGAGCAGCAAAGTTGTTTAGTTACTCTGAATTGCCACGTAAAAAAAGGTAAAGCAACTAGATGTCAAAACAAGACTAAATATTAAACATCAGAAGGGTGCCTGGGTAGCTCAGTTGGTTAAGCATCTGACTTCAGCTCAGGTCATGATCTTGTGGTTCATGAGTTCAAGCCCCACATCGGGCTCTGTGCTGACAGCTCAGATTCTGTGTCTCCTCTCTCTGAACCCCCAGTCTTGTGCTCTGTCTCTCTCTCTCAAAAATAAATAAACATTAGACATCAGAAACAAATTTATAAAATAAAAAGATGAAAAGATATCCCCACAAATCCCAAAATATAGGTTGTGGAGACAACGCCCCTGCCTACTAGTAATCTATGTAGGAAGAAACAAGGAAAGCAATGAGATGGGAGAGAGTTGGAGAACAAGAGCTATAAAAGGAGGTTTGTTGTCTCCAGTACCACATGCCTGTGTTGAGATGGACCAAAAGGGATAGAGCAGTATAACCTCTATGAACTCTAAATTGACTTGCCAGGGTTTCCTTTTAGGACAAGGCGCCACACTGAGAAGAAATTGCTTATAGTGGCATTAAAATCAAGCAGGACAGGGACAACAGAGATGATGGAAAGAGAAGGTCTAGACTAATGTGAGGGAGGAGAATAAAGACAGGACATCTCAGAAGGCAAAGCCACAATATTTTTCAACTCTACACACAAGAGAGAATGTAGTATTGAAGGGGCTAGGATTCCATACTTATCTGGAAGTAGATAGGTCTGATCTCCCCCTACCTCATGATGGTATTAATGGGATCAAGTATTGAGTTGAGGTTCCACACAGTGGCAATGAAACTTCACAAGACAGTACAAGGCAGAACTAGTTACAACTAGGCTTCCACTCTCCTGCCCTGTCATCAAGGCCCATTGGGGAGCTGACCTTCCGCCTTTCCTGGTATTTACAAGGCAGAATAGAGTGGTGCAAGGAGGGGTAGTTGACAAGCTGCTTCTCCCTTCCCCTCATGCCAGGGGGTCCAGTGAAGAGCTGACCCTCCACCCCTACCCACAGCAACAAAGTGGTCAACTCACCCCACTTTCCCGCCTTGGAGGCAGTGGAGACAAATAGTGAGATGCTCATACAACCCCACTCAGAGACTGCAGGTAGTATGAGTCAGTGCACTTTTGCCAGGAAGGTGACAGTGAGGTAAAGAGGGACTTGAAATTTCACCCTACCCATCTGTAATAAAGCAGTGTGATAGTGCCCAATTTTGGTCAGGAAAGTTTGGAGGAGCCTGATAGGAAGCTAGCCCTTGCTAGCCTTGACTCACCTAGTCCTTGCATTATACCTGCTAAAAAGATTAAATAGGATCCACAGTCTAATATAAGAGAAAAAATATCTAGGATTTAGTAAAAAAAAAAAAACCACTTATCATAGCAATTACAACAGGAGTGAGAAAAAGACAATGAACAGACACCAGCATCAAGATAAATTAGATACTAGAATTATCTGACAGGGTTTTTAAGAAGGCATCATAATGTTTCAGCAAGCAACTATAAACTTTTTTGAAACAAATGAAATATAGAAAATCTAATGAAAGAAATACAAATTATAAAAAGACAGCAAATGCAAATCAGAGAACCAAAAAATATAATAACCAAAATGAAAAATTTGCTGTATAAGTTAAATAGTAGAGTAGACATAACAGAGGATAGATTCAGAAAATTTGAAGACAGATCAATAGCATTTACCCAATGTGAGTGACAGGGGGAAAAAAAAAGACGGCTTCTCAGGGACAAGGACCCTTAGGGCAAAAAAAGGGCTAACATTGGTGTTAACAGAAACCCAGAAAGAGAGAAGAGGGAGAGGGACTGAAAAAGTATTTAAAAAAATAATGTCTGAAACTTCTCAAATTTGGAAAAAGACAAATCTACTGATTCAAGAAGGTAAATAATCAGGATAATTCAGGATAAAACAGGATAAATTCAAAGAAATCCATGCCAAGATACATCATCATTAAATGTCTGAATACTAAGAGAAAAAATCTTGAAAACATCCAGAGAGAAACAGCACATTACTCATAGGGGAACAACAATTTGAATAACAGCATATTTCTCATCTGTAATCCTGTGTACAAAGAAAGTACTGAAGGAAAAAACTTCAAACCAGAACTCTATGTCTTGTGAAAACATCCTCCAAGAATGAAGGTAAAAATCACAACACTATCAGATGAAGTAAACCAAAGAGAATTTTAAGGGTGGCAAACCTACTCTTTAAAAAATGGCTGAAGAAAGTTCTCCAAAAGAAAGGCTTAGACATTTAGAAAGGAAAGAACATCAAAATAGGTAAAAATAGGGGTAAATACACAAGACTATTAAAAATTTTATGAGTTTTTTATATCATATTTGATTGTTGAAGCAAGAGCAAGTTATAATACCATTTCATGGGGTGTTTGAAATGTAAGTAGGAAAGATGACAATTATGTTTAAAAAGTGGGGAGGGTAAAAGCAATCTACATATTCAATGCAATCCCTATCAAAATAACACCAGCATTCTTCCCAGAGCTAGAAAAAATAATCCTAAAATTTGTATGGAACCAGAAAAGACCCTGAATCTTGAAAGCAATCTTGAAAAAGAAAACCAAAGCAGGAGGCATCACAATCCAGGACTTCAAGCTATACTACAAAGCTGTAATCATCAAGACAGTATGGTACTGGCACAAGCACAGGCACTCAGATCAATGGAACAGAATAGAGAACCCAGAAATGGACCCACAAACGTATGGGCACCTAATCTTTGACAAAGCAGGAAAGAATATCCAATGGAATAAAGACAGTCTCTTCAGCAAGTAGTGCTGGGAAAACTGGACAGCGACATGCAGACGAATGAACCTGGACCACTTTCTTACATCATACACAAAAATAAACTCAAAGTGGATGAAAGACCTCAATGTAAGACAGGAAGCCATCAAAATCCTAGAGAAGAAAGCAGGCAAAAACCTCTTTGATCTTGGCCACAGCAACTTCTTACTCAACACGTCTCCGGAGGCAAAGGAAACAAAAGCAAAAATGAATTACTGGGACCTCATCAAAATAAAAATCTTCTGCACAGCGAAGGAAACCATCAGCAAAACTAAAAGGCAACCGACAGAATGGGAGAAGATATTTGCAATGACATATCAGAGAAAGGGTTAGTATCCAAAATCTATAAAGAACTTAGCAAACTCAACACCCAAAAAACAAATAATCCAGTGAAGAAATGGGCAAAAGACATGAATAGACACTCCTCCAAGGAAGACATCCAGATGGCCAACTGACACATGAAAAAATGCTCAACATCACTCATCATTAGGGAAATAGAAATCAAAACCACAATGAGATACCACCTCACACCTGTCAGAATGGCTAACATTAACAACTCAGGCAACATCAGATGTTGGCAAGGATGCGGAGAAAGAGGATCTCTTGCATTGCTGGTGGGAATGCAAACTGTGCAGCCACCCTGGGGAACAGTATGGAGGTTTCTCAAAAAATTAAAAATAGAACTACTGTACGACCCAGCAATTGCACTCCTAGGTATTTATCCAAGGAATACAGGGATGCTGTTTCAAAAGGGCACATGCACCCCCATGTTTATAGCAGCACTATCAACAGTAGCCAAAGTATGGAAATAGACCAAATGTCCATCGATGGATGAATGGATAAAGAAGAGGTGGTATATATATACAATGGAGTATTACTCAGCAATCAAAAAGAATGAAATCTTGCCATTCATAACTATGTGGATGGAACTAGAGGGTATTATGCTAAGTGAAATTAGTCAGAGAAAGGCAAATATCATATGATTTTACTCATATGAGGCCTTTAAGATACAAAACAGATGAATATAAGGGAAGGGAAGCAAGAATATTATAAAAACAGGGAGGGGGACAAAAACATAAGAGACTCTTAAATATGGAGAACAAACAGAGGGTTGCTGGAGGGGTTGTGGGAGGGGGGATGGGCTAAATGGGTAAGGAGCATTAAGGAGTCTACCCCTGAAATCATTGTTGCACTATATACTAACTAATTTGTATGTAAATTAAAAAAAATAAAATTAATTAAAAAAAGTAGGGAGGGTAAAGGGACCTAGTTGGAAGTAAGGTTTCTATACTTCACTAGAAAGGGTAAACATCAATATTAGTACAGTGTAATACGTTACATATATATTGAAACACCTAAAGCAATGGCTAAGAAAGTTACATGAAGCTATATATTCAGAATACCTTAAGTAACTCAAGGTAGAATCCTAATAAATGTTCAAATAACCCATCAGAAGGTAAGAAAAGTGAAATGGGAACAATAAACATATGAAACAAACAGAAGCAAATAATAAAATGGCAGACATCAACCCTAACATATCAGAATTGTGTTAAATGTAAATAGTCTAAATACACTAATTAAAAGACAGAGACAACATCTGGGAAAGATCTCAGAGTAGGAGGATCCTAAGCTCACCTTGTCCCATGAATACAACTAGATAACATTCACATCTGTGTAAATAACCCAGAAAATAACCTGAAGACTGGCAGAGCATACTCTCCACAGCTAAATATAGAGAAGAGTTTGCATGGAAGAGGGAAGGAAGGGCGGAGACACAGCCTGGAGCTAAATGAGTGATGAGACTGTCCCCAGGAGGGAGGAACACTGAAGACACGGAGAAGTGAGAGAAACAGTTGCCCACACCACGGAGCCCATATGAGAAAGATGAATTTCCTGATTTCTTACAATCAGTGGGATTTAAAACTTGGAACTTTAAAAATCAGTGGGCTTGGCCCTGGGAGAGGTGGGAGGGTGAGGAAACTGAGTCTCTGCCCTTAAAGAGACAGCACAACAAAGACCCCATGGAGAGAGAGCCTAGAAGCAGCAGCTGGAAAAATGCCTGGAACATATGGTAAGGAGATTTCTTTACTCATCTCAGAGTGTGCTGGAGGGGTAGGGATAATTGGGAGACTTCCAGGACAAAGTAGCTGGCAGGCACCATTTTCCTTCCCTGCTCCCCAACATAAATACACAGCCATCTGCAAGAACCAGTGCAGTACTGACATTACTTCATTTGCTAACAGTGCACCCTGCCCCATGTTCCCTTGCAGACACACCCCTTCAGCCAGACTTCAGCTCCAGGTCTCCTTCCACAGCAGACCTGCATAAACCTTACTACCACTGAGTGTGCAGCCCTTCCTCCATGTCCATCTCCCCTCCCATCCCCCATTTAAGTGAATCTGTCCCCTCTAATATGGTCTTGGCTGGAGTCAATCCACAGTGGTACCACAAGCAATGTGTAGTAGACTCTAGAGGGGCCAGCCTCCAAAGTGACGTTTGCTTTGAGAAGAGAGAAAGATAACCACACACAACAATAAGACTTCAGCTTAAGCAGTAGTCTGGGGGCAGACATTTAGTCTGACTTCAGGCCCTGCCCACCAATAAAAACTTCTCAGGAGACAAGCACAGTGCGAGGCTCCTTCATCCCTGGCAAACACCTGGTCTGACTCAACTCAAGCCAAAGGTGGCCCCAGACTGGTCCACTAATGACACAGGGACCAAAACCTGCCCACAACAAGTGAAGAGTCATAGCAGATGACTGTAGTGAAGGCAAAAGCAACTCAGCCACAAGAGCAGAGTGCTACAACACACATAGGAGACACACGTGAAATGCCAGGTTCTGGCAACTAGGGGACGCTGCACTTCAGGGCACTCCAGGACATCTTCTTCATAAAGCCATTATTTTCAAGAGTAGGAGACATAGCGGACTTTCCTAGCACATGCAAATAGAAACAGGCAAGATGAAGAGACAGAGGAATGTGTCCCAAATGAGAGAACAAGACAAAATCATAGCAAAAGACCTAAACAAAATGGAGATAAGTAATATGCCTGATAGAGAATTCCAAGTAATGGTCATAAAGATACTCACTGGACTTGAGAAAACAGTGGAAGACCTCAGTGAGACCCTTAACAAAGAGATAGAAAACATAAAAAAGAACCAATCAGAGATAAAGAACGCAGTAACAAATTAAAAATACACTACTCTACATGCAATACATAATAGAATGGAGAAAGCAGAAGACCAGATAAGTGACCTGGAGGACCTAATAATGGAAAGCAATCAAAGTGAACAGGTGAGAGGAGGAGGAGTTAAGATTGAGGGAAAGTAAGGGGACCCTGGGCTTGTTGTGTCCCTCAACACAGCTATATCAACACAAAACCAATTTTGAATACCTAGAAAATCGATGTGAGGATTAAGACAACAATCTGCAAAATTTGAGGCAGAGAAAGGGAAAGGTATGTGGTGTGAACAGGTGAGTTGGGGGAGAGAAGAGCAGAGGTGCTACAGAGGGGGAGGGAACCCTTTTCATAGAGAGAAGAGAGAAGGGGACAGAGAGCAGCAAGTCAGTTTCCCACAAGAAAAGCACTCCCTCTGACAGTAGCTACAGAGAAAGAGAGAAAGAGTGAAAAAATCTGTTTCCCAAAACCATTGATGGGGGAAAAAGGAGAGGGTTCAATACTGTCAGGTTTTTATAAACAATGGAGCACAGGGTCTGAAGTTTTGGAGCTCAGTGCCTGGTGGTGCTCCAACAAGGAGTCAGGGTGGGACCCTGGTAGCAGGTGGTGGGGCCTGAAAATCAAATCCATTGGGTCATGTAGGAAGGAGTGGTTCCCCTGCTTGGAAGGTATTTGGTAGAGGCAATAAGGCCTCTCTGTGGGCAAAAGACCCTGTGGGCACCATGGATCTGTGTCATTTACTGGTATAGGAACAGAGATGCCAGCTAAGGGCAGCAAAACCTGGCACTGGCTCTGTGTTGCAATTTACCATAAACTGAGGCAAGTGGTCATACAACCATCTTCTGGGAGAAGCTGGTACTGGCCACAGCATGGTGAGACCCTCCCCCAGAGAATTTGAGCAAATCTGAGCTGTGGAGTTCTCTGAAGTGTGGAGTTTTGAAGCATAGCCATGCCTGAGATAAAACTCAAGAGGGTGGCACTGCCTGACAGGTGGACAGCTTGGAACAGATAGGGTGAATGTGGGGAGCTGACTGAAGTTGGGGACACAGGAGGGGTGATTGATCATGAGTCTGTGAAGGTGTGAACATCCCACTCCAGACTAGAGAGTGGGGTGAAGCCATTTTCACCATTAGCCCACCAGCACTGATGGACCTCAGTGAGCTAAATAAACTGCCACCAAGTGGAGAATGGAGGTGTTACATCAAGTCACACCATCTGCACTCTCAAGGCACATTTCCACTAGGGCAAGTCAGCCTGAGAATTAGAGCAGCAGGCTCCTCCCCCAGAAGATCAGCAAAATCCCTTCCACATACTATGTCTGCTGCTCATAGGGTACGGCAAAGTTTCAGCTCTAGGGTAAACTGGATCTAGCTTCCTTTGGGGTTTTTGTTTGTTTTTGCCTCTTTTTTTTTTTCTCGGATACAGAAAGAGCAAATTTTTATTCTATTTACTTTATTTTATTTATTTATTTTTAATTTTTTCTCTTTCTTTTCTCTTTTTTTCTTCTTTCTATCAAGCTTCTCTTAACAAGCAGACCAAAACACACCTAGGACCTATTTCTTTTATTTGATGTTTTAATTTTTTTAATTTAATTTTATTATTATTATTTCCTCTAAAATGACAAGGTAGAGGAATTTACCCCAAAAGAAAGAACATGAAGAGATGACAGCCAGGGATCTAATCAATACAGATATAAGTAAGATGTCTGAATTAGAATTTAAAACAACAATTATAAGAATTCTAGATGGGCTTCAAAAAAGCATGTAAGACACTAGAGAATCTCTTACTGCAGTGATAAAAGAGCTAAACTCTAGTCAGGCTGAAATCAAGATGCTATAACTGAGATGCAAAGCCTAATGGACATATTGACAGTAAGGAGGAAGGAAACAAAGAAATGAATTAGAGATATAGAAGATAAAATTATGGAAAATAGTGATGCTAAAAAGAAGAGGAAAACAAAGATATTGGATCACGAAGGTAGACTTAGGAAACTCAGTGACTTATTAAAATGGAATGACATTCATATTGTAGGAAGATGAAGAGAGAGAAAAAGGAGTAGAAGGTTTATGTGAGCAAATTATAGCTCAAAACTTCCCTAATCTGGAGAAGGACACAAACATCAAAATACAAGAAGCACAGGGAATTCCCATTAAATTTAACAAAAGCCAGCCATCACTAAGGCACATCATAGTGACATTCACAAAATACACAAACAAGGAAAAAATCCTGAAAAGGGCAAGGGAAAAAAGTCCTTAACCCATAAGGGAAGACAGGTCAGTTCACAGCAAGTCTGTCCAAAGAAACTCAGCAGGCCAGAATGGACTGGCAGGATATATTTAGTATGCTGAATGGGAAAAATATGCAGCCAAGGATACTCTATCCAGCAAGACTGTCATTAGAATAGAAGGAGAGATAAAGACTTTCCCAGACAAACAAAAACTAAAGGAATTCATGACCACTAAACCAGCCCTGCAAGAAATATTGAGGAGGACATTTGAGTGTGTGTGGACGAAACAAAAGCAACAAAGTCTAGGAAGGAACAGAGAACATCACCAGAAACACCAACTTTATAGGTAACACAATGGAACTAAACTCATATCTTTCAATAATCACCCTGAATGTAAATGTACTAAATGATCCAATCAAAACACATAGGGTATCAGAATGGATAAAAAAGAAAACAAGACCCATCTATATGCTGCCTACAGGAGACTCATTTTATTTTTTTATTTTATTTTTTATTTTTTTAACATTTCAGTCAACAAGACTTTACTGAGCATCTGTTAAGTGCTGGTCAATATCTGGATACTGGGAAAAGTAGAAGGCAGATTAGCTAAGAGTATGGGCCATGCTAAAATCAAAAACACAGGAAACAATACATGCTGGTGAAGATGTGGAGGAAAAGGAACCCTCGGCCACTGTTGGTGGGAACACAGACTGGCGCAGCCACCATGGAAAACAGCGTAAAGAATCCTCAAAAAATCAAAAACAGAACCACCATGTGATTCCAGCAGTTCCACTATGGGTATTCACCCCAAGAATACAAAAACACTAACTTAAAAGATATAAGTACCCTTATGTTTGTTTAATGCAGCATTATTTACAATAGCCAAAATATGGAAGTAGCTCAAGTGTCCATTGATACATGAATGGATAGAGAAGATGGCATATATATATATATATATATATATATCTCCAATAGAGTATTTCTCACCCATAAAAGAGAATGGAATTTTACCATTTGCAAAAACATGGATGGATCTAGAAGGTATAAGCCAAGTGAAATAAATCAGTCAGAGAAAGACAAATATCATCTGATTTCACTCACATGTGGAATTTAAGTAACAAAATAAGCAAACAAAGAGAAAGGTCCAAACCAAAAAACAGACTCTTAACCATTGAGAACAAACTGATGGTAACCAGAGGGGATGTGGGTGGGGTATGGGTGAAATAGGTGAAGGGGATTAAGAGTACACTTATCATGATGAGCACTGAATATAGAATTGTTGAATCACTATATTGTACACCTGAAACTAATATAAAACTGTATGTTAACTGTACTGGAATTATCTATGTATAATATACAGATAACATATAATTGATTTTTTTTATTATATGAAATTTATTGTCAAATTAGTTTCCATACAACACCCAGTGCTCATCCCAAAAGATGCCCTCTTCGATGCCCATCACCTCCCCTCCCCTCCCTCCCACCCCCCATCAACCCTCAGTTTGTTTTCAGTTTTTAAGAGTACAGGAGACTCATTTTAGACATCAAGACATCAACATATTAAAAGTGAGGGAACGAAAAAACATCTATCATGGTAATGGACACCAAAAGAAATGCAGAGCAGCCATACTTATATTAGACAAACTAGATTTTATTTTTTACGTTTATTTATTTATTTTGAGAAGAGAGAGAGAGAGCAGGGGAGGGGCAGACAGAGAGGGAAAGACAGAGAGAATCCTAAGCAGGTGCTCTGCACTGTCACCAAAGAGCCAGATGTGGGGCTCGAACCCATGAACTGTGAGATGATGACCTGAGCCAAAACCAAGAGTCTGTTCCTTAACAAACTGAACCACCCAGGTGACCCGGACAAACTAGATTTTAAACCAAAGACTGTAACAAGAGATGAAGAAGGGGATTATATCATAATTAAGGGCACCATATCATATCCATCAAGAAGATCTAACAATTGTAAATTTTATTCCCCGAACTTGGAACCGCCCAAAAATATAAATAAATTAATCACAAAAATGAAGAAACTCATTGAGAATAATACAATAAGTAGAAGACTTTAATATCCCACTTACAACAATGGACAGATCATCTAAGCAGAAAATCAACAAGGAAACAATGGTTTCGAGTGATACACTGGACTGGATTTAACCGATATACTGAGAACATTTCATCCTAAAGCAGCAGAATACACATTCTTCTTGAGTGCACATGGAACATTCTCCAGAATAGATCGCATACTGGGTCACAAAGCAGCCCTCAACAAGTAAAAAAAATATCAAGATCATATCCTGCATATTTTCAGACCACAAAACTATGAAACTTACAGTCAACTACAAGAAATAATTTGGAAAAACCACAAATAATTGGAGGTTGAAGAACATCCTAATAAATAATGAGGAAATTAAAGAGGAAATAAAAAAGTACATGGAATCAAAGGAAAATGGAAACTTGACTGTCCAAAACCTTTGAGATGCAGGAAAGGCAGTCCTAAGAGGGAAGTATATTGCAATACAGGCCTACCTCAAGAAACAAGAGTGGTCTCCTCCTCTCTCTCTAAAAAAAAAAAAAAAAGAAAGAAAAGAAAAGAAAGAAAGAAAGAAAGAAAGAAAGAAAGAAAGAAAGAAAAGAAAAGAAAAACAGGGACACTTGGTTGGCTCAGTTGGTTGAGTGTTCAACTCTTGATTTAGGCTCAGGTCATGATCTCATGGTTGTGAACTCAAGCCCTGTATCAGGCTCCATGCTGAGCGTGGAGGCTGCTTGAGATTCTCTCTCTCCTTCTCCTTTTGACCCTCACTGCTCTTGTGCTCTCTCTCTCAAAAAACAAAACAAAACAAAACAAAGAAAACAACAAACAAAATCAAGAAAAGTCTTAAATACACAACATAACCTTACACCTAAAGGAACTAGAAGAGGAATAGCAAATAAAGCCTAAAGCTAGCAAGAAAAGAGAAATAATAAAGACTAGAGCAGAAATAAGTGATATAGAAGCAGCAGCAACAACAACAGCAACAAAACCAGTAGAACAGATCAATGAGACTAAGAGCTCGTTCTTTGAAAGAGTTAATAAAATTGATAACCCCCTAGCTGGACTAAACAAGAAGAAAAAAGAAAGGGCCCAAATAAATAAACTCAGACATGAATGAGAGACATCACAACCAACTCCAAGGAAGTACAAACAATTATAAGAGAATATTATGAAAAATTGTATGCCAACAATCTGGGTAATCAGGAAGAAATGGACAAATTTCTAGAAACCTATAAACTGACAAAACTGAAACAGGAAGAAATAGAAAATTTGAACAGACCCATAGCCAGCAAAGAAATTGAAATAGTAATAAAAAATCTAACAAACAAAAGTCCAGGGCCAGATGGCTTCCCAGGGGAATTCTACCAGACATTTAAAGAAGAGTTAATATCTATTCTTCTCAAACTGTTCTAAAAAATAGAAATAGAACGAAAATTTCCAAACTCATTCCATGAGGCCAACATCACCTTGATTCCAAAACCAGACAAAAATACCACTAAAAAGGAGAATTATAGGCCAATATCCCTAATGAACATGGATGCAAAAATTCTCAACAAGATACTAGCAAATAAAATTCAACAGTACATTAAAAGAATTATTCATGATGATCAAGTGGGATTGATTCCTGGGCTGTAGGGCTTGTTCAATACTCATAAATCAATCAACTTGATGCACCACATTAATAAAAGAAAGGGCAAGAACGATATGATTCTCTCAATGGATGCCGAAAAAGCATTTGACAAAATATAGCATCCTTTCTTAATAAAAAACCTCAAGAAAGTAGGGATAGATGGAACATACCTTAACATCATAAAGGTCATGTACAAAAGACCCACAGTTAACACCATCCTCAATGGGGAAAACATAGGCAGCAACATGCAGAAGAATGAAACTGGACCAGTTTCTTACATCATACACAAAAATAAACTCAAAATGGATGAAAGACCTAAATGTGAGACAGGAAACCATCAAAATCCTAGAGGAGAACATAGGCAGCAAACTCTTTGATCTCAGCCACAGCAACTTCTTTTTTTTTTTTTTTTTTTTTTCACAGCAACTTCTTATTAGGCATGTCACTGGAGGCAAGGGAAACAAAAGCAAACATGAACTGTTGGGACTTCATCAAGATAAAAAGTTTCTGCACAGCAAAGAAAACAATCAATAAAAGTAAAAGGCTGCCTCTGGAATGGGAGAAGATATCTGCAAATGATTTATCTGATAAAGGGTTAGTATTCAAAATCTATAAAGAATTTGTCAAACTCACCCCCCAAAACAAATAATCCAGTGAAGAAGGAAGAGACACTTTTCCAAAGAAGATATCCAGATGACTACAGACACATGGAAAAATGCTAAACATCACTCTTCATCAGGAAAATACAAATCAAAACTATGAGATACCACTTCACACCTGTCAGAAGGGCTAATTTTAACCCTACACAAGAAACAATAGGTGTTGGTGAGGATGTGGAGAAAGGGGAACACTTTTGCACTGTTGGTGAGAATGCAAACTGGTGCAGCCACTCTGGAAAACAGTATGAATTTTCCTCAAAAAGTTAAAAATAGCAGTACCCTACAATCTAGCAATTGTACTACTAGGTATTTACCCAAAGGATACAAAAAAAGATATTCAAAGAGATACATTCACCCCGATGTTTATAGCAGCATTATCAACAGTAGCCAAACTATGGGAAGAGCCCAAATGGCCATCAGTTGATGAATGGATAAAGAAAATGTGATATCTATATCTATCTATATTAACATGTATATCTATCTATATATATGAAGGACTATTATTAAGCCATCAAAAAGAATGAAATATTACCATTTGTAATGACGTGGATGGAGCTAGAGTGTATTACGCTAAGCAAAATAAGTCAGTCAGAGAAACACAAATACCATAGATTTCACTCTTTTGGAATTTAAGAAACAAAACAGATAAACATATGGGAAGAGGGAGAAAAAGAGTAGAAGGAAACAAACCATAAGAGACTTTTAACAACAGAGAACAAACTGAGGATTGATGGAGGAAAATGGGTAATGGGTACTAAGGAGGGCACCTGTCGTGCTGAGCACTAGGTGTTTTATGTAAGTGGTGAATCAGTAAATTCTATTCCTGAAAACAAATTATGCTATACATTAACTTACTAGATTTAAGTAAAAATTTAAAGAAAAAAAATTGGTGGATCAAGAATGGAGGGAGGGAAGAGAGAAAGCAGCAAATAAATGGGAAATGTTAAGAAAAAAGAAATGTAGAAAGGACAAAAGCAGTAAAAATAAGTGTATCTACTTTTTTAATGTTTATTTTTGAGAGAGAGAAAGAGAGTGAGCAGGGAAGGGTCCGAGAGAGAGGGAGACACGGAATCCAAAGTAGGCTCCAGCCTCTGAGTTGTCCCAGTACATAGCCTGACACGGTGCTTGAACCCATGAACCATGAGATCATGACCTGACCTGAAGTCAGAGGCTTAACCGACTGAGCCACCCAAGCATCCTAAAAAGCATCCATTTAGCCATCCTAAAAATGAATATATCTGTAAAAATCAGTCAAAGGACTCACAAAATAAAAGGATGTAAAGTATGATACCATATACTTAAAATGTGGGCAGAAGAGGAGTAAAGAATGGGTTTGAACTTTAAGTGACCATCAACTTAATATAGACTGCTCTATGCAGAAGATGTTATATATAAACCTAATTTTAAGCACAACTCAAAGCCCAGTCATAGACATTTCTAAAATAAAGAGTAATAAATCCCAGTATACACTAAAAAAAGCCAGCAAACTGTGAGAGAAGAGAATGAGTGAAGAAAGGAACAGAGAATAACTACAAAAACAATCATAAAGTAAGTAGCAAAATGGCAATAAATACATACCTATAACTAATTACTTTGAATGTAAATGGGCTAAATGTCCCTATCAAAAGACATAGGGTGACAGAATGGATAAAAAAGCAAGACCCATCTATATGCTGCCTACAAGAGACTCATTTCAGACCTAAAGACACATGCAGATTGAAAGTGAAGTAATGGAGAAACATTTATCATGCAAGTGGATGTCAAAAGAAAGCCTAGGTAGCGATACTTATATGAAACAAAATAGACTTAAAAAAATTTTTTTTAATGTTTATTTCTTTTTGAGAGAGAGAGCGAGTGGGGGAGGAGCAGAGAGAGAGGGAGACACAGAATCTGAAACAGGTTCCAGGCTCTGAGCTGTCAGCACAGAGCCCAACACAGGGCTTGAACTTGCGGACTGCGAGATCATGACCTGAGCCAAAGTCGGATGCTTAACTGACGAGCCTCCCAGGGCCCCCTAGACAAAATAGACTTTTAAACAAAAACTGTAACAAAAGATGAAGATACCATACAATCATAAAGAGAATGATCTAACAAGGAGATATAATCATTGTAAATACTCATGCAACCATCATGGAAGCACCCAAATACATAAAGCTAATAACATAGAGGAAGTAATTGATAGTGATACAATAATAGTAGGGGATGTAACACACCTCTTACATCAATGGATAGATCGTCCAAACAGAAAACCAACAAGGAAACATTTGGCTTTGAATGACACATCGGACCAGATGGATCTGACAGATATGTTTGGAACATTCTATCCTTAAAAAGAAGAGTACACATTCTTTTCAAGTGCACATGGAAAAATCTCCAGGATAGATCACATATTAGGCCCCAAAATAAGTCTCAATATTAAAAAATATTGAAGTTATACCATGCATCTTTTCTGACCACAATGCTATGAAACTACAAATGAACCACAAGGAAAGATCTGGAAAGAGCATAAATACATGGACCTTAAATAACATGCTACTAAACAATGAATAGCTCAACCTAGAAGTCAAAGAGGAAATCAAAAAACACATAGAGACAAAAATGAAAACACAATGATCCAAAATGTTTGAGATGCAACAAAAGGTTCTAAGAGGCAAGTTTCTAGTAATATAGGTCTACTTCCAGAAGAAAGAAAAATCTCAAATAAACATCCAAATCTTACATCTAAAGGAGATAGAGAAAAATGAACAAATCCCCAAACTAGTAGAAGGAAAGAAATAATAAAGATTACAGAAGAAATAAATTAAATAGAAACTAATAAAACAATGGAACAGATCAATGAAAGCAGGAGTTGGTTCTTTGAAAAGTTCAACAACATTGATAAATCTTTAGCCAGATTCATAAAAAAAAAAATAGAGGACTCCAATAAACAAAACAGAAATAAAAGAGAAGAAATAACAACTAACACTACAGAAATACAAAGGCTTATGAGAGAGTTTTAAGAAAAATTATATGCTAAAAAATTGGATAACCTAGAAGACATGGATAAATTCCTGGAAATATATAACTTGCCAAAACTGAATAAGGAAGAAGTAGAAAATTTTAAGTCACCCATTACCAGCAATGGAATTGTATCAGCAATTAAAAAACTCCTATTAAACCAAAGTCCAGGGCCATATGGCTTTACAGCTAGAGAATTCTGGTGAATTCTACCAGACCTTTAAAGAAGAACTAATACCTAGTTTCCTTAAACTATTCCAAAAAAATATAAGAGGAAGGAAAGCTTCCAAATTCATTCGATGAGGCCAACATTACCAGAATACCAAAACCAGATAAAGACTCTACAAAAAAAGAGTACTACTGGCCAAAATCTCCGATGGACATAGATGCAAAAATCTTCAACAAAATATTAGCAAACTGAATCCAACAACACGTTTAAGAAATCATTCATCATGATCAAGTGGGATTTAGTTCCAAAATGCAAGCGTGGTTCAATATTTGCAAATTAATCAATATGATACATCACATCAGGAAGAGAAAGGATAAAAACCACATAATCATTTCAAGATTCAGAAAATGTATTTGACAAAGTATAATATTCATTATCACAAAAAACCCTCAACAAAGTAGGTTTAGGGCTAACATACCTCAACATAACAAAAGCCATATATAAAAAACTCACAGTGAACATCATACTCAATAGTGAAAAACTGAGAGCTTTTCCCCTAAGGTCAGGAACAAGACAAGAATGTCCAATCTCACTACTTTTATTCAACGTGGTACTGAGATCCCTAGCCACAGCAAGTTGTACTTCAGACAAGAAAAAGAAATAAAAGGCATCCTAATTGGTAAAGAAGAATAAAACTTTCACTATTTGCAAATGACATGATACTATACATCGAAAATCCTAAAAATTCCACCAAAACATTACTAGAACTAATAGATGAATTCAATAAAGTCTCAGGACACAAAATCACTGTACAGAAATCCATTACATTTCTATACAGTAATAATGAAATAGCAGAGAGGAAAATAAGAAAACAATTCCATTTATAATTGCACCAAAAAGAATAAAATACATAGGAATAAACTTAACCACAGTGAAAGGCCTGTACTTTGAAAAGTATACAACATTGATGAAGAAAATTGAAGATAACCAAAACAAATGGAAAGATATTATATGCTCATGGATTGGAAGAACAAATATTGTTAAAATGTCCATACTACTCAATGCAATCTACAGATTTAATGCAATCCCTATCAAAATACCAGCAGTCTTATTTTGCAGAACTAGAATAAATAATCCTAAAATTGGTATGGAACCACAAAAGACCCCAAATAGCCAAAGCAATGTTGGAAAAGAACAAAACTGGAGGGATTGCAATCCCAGATTTCAAATTATATTGTTAGAGTAGGCAGTTAGATAGACATGAGCAGGTGGGGAAAAAGGACCACCCAGTCTCCAACCAGAGACTGCCCCATCTCCCTTAGACAAACACCTTTTCTGATTTGGCACCAACTGATAAACAGAAGATATGGGTTACAGGGACTTCCCCAACTTTGGAGCATGAACACTTAAGAAAGACCTTGTTCGCTAGTAACTCCAAAGCTTTATAATATTTGCATTGCGGTTTGGGTGCCCCCAGTGAGTTGTGCTTAGGCCATCATGGGGAGATGACTAACACAAATTTGTGTAAGAGGTTTGAAGGGAGGGAACCAAAGTGGGTCCAAGTGTGGAGTGACAATAACAAGATGGGAGGGAGGAGACCAAATAAATCCCCATAAAAGAACACAATGAAAAACAGCATGTGGCCACCCATCCTCAGGTCAGCCCACTCCTCTGTTGCTGCAGTGTACTGTTGCTTTTTGCTAAATAAAAACTTTGCCACTTTAGCTCTTTATCAGGTCTCTTGACTGAATCCTTTCCTTCAAGTAGAAAGAACTGAGGAATTCCAGTAGCCGGTAACAGTACTGCAAAGCTGTAGTAATCACAACAGTATGGTACTGGTACAAAACTAGACACATAGATCAATAGAACAGAATAAAGAGCCCAGAAATAAACCCATGATTATATGGTTAATTAATCTTTGATAGAGGAAGCAAGAATATGCAATGGGAAAATAGTCTAACAAATAGTGTTGGGATAACTGGACAGCTACATGCAAAAGAATGAAACAGAACCACTTTCTTACACCATACAAAAAAATAAACTGAAAATGGATAAGGGCCTAAATGTGAGACCTGAAACCATAAAATCCTAGAAGAGTGTAGAGGTAGTAATTTCTTTGACATTGGCAATAGCAATATATTTCTAGATATGTCTCCTGACACAAGGGAAATAAAAGCAAAAATAAACTATTGGGACTACATCAAAATAAAAACCTCTGCACAGCAAAGGAAATAAACAAAACTAAAAGAAAACCTACTGAATGGGAGAAGATATTTGCAAATGACATATCTGATAAGTGGTTAGTATCCAAAATCTATAAAGAACTTATCAAACTCAACACCCAAAAAACAAATAATGCAGTGAAGAAATGGGCAGAAGACATGAAAAGATACTTTTCCAAAAATATACAAATGGCCAACAGACACTTCAACAGTTCTGTACATTACTGAGTATTGGAATATTATTCAGCCATAAAAAATAAAATATTGCCATTTGCAATGACATGGGTGGATATAGATAGTATAATGCTAAGTGAAATAAGTTAGTCAGAAAAAGACAAATACCATATGATTTCATTCATATGTGGAACTTAAGAAACAGAACAAATAAATAAAGAAAAAAAAAGAGACAAACAAGAAAACAAACTCATAACTATTGAGAACAAACTGATGATTACCAGAGGAGAGGTGAGTGGAGGATAGCTGAAATAGAAGAAGGGGATTAAGAGTACACTTATCTTGATGAGCACTGAGTAATGTACAGAACTGCTGAATCACCATATTGTACACCTGAAATCATTATAACACTGTATGTTAACTCTACTGGATTTAAAAAAAAGAAAGATTGGCAAAGTGGATTAACAACAAACATGATCTAACAGTAAACTGTTTTACAAGAAACTCACTTCAAATACAAGTTCATGGGTAGAAGTAAAAGGAAAAAATTGTTAATTTAAACAAGAAGGGTTCTAGCAATATCAGATAAAGTAGACTTCAGGGTAAAGAATATTACTGGAGACAAAGAGGGACATTACATAATGATAAGAGGATCAATTCACCAGGAAGACATAATAAACCCAAATGTGTACACACCAACAACATAGCCTCAAAATACACAAAACAAATCCCACAGAGCTGAAAGGAGAAACAGAAATTCACAATAGTTGGTGTCTTCCAATAGTCATTGTCAGCAATTGATAGAACTAATAGTAATAAATTTTTAAAAATTGTATTCATTTTTTCCCCCATGCAAAATATATTGTATAATATGAAAACAAATAACCAGTGTGTTTGTTAGAAATGTTGTTAGAGCACTCCTTCCTTTGGTAAATCTTTATTGAGCCAGTGTGAAGTGCCTAAGCTTACTGAATACATGCTTGAGTGTGGTCAAGAGTTTAAAGTCATACCCTGTGTCTGCAGTACAGCTGCCTTGCATTCCTACAGGTGCTGGGGCCATTCTTGCTCTCCGAGACCATGCAGAAGATACCTGTGTGTGGGAAGCACTGCTTGACAGCCTCAGTGGTGCATGGAGCCGACCAGCAAAACCAACTGCCATGACTCCCAGATCCCCTGAAATCCTTGGGGGCCATAGATACTTCATAGCTTGCCCAGGATTGTTGCTGTCCAAACAAACAAACAAACAAACACATGTGGTACTAGAAATCCCAGAAGCTTCTGATCCTCAAGATCCTTTTCTAGGACTGTTCCAGAAAATCACTCAAGGTTTGCAGCCTGACTTATGCAGCCATGGGTTTTATAGGAGGCCCACAAGACATACATGGTCTGCCAATTTGAAGACACCAACCTTTATTTAAAGCAGGAATTCTCTCTATGTTATCCATCGTACAGTCTTCTTTCTGGATTACACTTCCACAGCAATAAGCACTTCACGTCACTTCACCAGAAACATGCCATTCCTAGGTAGATACTCATCCTTCTCTGGATGATTACTGGCATCCTTCTTAAAAGGTGGCTGCCAGGCCTGAACACAATATTCTAGACGTGACATCATGAAATTAACATCACTGTCTTCTTTGTTCTACCCTTAAATTCCATTATGCAATCTTCTGGGGTACCCAAATCATGTTCTTAGTCATTTCAAAATTATTGGTACCAAAAATTAATTTTAGGGGTACTATTAAACCACTTTTCCCTCATCCTATAATTGTTATATATACACACATTCTTAAATTTTAACATATACCAACATTTAATCTCAATGTAGAACTTTTTGCACAATGAATTTCATTCTACTGGATTCAGTCTTTCTAGGGTTTAGAAATCCTTTTTTTTTCTCTTTATTCTTTTCAATCTTGATTCTTTTATTTAGAGTATACAGTCTCTATCATGGGCATATATCTTTTTTGCCTACTGAGTGATGATGCCCTGGTTTTCCTTGTAGAAGCACTGCTTTTCCAAAAGCAATCCATTTGGTTTAGTTGGGTGGACCACCTTCCAAATCCTGTTGAAGGCATGTGACCCAGGCAGGGCCTAGTGACACCAGCCCTGCCCACAACTGGGAAAAACACTTTCCTCCAAAGAGAATCAGAGTGATAGCCTGACTGGGGTGTGTCCAATGTGGAGGTAGAAGATCCCGCACATGGTGGGAAACAGTGGGGTGCTTGTGACATTTGTTGAGCCCTGGATCCAGGCATGTCTGCAGCCAAGAAGTCCTCTTCTTGTGTAAGCAAGTTTAAAACTGATTTCTGTTTGTGGTGCCTGGGTGGCTCACTTGGTTAGTTGTCAGGCTTTGGCTCAGGTCATGATCTCATGGTTCATGAGTTCTAGCCCCCATTGTGCTCTGTGCTGACAGCTCAGTCTTGAGCCTGCTTTGGATTCTGTGTCTCCCTTGCTCTCTGTCCCTTCCCCACTCATGCTCTGTCTCTCTCTCTGTCTCTCAAAAATAAATAAACATTAAAAAATAAAAAAAAATGATTTCTGTCACTTCAGCCAAGAATCTTGTTTAATAGACCATCCTGAAAATTGTGTCACTTGGACAATCATATTCTCATAGGAGGTGCTGGTGGCTCAGATTTGTTTTGGAGCTGCATTTCCATAGGAAACATAGTTTTTATTTGTATTTTACGTGTGTTTAGGGTGGTTTAGTGGGGTAGGATGGGTGTGTGTGTGTGTGTGTGTGTGTGTGTGTGTAAGAAATTCTGTCAAGTGTCTTATCAGGGCTGCCACTGTGTTTGTTTAAATATCTGATAAAGGTCAATGAGGGAGATCAGGTCGAGGATAAAGCCTGGCTTTTTGCCACCAGAAACCAAGTGAAAATTGACAGTAACTAACACTATTTGGGTACCATGGTTTAGTTTTTTTTAAATCCAGGTCATATTGCTGGTGTGAATGTAAAATGATAGCTGCTGTGGAAAACAGCTTGGCAGGCAGTTCCTTAAAAAGTTAAATACAGGATTACCATTTGATCCCACAATTCCACTCAGATACTTGTATAACGATGTTCATAGCAGCATTCTTCAGTAGCCAACAGGTGGACACAATCCCAATGTCTATCAACACCTGAATGGATAAAATATGGTATATACATCCAACAGAATTTTGTTCAGTCTTTAAGAGTAATAAAATTGTGATACATGTGAAATATGGATGAACCTTGAAAACACCATGCTAAGTGAAATAAACCAGACACAAAAGGATAAATATTGTATGATTTAACTTATATGAGGTACTTAGAATAGGCACACTTAGGGAGACAGAAAGTAGAGTAGAGATTACCAGGGGCTGGGAGGAGGGGAGGATGGGGAGTTATTGTTTAATGGGTACAGAGCTCTTGATTGGGATGATAAGAAAGTACTGGAAGCGAAAAGTGGTGATGTGTGTACAACATTGTGGATATACTTAATGCCACTGAATTGTACGTGGTTAAAATGATGAATTTTATATTATGCATATTTTATCACCAAAATGAAAAAATACAACCTGCAGACATTAGTGCTTCCTCTGATTTAGTATGCATATCATGGATGAGCAGTCAATATTTGTTTACAATATTTTTCTTTTTATGTAAAATTTACATGTAAGGAACTGCACGAATCTTTTTTTTTTTTTTTAGAGAGAGAAAAAGTAGGGGGAGCACAAGTGGGGGAGGGGCAGAAAGAGAGGGAGATAGAGAATCTCAAGCAGGCACCACGCCCAGTACAGAACCTGACATAGGCTCAATCCCATGACTTTGAGATCATGACCTGAGCTGAAATTAAGAGTTGGATGTTCAACCAACTGAACCACCCAGGCGCCCCTGAACTGCACAAATCTTTGAGTTTTAACAAATGCATACACCTATATAACCCAAATTCTTATTAAGATACAGAATATCATCATCACTTTGGAAGTTCCTTCATGACCTTCCCTGTGAAATGCTCTGATATAATTTTTTAAAGTTTATTTATTTGAGAGAGAGAGAGAGAGAGCGCGCGCGCGCGCGCGCGCATGCGCAAGCGCACGCGCATGAACGAGTGGGGGAAGGGCAGAGAAAAAGGGAGTGGGGGGGAGAGGAAGAGAATCCCAAGCAGGTTCCACAATGTCAGTGTAGAGCCTGAGGCAGGGTTTGAATCCAAGAACTCTGAGATCATGACCTGATCCAAAAGCAAGAGTAGACACTTAATTGACTGAGCCACCCAGGTGTCCTGCTCTGATATAATTTTTTAAAATGTTTTTATTTATTTTTAAGACAGAGAGAGACAGAGCATGAGCAGGGGAGGGCCAGAGAGAGAGGCAGACACATAATCTGAAGCAGGCTCCAGGCTCTGAGCTGTCAGCACAGAGCCGGATGCGGGGCTTGAACTCACAGACTGTGAGATCATGACCTGAGCTGAAGTTGGATGTTTAACAGACTGAGCCACCCAGGCGCCCCTGATATAATTTTTAAAAGCAGAATAGAGAATCCACAAGTGAGGATTTGTTTTTTTGCTTCTACCTATATTGGCCCTCCCTCTGAGTGTTGTGTGATTAGCAATCTAGTGCTGTTCCTGGATGTGGAGGAAGAGGAGAGGGTACAGAAAGCTGAGGAAAGGACACTTCTGTCCCAATGTTGGGATATGGGATGCAGGTGGAAGTAAAGAGAATATGTATTCTGAAATTCACTAAAGCAGTCTAATCAGAATTGTCTCTTGGTATATTCCCTTATTGTCCACTTCTCTTTGGCTCTTAGCAAAATCCCTCTCTAGCCCCTGGGGCTGAGCCCAATGACTTTGAGCCAACAGCCCACGCCTCTCAGAGAAGTTCTGTGTTATTGAGACTGCATGGCTAATGACTGGCCAGTGGCAGTTCCTCATGTGAATGTTGTGTGAATGGACTGGCTGAGCAATGACAGTGCAAATCTCGGAAAGATAAATCCTCCAAATAGGAGACTTGCCTTGATTTAACCTATCTAAAGACAGTCTGTTTTCCCCTCTTTCTCCTCCTCCTTTTCCTTTACCAATTCTTACGTTTTTTAAATTGAACTGTATACTTCTGAATCTGTTACCTCATGAGAAGAATGTATATTATTTTTTTTTAATTGGAATAATACAGCAGAAAGAGAAAGTATCTCTTTTTATGCTCCAGGAAGCATACCTGGTTTATAACTTTTGAAGACTTTTAAAAATACATACAAAAATGTGTATGTCTGTGGTTTTTTTTTTTTTTTTTTTTTTTTTTTTTTTTTTTTTTTTTGAGAGGGCTCATGTGAATGAGGGGCAGAGAGAGAGGGAGAGAGGGACAGAAGCGGGGCTCACCTGAAGCGGGGCTTGAGCTCACTGGAAGCAGAGCTGGATCTCACGAACTGTGAGATCATGACCTGAGCGAAAGTCCGATGCTTAACTGACTGAGCCACCCACATGCCCTAGTCTCTGTATTTTAAAAAAATTGTAACAAATTATTCATACTGATCTACAACTTGCTTTTTTACCTGAGATGTATATTTCACAGGCATTACTATGTGCTTCTTCTGCTGTAAGATCTACTGACTTCGAGAAAATGACTCACAAAACAACCTGAGAGTTATATTTTATTTATTTTACTTTATTTTATTTTATTTTTGTTTTATTGGGTTTATTCTTTTCAAAGTCATGTGGATTAATTTAAGTGTCTCAAGTAAAACTTTGGTTACAAAATGACATGGTTGGCCAAGAAAACAATTTAGGAACTCACAATTTTCCATCCACTGATTTTTGAACATTTTTAAGGAGAACCCCTTCTCCCAAGGCTGTTTTTTTTTTTTTTAATTTTTTTTAACATTTATTTATTTTTGAGACAGAGAGAGACAGAGCATGAACGGGGGAGGGGCAGAGAGAGAGGGAGACACAGAATCGGAAGCAGGCTCCAGCCCACAGCCTGACGCGGGGCTCGAACTCACGGACCGCAAGATCGTGACCTGAGCTGAAGTCGGACGCTCAACCGACTAAGCCACCCAGGCGCCCCCCAAGGCTGGTTTTAAAGAGTGCTTAAGTAATAAATCTGCTTGAGGAATTGTACTTAGCCATTTCTTTACTAAGGGATGAGCAGAAAAAATAAAGTAAGGAAGAAAAATTTTGAGCTTCCTTATCACACCAGAAGGGAATTCCAACTCATAGTTACAAAATGGGATACCCTAAGACCCTAAGCAACATATTTACTACAATTTTTGCCTGTAAGAAAGCCTCCCGATCCCATCAGTTTCCCTTCTTAAGCAAGGCATGGAAAGGTCTTAATATCTGGGTTAGATGGGGACAAGAAGTTCTCCAGTAATCCAATAAGCCAACAAAAGCCTGTAATTCCTTTACTGGTTCAGGGATTGGGAAGGCTTGTATTTTATCAGTGACTGCCTCTGGCACCACTTTTGTCTTACCTGCCCAGATGACACCCAGGACACTGCCCAGATGACACCCAGGAAGGATCTGGTCAGTATTTACTTCCCATCCTTGTGACTTCAAGTGCACCTGTAATGACGCAGCTGCTTGAGACAGGGAGGATAAATCATCACAAGTTAACATTACATCATCTATGTAGTGATAAAGCACCATCTCCTCTGGCAATACCCAGTTTTCCAGATCTCTGGCTACCATCCTATGACAAATTGCGGGACTATGGAGGCACTCTTGGGGCAATGCCTGGAAGAGCCATTGTCTCCTGTTGCATGTAAAGGTGAACTGGCCTTGGGATTCAAATTCTAATAGAATGCTGACGAGGGGGTTAGATAGGTCTAGTACGTAATGATATGT
The DNA here is from genome assembly GCF_023721935.1 of Panthera uncia. Lineage (NCBI taxonomy): Eukaryota > Metazoa > Chordata > Mammalia > Carnivora > Felidae > Panthera > Panthera uncia. The sequence goes on from NC_064807.1 coordinate 30,209,582, forward strand.
CTTAATGGATGCTGTGATTTTTTTTTTTTTTCTAACAATGAGGCTATATTAGGCAACATGGCATGGCTGCATGGAGTAACTTTACTGAGTTCCCTATAATCTATTGTCATTCACCAGGTCCAATTAGATTTCTTTTTTTTTTTTTTTTTAATGTTTATTTTAGAGACAGAGAGAGCACAAGCTGGGGAGGGGCAGAAAGAGCCAGAGACAGAATCTGACGTAGGCTGCAGGCTGTGAGCTGTCAGCACAGAGCCCAATGTGGGGCTCGAACCCATGAACCATGAGATCATGACCTGAGCCAAAGTTGGACACTTAACCGACTGAGCCACCCAGGCGCCCCTAGATTTCTTTACAGGCCAAACTAGACTATTGGATGGGCTTTGAGCAGGCCTGATTACCTCTGCCTTTCCTAATTCTTTAATGGTGGCAGTAAACTTGTTATGCTCCCCACCCCCCGTACTTTATATTGTTTTATGCTTATTACTCTTCAGAGGAACTGGCAGCTGTATAGATTCCCATTTTGCAGAACCCACAGTGATGGGTTTTACGACTCCAATGTGCAACTTGAATTTGCCTGTCATGGTAGTTAGATCTAGATCCTGTAAAACATCTACACCCAAAACATACTGAAGAATGGGTGATACATGCACTAGAAAACAGCAGGGTGGGAGCCTGCCAATCTGTAGGTAGAGACTAGTTTGTCTGACCTTGATAATTTGTCTCCCATAGTATCAATTGCTTCTATTTCTCCCTGAGATATCAAGGAGTTTCCATAGATTAGTGTGCATTCAGCTCCAGTGTACATTAGAGCTAGTACAGTCTGTCTGTTAGTGTGAAACTAATAAATGATTAATTCAACATGGGGCCTCTGGTCACCCCTATTGTACTCACCAGAGGGCAATGTTGATCTAACTTCTAATCTCTAGGAGTAAGGAGTACCCATACTCTAAATTCGCTTGTTAGCAGAGGGGCACTCAGGAACACATCTGGCTTTTTTGAGCCTTCTTTCAAGGGAATAAACTGCTTTCCTTTAGTCAATGCCTTCCATAGGCTTAGCAGGAACCATTGGATTGCTTGTCTATATTTCCTCTTAGGGTCCTAGATAATATTAGAGTTTACAACTAGTAAATCTAGTTGTTTACTAGAGACCCTGATGGACCCCCTTTCTGCCATTTTATTATTGGCAGGATCCTTTGTTTTTCCATTTTTCAACCCATCTATTTCCCCTATGCCAGATTCTTTTGGTTTCATGTAAGTCAGCCACCATAGCCACTACTGTAGCAATGGACTGATTAACCATAGGTGCAAGGACAGATGCTAAAGTCTCATAACATGCCCCCGAGGCATGGTCTTTCATATAAGAGGAAAATAATTATTTGGTCCTCTAAAATGCTGAATGTAAATGGCATGTTTCATTCCCAGTTCTCATATAATTTCTTGTAGTTCTTCCATAGAGGTCCAGTGTAATGGAGGGTAGGGAAAAATCCCCTTCATTAGGCCAAGTCATCTTTTTTTTTTTTCATTTACATCCAAGTTAGCATATAGTGCAAACAATGATTTCAGGAGTAGATTCCTTAATGCCCCTTACCCATTTAGCCCATCCCCCTCTCACAACCCCTCCAGTAACCCTGTTTGTTCTCCATATTTAAAGAGTCTGTTATGTTTTGTCCTGCTCCCTGTTTTTATATTATTTTTGCTTCCCTTCCCTGATGTTCATCTGTTTTGTATCTTAAAGTCCTCATATGAGTGAAGTCATATATTTGTCTTTCTCTGACTAATTTCGCTTAGCATAATTTCGCTCTAGTTCCATCCACGTAGTTGTGAATGGCAAGATTTCATTCTTTTTGACTGCCGAGTAATACTCCACTGTATATATATATATATATGTATATATATGTGTGTGTGTATATATATATATATATATATATATATATCTCACATCTTCTTTATCCATTCATTCATCAATGGACATTGGACATTTGGGCTTTGTCCATACTTTGTAGGCCAGGTCATTTTAATGCTAGAGTTTATCAAATCAATCAAATTAGCTAAGCACTTACCCATGCCTGCGGCATGGTATATAACCTTTGTTCCAAGGCAGGTTGAGCAGTGACTGAGGCCATTTTTGACATCTCAGACCCTCTAACACAATACCATCTGTCCCAATATTCCACAGTTGTAACATACAAGATGCATCCCTTCTTGGCCTTTTTGCTTAAAATGCCTCATTAGCTCCACTAATTCACCTCATAGTCATTTTCTGACTTGTTGGAATTTATTCTTGGTTATCTCAAGGCTCATGAGGGGCCTGGGTCTTTGTTTGAATCAAAGGGTATGACTGTAAGTCATTTTCCTTGTCTATTATAATATCCTCCCCATAAGCGGAGTCATTATTCCAGGGATCCTAAGCTTTAGGGTCCCAATTCTCTTGAAATATAATAATTCTCACTTTAGTGTATGGTAGCCTGCACCCATGCATCTTTGCCATTGTACATGTCATACTTCCTAAGCATTTCTCCTGCTGTTGTATTCTTGTGGACAAGATATCCATATTAGATGTGGCTTGTACATCCTTTTCCAAAGTCAATGCTTCTCTAGTCTGTTCTAATTCTCTCCTTACTTATAATTCTGCAGTGTCTCATAATGCACATATCTCTGGCCAAGCTACTGCCACAATAGCTTGTTCACTTTCCCTTCCCTTTTCCCTACCATTCTAGATAGGATATCTAACAATCCTTTGGGCCATTTCAGGGTATCCCCCTATTCATGCACTGCTCCAAAATGCTCAAAAAACCTAGCTGAGTCTTCCCACATGACAGTGGCTGGCCAGCTTGGGATTTCCCCCACCGACAATGGGATTTCCCCCACAGACTATGGGCTTTCCCCTGACAGAGCCCCTTTATCTCTGCTTGTTTTGTTTTAGGTCTCTAGCTTAGCTCACCAATTGTTAGAAGATTGAAGAGGAACAGTAAGGTATCCTTTGAGATACTTTGAAACCAAAAAATGAAGTAAGCCACTCCATACCATTTACACACAGTTTTACTGATATGGGGATTGGGTGGATGACGATCCAGGTGCTTTGCAGCTGTTGTCTGCAAGGTCTGGAGCTTAATCCACAGATTTTATAGAGCAAGGGGGTATGCAGAGGCCATTTTAGGGTCAAACTGTTTAACATTTAACAGATCATCTGTGCACCAGAGTGGGGGAAGGGAAGAAACGATATTATCTCTACTAGTTATCTAAACAACCTCAGGGATGATCAGATTAAGCCTTCTTGCATTCTGGTTAGGGGATACATAAACCTCCAAGGACCTGGAACAAGTATCCCTGAAGGAGATCATTGCAGGGACAGGAACAAGATGGAAGGCCAAAGAATCAGTCTGCTCTCCTACACCTACACTAAATGTAGTCTAGATGCTTTTGGTATATTGTAGAAGAAAAGGTATCCAAAGGTTTGGGAGTTTCAAATGTTAGAGTGGATTTGTCATGTAACAATGCTCACTCACCACAGAAGGGTATAGAGGACACAACTTCTTCCACTATGACTGTAAGAAATAAATTTGTGAGGGAAATCCTAGTATCTTTGAAAAGCTTTGTGGTCACTCTTCTCAACAGATTAGAAATTACAGTGGAAAATGCTGCCACTGAATTGAGATTCTTAAATGCAATGGGGTAAGTGGATCCTGGGTGGCGGGAGCCAAATGGTGGCACTTAATCACCGAAGATAAGGTGGATGTAGAGGCCACTTTTAGGTGACGTGCTTGAGCAATAGAAACTTGAGCAAGACAAAAGGGCCCACAGTGACTACCGAGTGGACGTAAACAGACTCACTGAGTGACCCACCTCGACCTAGTCATAGGCCCTATCTGACCAATGAGCTACTTACAACCAGGCACAGGTACCAAAAAAGGGAAAATTCCATAAGTTCCCATGTTTCCTCTCTCCACTCTATAACTATAGTCCCTCACCACTGTGGCAGATAGTTTCTCCTTTGCTGTCCTGCCCAGTGCTCCATTGCAGTGTGTTCAATAAATTTCTATCTCCTTTGTTCTGGCTCGGGTGAATTCTTTCACTGCCAGTGCCACTGGCCCCCACCCAACTGGAACACACCACAGTGGACATGGTTACCAAAGTGGACAGCAGAGTTGCTGCAGTAGTTAGAACAGTCTGACTTGCAAGGACCTATGGCACTGGCTAGCTGATAATAGTGTCCCTAGAAGAGAAGCAGGTGGGCAGTCTACTAAATTCTTATATCATCTGTAAAAGCAGATGAGTTCTAGGTCTAACTTGAACAGCAGAAGTCTAACTTGAAAAAAAAAAGAGTTACAGCCCCTCAATTAATTCCAGAACTTGAGACAGTTTACAGACTCCAAACCCTTAACTGAAAGGGAAACTGTGTCCCCACTATACTGTTGATTTTTATTCTGTTTATACTCTTTTTACTGTTCATTTTTTCTCCCAGGCTGTTCCAAAGAGGCTGATAGCCTTTTATAAAGGTGATATGTTTTGGAAAAAAATAAGACAATCAGACATTTTGGGAACTACTCAATACTGCCTCTGAACTGACACTAATTCTAGGAGACCCAAACCTCACACATCAGAGTAGGGGTTTATGGAGAAAGGGTGATCAATGGAGTTTTTGCTCAGGTCCATCTCAGTGGGTTCAGTATAGTTTTTTCCCCCCAGTTCCAGAATGGATAAATGGAATTGACATTCTCAGCAACGGGCAGAATTCCCACACTGGTTCCCAGATCTGTGGAGTTAGGGGTATTATAGTAGGAAAGACCAAGTGGAATTCACCAGAACTGCTTCTACCTTGCAAAATAGTAAGCCAAAAGCAGTGACACATTTCTGGAGGGATTTCAGAAATTAGGGCCACCATCAAGGACTTGAAAGATTCAGGGATCATGATTTTCACCACCACATCCTCATTCAACTCATCTATTTGGCCTGTGAAAAAAACACACGGATCTTGAAGAATGACAGTGAATTATCATAAACTTAACCCGTGAATTATCATAAACTAACCATAAACTTAACTCCAATTGCTATTCCAGATCTGGTTACATAGCTTCAGCAAATTAACGTATCCCTTACTACCTGGTATGCAGGTATTGATCTGGTAAATGCTTTTTTCCCCTCCACACCTATGAGTAAAGACCACCAGAAGCAGTTTGTTTTCAGTTGGCAAGGCCAACAATACACCTTCACCTTAGGGGCATATCAGCTCTCCAGCTGTACATCATAATTTAGTTCTCAGGGATCTTGATTATCTTTTTTCCCCACATCATAGTGGTCCATTACATTGATGACATTATGCTAAATAGAACTAGTGAGCAGGAAGTAGGAACTATTTTAGACTTACTGGTCTTATTGGTAAGACATCTGCATGTCAGAGGGTGGGAAATAAATCCTACAAAAACTTAAGGGCTTCCCATCTCAGTAAAATTTCTAGGTGTTCAGTGATGTTGAGCATGTCAAGATATCCCTTCTAAGATGAAGCATAAATTGTTGCATCTGGCTCCACTATAACCAAAAAAGAGAATGCTTAGTGAGCCTCTTTGGATTTTGAAGGCAACACATTCCTCATTTGAGTATGCTACTCTGGTCCATTTACTGAATAACCCAAAAACACTGTTAAATTTTGAGTGGGGCTGAGAACAAGATAAGGCTGCAACAGGTCCAGGCTGCTATCTATGCAAGCTGCTGGGCCCCTTGGACCATATGATTCAGTAGATTCAATGATGCTTGAAGTGTCAGTAGTAGAAATGCTGTTTGGAGCCACTGATAGGCTCCAATAGACAAATAGTAATGCAGACCCTTAAGGATTTGGGGAGTGAAGTCACGCTATCCTCTGCAGATAACTATTCTCCTTTCGAAAAACAGCTTTTAGCTTGGCTACTGGGTATTAGAGAATAAATGCTTAAAAATGGGCCACCAATTTCATGAGCTGCTCATCATGAACTGTGTATTATCTGACCCACCAAGCCACAAAGCCAAATGTGCATTGCAGCACTCCATCATTAAGTAGAAGTGGTATATATGGGATTGGGTCTAAGCAGGCCCTCAAAGCAGAAGTTACATTAGGAAGGGGCCAAATGCTCATGGCCCCCACTCCTGCCTTCTCGCTCCCAGCCTCAACCTATGGTCTCACAGGGCATTCTCTAAAATCAGTTGATTGAGGAAGAGAAAGCTTGGGCTGGTTTATAGATGGTTCTATGTGATATGCAGACACTAACTGAAGTGGACAACTGTAGCACACTATGACCCCTTTTGGGGACATCCCTAAAGGGCAGTGGTGAAGGGAAATCCTCCCCGTGAGCAGAATGTTGAACATCTGGTTGTTCATTTTGCTTGGAAGGAAAAATGGCCAGAAGTGCTATTATATACTAATTCATGAGCTGTAACCATGGTTTGGCTGGATTATCAGGGTCTTGGAAGAAACCTGGTTGGAAAATTGCTGACAAAGAGACCTAGAGAAGAGGTGTGTGAATAGAGCTCTCTGAATGGGCAAAAAGCATGACTATATTTTTGTCCCATGCAAATGCTCACCAAAGGTAACCTCAGTAAATCAAGTGAATAAAATGACCTGTTCTGTGACTACCAGTCATTCTTTCCTCAGCCACTCCTGTCATTGCAAATGGGCTCATGAATGGTGGCTACGGTAAAAGATGGAGGTTATGCATGGGCTCAGCAACATGAGAATGTGAGCTCCACAAGAGACAGACTGTGACTACCTTTGTTCTATACCCCAGAACCGACAGCACAGTTGAATGAGGAAATATATTAACTACAAAAGTTTTAATATGTAGTACTGAGAAAAGAGACCATGGAGTAGCTCTTGGTAATAGTTTCTTATTAAGTTATTTAAAAATAGTGATGACCATGAACATTTCTGAAATTCTGTAAAGTGATGGGAGATAAACACACATACACACATACATACATATATATGTATGTAAACATGTATATATACACTAATACTTGCTTCTTTAAACTCCCACAAGTTTTTTGTTTAGATTTTTATATCAGCCAAAAGGTAACTGAGTTTAGGAAACAGCCAATTTCAAATTTTATAGGCAAAACATATAAATGTGGTCTTAACTGTAACTTAACTGTAACTTTCATCAATCATAAATCACTAACAGAAATAGGGAAGTCTATACTTGCTTAAGATTTTGTAAGTATACCTTGGAGATGGTGATGAAAATTAAGTGCAAAAAATGAGTTTTCTAATTACAGTAGTTTCCCCTTATTTGTGGGTAATACATTCCCAGCCTCCCAGTGGATGCCTGAAACTGCAGATAGTACCAAACTCACACTCGTTTGACCTTTGAACAACACAGGTTTGAATTGTGTAGGCCCACTTTTTTTATACGGTATCGTTTTAATGAGTTAAACATGATGCTACTCTCATGCTTCTACACAAGAGTTTACAAACCCTTGTATTTTAATGAAAATGTCACTTGAAAGATATATTGTACGAAGTGTACTTTCAGTGAGTTAAGCACAGGAATATTCCAATATGCTTCTACATATAAGTTTACAGACTTATATCTCAAAAATGTTATCTGAAGTTATATATATGCAATGTGGTATCAATGGTTTAAGCATACGGCTTATCCTGTGCATGTAGGCCCACTTACATGTGGATTCTTTTACAGTAATGTAAATCTATTTTCCTAATGATTTTCTTATTTTTCTCTACTGTAAAAATACTGTAGATAATACGTATAACATCTAAAATACATGTTAATTGTATTATTGGTAAAGTTTCTGGCCAACAGTAAGCTATTAGTTAAGGTTTGGGGAGTCAAAAAGAGACTTCGGGAATTCAAAAGTTATACAGATTTTCAACTGCATGAGATGGGGATAGGGTTGGCACCCCTAGGCCCCACGTTATTCAAGGATCAACTGCACTGTTTTTTCCTATACATATATGATAAAATTTAATTTGTAAATTAGGCATAGGATAAAATCAACATGAAAATGGAATTATAGTATATTGTAATAAGTTATGTGAATGTGGTCTCTGTCAAAATATCTTATTGTACATACTCATCCTTCTTGTGATGTGAGAGGTGATCATATATATATATATATATATATATATACATATATATATAAAATATGTGATGAGATGAAGTGACGTGAATGACAGGCGCTGTGATATAGCATCAGTCTACTATTGACCTCCTACTCACCTGTCAAAAGGAGGATCATTTGCTTCTGGACTGTGGTTGACTAAAACCATGGAAAGCAAAACTGCAATTAAGGAGGGACTACTATACTGAGACCATTCTCTCCCCTAACAAGATGTCCATGTGTTATAGCTACAAATCCACGTAAGCCAATTCCTCCCTCATAACTTGCCAAATTGTCTCACTTTTCCTTACTTCCTCTGAAATATTAACTAGGATAAGTAACTATTTGGATGTCTGGACTATAGGAAATACTAAATACTGGTAGCCTGTTCTTCAGATTAGATTTTGTAGTGATAACATTTGTTTCCAGCTCTCTTTATTTCAAGTCTATTGGCTCCTTTGAAATTCTTTTAGATGATAGATGTGGTTTGGAACTTTTCACAACTTAAAATATAAAGGTCTTTGGAAGTTACAAAAACAAATACTTTAGACATCTGAGGTGTCCTCTGCTTTGACAGACTTGAAACTTTTTAAAATACAAAGCCATCATGCTTCCCTTCAGTTTAGCACCCAGATGTTTCCTTAGAGTCTTGAGTTGTTCCAGGATTCTGTGGACACCACTGAGTTAGCCTGCTGTTGCAAAGCAAGATGAAGGAATCCTTTCTTAGAGAAAACTCAGATTGAAAATGGTACATTATATTGATGTATGGACAAAAATTATTGAAGGTTTTGTGGGCTATAAGGTTCTAGTTGTCCTTGATCTCTCATTCCCTTCATAATTGAGTATGGCTATATTAAATATTTCACCAGCTTAGTCCTTGTGTTTTCTTATTGATTGGGAGCATGAGATTTTTAAACACACGTACACCTGCTTCTTTGGCCTGCAGAATGTAGGTATATTTTCACAATTTTCCCCCTACTAATAAAAATACATGTCTTCTGTGGAACAGGTTAAAGAAAATAATCATCCATAACCCACCCAAAAGTTTGGCATATTTTCTTTCCATCTTTTAAATATACAAATATATTGTCTTATTTGTATTTACTACCTGTGCAACCATATGCTTAGGCTGTTTTTTTCCCTTCCAAGTTTAGTTTTAATTCAGAGATTACGTAGCTAGCTAAGCCCCCAATTTTGACCCAGTGATCTTCCTAGGCCAGAAGCCTATTTTTGTAGTCTACACTCATCTCTTGTGGATCTTTAACACATTCTTCCAGTTACTATCAAACATGAGAGACTTGTTCATCATAGACATTAAATATACTTTTGCTAACACTAGGCAACAAATGAGGCTTTTCCTAGAAGAGTTATGTGAAAGCCATCAGAGACTTGGCAGAACAAAGATAAAAGACTTGGTAATCCAGAATCTGGTCCTTATTCAACTGCAAAGTAGTCACATGGTCTTTACCAGCAATTCAAGGAGATGCTTCAGTAACTGGCTCTGAGACTTTTTTCCCATAACCTTACTAGGTTTTAACCATCTTGAGTCAAAGGAAGAGGATCTCCTTTTCTAGTGTCTAAAACCTAAGATCTTAATGTCTTCTCACTTTCCTAAAGAGTGAATTGTTAAATTATTAAAACAATTTACCTTTGCCCTTCCAGATTGTTATGTTTTGCTAGATTCAGGGTTGGGTCAACACAGCCAATAGGCAGCTGACATAAAATCTGCATATTTGTTAATTAGAAAATCTTGAGAACCACCCAGCATCCTTCTAATGCACCACTGGCATATCCAGTTATATCTTTATAGCCCAATTAGATTTTATAACTACACAAAAAGTTAATGCATTGAAAACAGAGAAGTTCCACCTCTACATGTTGAGTTAAAATTTATTTTAAAAGGTAAAGTTATATATATCGTTTGAAAAAATGAAAATTCAAAAGTCTTAGAATTAAGTAATGAGTCTTCAACATTATAAAGCTATTTATAACAGCAATTAAGGTAGTGGTAAAGTTTTACCCTTATAAAAATGTCACAGAATTCAAATCACAACTTGGATCTTCAATGATTCAAGTGTCTTATGTTACATAAGGGTTTGGTCAGTTTTAAGATAAAAATTCCTCCAGATATGCTGTCCTTAAGTCCTCTGATACCCCATCCACCAGCTTACACAGTGGGATAGCTGGCTGCCGTAGCAATTCCACAGTGGTTGTTCTGGTCTTTGGCCATTTTTACATAGCCACTCCAGCCCCATTCTGGACCCCAACTGAAAAAAGAAGAAGTTTTTTTGTTTTATACAAAGTATCAAGTACATATTAGCTTCATTAGTAATAGCTAATACTTAAAATAGGGCTTTCCACATATCAGGTGCTATCAAGCACTATTCTAAGTGCTATTACATATATTGGTAAGTATATCAATTCCCACAGGTCCTTAACTTTTTAAGATAGGAAACTGAGGCAGGGCTAGGATTCCAATGTAGCAGTTTGTTTCTGCAGGCTATCTTATACCCCCTCTCAAAGAACTTTAGCAGTGAAAATGGATCCAGATGACCTCAAAGCCTCTGGGAATTGGGAAGTAGAATAAAATGGCAGGGCAACAAATGGTAACAGGAAGGACATACAGAGCCCACTGGACTCTTAGAAAATCCTTCAGAGTTAAAAGAGTCAGCAGTTGTTTCTGCTCAGTATACCTTGTTGAAAAACTGGACACAAAAAAGGAAACCAGCCCTTAACCTTACAGGTGCAAAATCCTTTATCTAAACTCTTGGGGCCAGATGTGTTTCTGAATAAAGTTTTCAAAATTTGGAAATGCAATGTTATAAATATGTAATAATAAGTCCAACAAGCTTGCTACAGAATCCTGTAATCAAACATCAGTACATTTTACCCTTATAAAAAATGTCAAGAGTGTTCACTCTAAGTTCTGGGATTTCAAAATGAGTTTTGGATTTGAAATCAAATACTGATTCCAAACAAGCACTCCCTTTTCAATTTAATATATAACATTTGGAGTTTTATACCTGTTCTTGACAATCCAAAATTTTTTACTTGAATCCGTTTCTTCAAAGCCATAGCCAACTACAAGAACACCATGATCCAGGTTTTCGCTGCTGCAGTCTGGATCATAATAAATGCCTAGAGGAGTAAAATTTGGGGTGAGAAGCTTCAATTGACACATGACAGTAACTCACCCTATCTACCACGGTTAAGAGACATCTCAAAATTCAATGAAATGCCATTAGTAAATTACATATAAAGCTTAAATATTTACCAAAAATAGTTATGGTAACTAATAAACTCAACTCACTAGAAATCAACAAAATTCCACTAAACCCAAAATATTTTCTATTCGAAAAGGATTTCCAATAATAAGATCTAGTTATCAAGGCTAAGACGATTTAGCTACTTCTACTAATATTACTTAGCATAATCCTTTCTACTTCTAAAATGCCAACTAAGGAAACAGCACATTATAAAATAACACTTGAGCCACAGGGTTCTTTACAGTTCAATAGTAAACATTATTTGGAAAAAAGGTCCAACAACTGGAGAATACTTACATCAATTATTTGTATTTGCAGAATTACACAGCCATTTAAAAACACTTAAGGAGAGCTTGTCATGAGAAAATGTCTAAAATATGTCAAATGGAAACATCACTATATTAAATGCACACACTCAAAATTCTAGTCTTGGAAAGCAGGACTCCAAACCTAATACCAAACAATTATGGTTGTGTTTTCCAATTTTGCCTGCCTGAACTTCTATAATAAAAATACAAACACCTACCTGATTTATAGAACTGGAACGACTGATGGCCTGCATCAATAGCAACAGAGATGGGCCCCACAGTTGCCACTGCCTTCATCAGGGCCTTCTCCCACTGAGGGATGTCCACAAAGCCGGTGTCATTGGCAGCAGAACACTCAGGCTTGTAGTTACAGGGCTCTGAGTCCTTTTAAAGGTAAATGGGAAAGAAACTTGATCACTACCATCCACACCTCCAGTTCTAGGACCTCAAGACTCAGCAGTTTGCAGCTTAATGATTTCCAAGTCAGCTTTGTTGTGAGTTAATAGCCAAATGTTTCTGATTTGAAATTGAAAACTTAGCAGATGTTATCTTCAGTGAAACCCCTTAGGCCTACTTGTCCATAAGAAATTTTTCACTATGCAGAAATTATGTGCAGAATGGTGTATAAAAAGCCTCCAAGTTACACAGAATTAAGGACAGCTATGTGCTAACCATCTAATCAGAGAACCTGTGCTAAGGCTGATAATTTATAGTGACAGTTCTGTCAGTTTGCATCTAAAATGTGAATGCTGAGTAAAGTGTCTGTTATCTTTGAAAATGTTCAGCTTTCAAAAGCTGAGCTGGAATAACAAGATAAGGAGCTCCATTTACCCTTCCAAGATACGGATAAGACTCCTCTGTGTCCAGGCCTCCGTTGTCCTTAACATACTGGAAGGCATTATCCATTAGGCCACCATTGCAGCCCTCATTGCCTTGAGGCTGAGAGCAGTCCACCAGGTTCTGCTCACTCAATGAAACAAGTTTGCCAGTTTTCTGGAACATCTGTCCTTCAAGAGCACCAGTTGCACTAAAAGCCCAACAAGAACCACACTGACCCTGAAAATAAAAAAGTTATCAGTTTATAAGATAAATACAAAGATTCACAATAACCCATATACCCGAATATTCTTAAAACAAAACAAAACAAAACAAACAAACTCCACTGTCTACCAAAGCAAGGACACTAATTCCTTTTTGGCTTTATTCTTGGAAGGAGATCTGCTAAATATTATCATACCTGATTCTTCACAGGAGTTACATAGCCTTTCTCTCTCCAATCCACAGATTTGGGGATCTCAGCAAATACAGGTTCTTGGAACACTTTCCCTTTCTTGTGCTTCTGGTTTTGAAAGCCATTCATCACCTGCCTGAATTCTTCATTGGTCTTTAAGGAAAAGTAAGTAAAATGTTGAAAAGGCAAGAGGTTATTTTGATAAAGTACAGAGGACAGGAAGCACAAAAAGCACAGCAATCCACGCTGACACTCACCATGTCACCAAAAGCATTCATTGCCATTGTGAAGCCATGTTTCCCTTGGCTATATTCTCGGTTATGCAGTTCAATCATTTTTATATTCTTCTCCCACACTGCTCTCCTCCATCCTTCTTCATTCTAGAGGCAAATATATAACTTACCATCTTTATTCCTACTTAAAACCAGCCCATCTTCACCTAGTGGATTTGCAGACAGGGAAAAAAGCCATGGCCCAGGATGGCTTATATTTCTGGGAGCTGTTCTCTAGCAACCACACAACAGGAATTATGCCCCATATTGTGCTCAATAATGGGTGCCATGAAGTTATTGCCTTGGTGAAAGCTGACTTCTACATGCTACTCTCTGGCTATAAACTCCCAACGGCAAGGGACTCTTTCTCTTTGGGGGTCCCTTTGGACAGTTTCATATGTTACCTACCATGCCATATAATCTCTTGTGTGTTGCCTTCCACTCGTACCATTGTGCATTTAAACTTTGATCGAATTTTGAAGCAGCTGAGGCTATTCCCAAGCAAAGGGCAGTCAGGAAGAGTGAAGGATTCATGTTTCAAAAACCTAGAAAGGAAAATGAGATCAGTATTTGATGAGACCAATCCTTTAAAAAAGCCATCCTATTTTCTCCTGAGATGTTGTAGAGTAAAAACATTTAAAGTGCCTTCGCAAATATTTACAGGTTCCTGGAAGAAGGCTAAGGATGTGGGTGGAGAAAAACAGGCCAAGGACTTGGAGGTATATGATTCAACCATCAAAATTAAAAACAGGCTGACAAGTGCTATAGGAATTGAAACAGACTTCATTGTAATTGTGCAACGATAATAATTTAGGTTTTGATCAGAGTTTCAGAATCTTAAGGCAACTAAGAAGCTGTTGGTCCAAGTTCTTTACTGAAAATACCGAGGCGACCCAGGAAATCTTATTTATCAGAACACCTGATCCCAAGTAGGGACAGGGATCCCCAGGGGTTAGGTAGCCACCTCACATCTTTCTTTTGACAAATATACAGCAAGGGGTGAGACATGCTTCTTGAATTGAAAGCTTTCTGAAAGACCTTCCCAGAAGGTGGGCAGGATTGCACCAGTGCTCTGCTGTCCCCACATTTGGTCTCTGCCGCCAGCACCGCCATTAACTACCCCCAAACTGAGGAAGAAATTACGAGGCACGAGGGCGTCCAGAGCCCCAGTTCCCGACCGGGACAGGGCCACGATCTCCCGGAGTTCAGAGCACCTTCTCGGGCCTGGCCCAAAGGGACACTGCAGGCGGGGCCAGGCCGAAGGCTCTCCGCCCCGCTCGCCTCCCTCAGCTTCCAGACGATGTTCACAGACCGAGGTAGAGGGAGCGCCGGGCCCCGCAGCCCTTGCGGAGGTCAGCCTGCCCTGTACCTCCTGGCCAGGCCCAGTCCCGTGGGGACCCGGCTGCCAGACCTGTGCCCGCAACGGCCCTGAGACGGACCGACTCCTGCACAGCCTAGGACCTCCCCGTGGTCTCAGTGTCGCCCTGGGTTCCCCGAACCGCCCTGCCCCCACTTCCCATCTTCAAGGCTTACAGGATCCAGGCAGCGTCGGCTCAGCCTCACCAACTCCAGGCAAGCAGATGTTTTTATTCCCGCGGGTCGCGCCCGACACTTGCCCGTGCCCTGGGGTGAATCCCCTCCTCCAGTACCGGTCCCCAGACCAAGAAGCTGACCTACGGCGTCCACAGCTGCGCAGGCGCACTCCACAGACACACACAACCCTTCCCAGATCGCCGAGGCCGGGGATTGTGGCCCAGCTGCTCCTGACTCAGCCTTTAAGGCCTCGGGAATTCTGCACGCCCGACCCGCCCTTACTTACGGTCTGCTCGCGCCGCGATTGGCTGCGCCGGCCTGTGGGCGGGGCCTCCAGGCTTGGGACTCCCAGAGCGTGACGCGGCTCAGTCTCAACTTGTCCCAGGACTGCTGGGCCCTGCGTCTGTGCGCTCCGGACATCGCTGAGGAGGGGGTGAGGCACCTCACTGGGGACCCGGATCAACTTACTACCCTGAATTCATGAGATCGGCGGGTGGTCGTACTGGAGACCCTAGCGCGTCGCTTTGCGGGTCCTTAGGTGCTGAAGTTTTTGGTTAAAATCTCTCGGAGGACTGAGAACGGGATATTCTAGTCCAGTGGTTCCTGTTTATTCCAGGCAAAAATGGGGCGGGTGGAGGATGCAGAGCCCACAGACAGATTTGTTATCAGTGTTTCAGGATGGGATGCCTCTGGGTTTTGGAAGAATCTGGAGCGGACTGGAAATCCCCAAAATATGGGACGCAATGGGCAAGACCTAGTCCTTGGAAGGAAAGGGGATGGACTGGATGGGTGTACAGAGGTATGGCCATTTCGTAATGCTTCTCTTCTGTTCCCCCCCCCCCCCCCCCCGCTCCCTTACCTCTCGAGCCATTCACAAAACCAATAGAAAGGAATTACTTACAGGAAAAAAAAAATGGTTTCATAAAAAGGGGAAAAGTGGTTGAGAAGGGTGGAAACTTATTTACTTAAACTCTGCATTAGGGATTGATTGTTAGGTCTTACTCAGTATCCAAAGTGCTTCTCTTGAGATATAAGGAATATACATACTTTAATAACACTTAACGTGGTTATGCACTTTGAAGAAGTGTTTCCGTTGGAGAACAAATAGATATAAATATATTTGTGTGTGTGTGTGTATATGTGTGTGTATATATACAGACTCTTGAACACCATGGTTGTTAGGGGCAGCAACTCCCCTTGCAGGTGAAAATCTGCATTATAACTTTTCAACAGCCAAAACCTTAGCTACTAATTAGCTGCCGGTTACCAGAAGCCTTACCAATATTATGAAAGTTGACTAACACATATATTGTATGTTGTATGTGTTATATATTATGTATTCTTATAGTAAGCTAGAAAAAAGAAAATGTTACTAAGAAAATCACAAGGAAGAGAAAATACATTTATAGTACTGTAATGTATTAATCAAAAGAAATTTGGGTGTAAGTGAACACATTTCAAACCCTGTCAAGGGTTAACTGTATATAGAGATTTAAGGAAATCAGAAATGTTTCTAAGAGTTTCTTTTTTAATTGCAGAAGGAGCATATTTATTGTAGAAAATATATTAAATTTTTTTTAAAATTTTTATTTATTTTTAGAGCACGAGTGGGGGAGGGGCAGAGAGAGAGGGAGTCACAGAATCTGAAGCAGGCTCTACACTCTGAGCTGTCAGCACAGAGCTGGTTGCGGGCCTTTTATCTCACAGTGAGATCATGACCTGAGCAGAAGTCAGACACTTAGCTGACTGACCCCCCCTGGTGCCCCAAGAAAACATATTTTAGAAAATGAACACCCTTGTCCTTTTCCCCATAACTCCTTCCTCTCTCTCTCTCTCTCTCTCTCTCTCTCTCTCTTTCTATATCTATATAGATAGATAGATATGTATATAGATATATATAGATAGATCTATCTATATATAGGTATAGATCTATCTATAGATCTATAGATCTATCTATATGTTTTATGGAGTCATAGTGCATGTCGATTTGTACTTAGTTAAAATTAAATTGATAACTTTCATAGAAACACAATCAGACAAGTATTTCTAAAAGTCAACTTATTGAAGATTTCATTTTATATCCTTTGAAGTAGAATCGTTTTCCTCTTGCACACAGCTGGGAGTCCAAAGTTCTCACATGGTTACAAAAGTGTATTGCATATGGCTGAACTTTCATTTTGTTTTATGCTTAAAAAAAAAAAAATTAATCATGGTGGTCAACACAAGCATCCACATGTGGAAGTAAAGGAAGACCACCCACATGATAACTTGCTACAAAAAGGAGACCATTCAAAAGAAGCCAGGGTGAGGAAAAGCTTTACAAGGACAAAACAGGGAGACTTCTGTAAGAGGAAGCCGGAAAAGGAATAACTAGAAATGGAACATCTTATGTGGTTGGTTTGGGGAGAATATTTGGATTTTTTTGGTTTGTCCTGGGTTGGAAGTGGAGGCAAAAATAGATTGATAGCCATTGAGCAAGTAAGGCCTGACTATTCCAAAATGGTTGCTGGAGAAGTTTCTTTTGTGGGTTAGAGTTCTTTGTCATGTAAAGTTTGGCCTTTGTTTGCTTGTTTACTCAGTCTATCACAAGAGATCTAAATTATTCTAACACGTGGGTTTTACAGTTGCCTTGGGGGTCACAGCTCCAAAGGATTGCACAGGTGGAAAAACCTGCTACTGCTTGACTTCCTCCTGCACCTTAGGCAATAGCCTGAATGGGAGGCTGCCTGGCAGGTGCTGCTCCAAAGAATGACATCACCTTTGTTTCTTGGAATGTGATACAACCTCACATTGTAGGGGAAATCGTCTCTCTAGCAAATATGCTCAAAACCTAAACTTAAATAAAAAATGTATATATTTAGGAGAAATATAGGAGAAAATCTTTTAAGCAAGAGAGTAGAAGATATTATTGCTCCAACTCATGACATCTACATATACATAATCTGTAAAATAAAGTATCGCAGGAATGTGTATTACTAACTATTGTGTTCTTTTTCTTCATATTCTATTACTATTCCTTTGCCAAATAACTTAGATGAGTACTAGTATTAAAATAGTTACATTTTAGTCAAGCAACCAAGACTTAGCTCTGCCTTTAATAAAATTCAGTTGGCAGAATTTTCCAATTCCTATTTAAAATTCATTCTCTGTGAAAGTATATTCTCATGTGCATGTCCAGATTTCTTTTGCTCACTGGTAAAACAAGGTATAATTCTATACCTCATCTCTGGAAGTTTTAAACCATAGAGGAATAAATAAATCCAATGTGATGGTATTCAAGACCCTGAGGCCACTTAACACCTCTCCCCAAAATAACAACCTCTCCAATTTGTTTAAATTTCAATGAGCCAAGACTTACTTTTAAACACATTACGTAACAGGCAACTGTTAATTTGTAAAGTGGTTTATTATAATTAATAATTTTATGGAAAAAAGCCTGTTTATGATTGGATGTTTATATGAAGCGACTTATGAAATTATTTTTTTGAGCTACTATAACCTTGCTTTTCCTATAAGGTTAAACAGTCAGCCAATTTGTTAAATAAATCAATTAACAAGAATTAATTAAACTCTTAGTTGGTGCTCATTGTCTTCTGGTGTAGTTTATGCATTTACTTAGATACGTTCTACATGTAACTTCACTAACAGCTTTACTGAAACTCAGCCTTTCCATTTTAAAATCTGAGATTAACTACAGTAATCTTTTCTTTAAGTTTATTTATTTATTTTGAGAGAGAACACACACGTGAGTGGGGGAGGGGGAGAGAGAGAGAGAGAGAGAGAGAGAGGGAGAGAGAGAGAGAGAGAGAGAGAATCCTAAGCAGGCTCCACTCTCGGCATGCAGCCTGTCACGGGGCTTGATCTCACGAACCTTGAGATCATGACATGAGCAGAAGCCAAGAATCAGACGCTTAACTGATTGAGCCACCCAGGTTCCCCTAACTACAGTAATCTTGATTTTACAACATATGAGCATAGCCTACTATCATTTAAATAACATGGCGAAACTTCTTGGTCCAGTAGGTACCAAAAGAGCTGACTTGTGGGATTTTCCCTATTGCCAAAACTATAATCCACAAACTCTCCTTTGGCTCCCAGAGGATCTCTTCCTCAAATCTGAAGAGTCTTTTCATGAAACAAGATGTATTAGTTTCTTACAGCTTCTGTAACAAATTCCCACAAACTTCGTGGCTTAAAACAATAGGAATTTGTTCTCTCACAGTTAGTGGAGGACAGAAGTCCAAAATCAGTATCACTTGGGCTGAAAACCAGGTATCATAGAGCTGTGCTTCCTCTTGAGGCTTTAGGGAAAACGTGTTCTTCTCTTCCAGCTTTTGGTGGCTTTAGTCACTCCTTGGTTTGTGGCACATCACCCCAATCTCTGCCTCTGTGGTCCCATTGCTTTCTCCTCTTTTGTCTGTGTCAAATTTCCCTCCCCTTCCCTCTTATAAGAACCCTTGTGATTACATTTAGAGCTCATCCAGATAATCCAGGATATCCCTCCCCAAATCCTTAATCACATTTGCAAACTCTTTGCCATGTGAGGTAGCATTGATGGGTTCCAAGAATTAAGATCTGATGTCTTTGGGGGACCATTATTTAGTCAACTGCAACATGGCATAAATAAAAACTAATTTCTTGGGGTGCTTGGTGGCTCAGTTGCCACATCAGTTGGGCATTCAGCTTTTGATTTTGGCTCAAGTCATGATACCAGAGTTGTGGGATCAAGCCCCACTTTAGGCTCTGTGCTGAGCATGAAGACTGCTTAAGATTCTCTCTCTCTCCCTTTGCCCCTCTCCCCAGCTTGTGCTGTCTCTCTAAAAATAAATAAATAAGTACATACATACATACATACTAATTTTCTTGACAAGGCTGATCACAACTTGTGTTTAACATCTTTAGGCTTACTTGACTAGGACAATCAGGCCCTAAACTCTATGCGAACTTCCCACTCTGTAACTTTGCTGATGTCCCTGACTACAGACATTTCCTGCCTTGACTGTTAGTGCAATCAATGTTTGACATAGCTTTTTAAATTTCAAGACTCCCACACAGTTTTTATTACCTCTTCCTTGCCCCATCCCTCCTTACTCGTTCCACAGCCACCCATCATTTCAGGGTCTCTGCATATAAAAGCATTGCTTATCCATCCCTTCCTGAAGACATTTCTGGTTTTAGACTTTGAGCATATTCCTATGGCAATTGTCCCCATTAATAAAGTCTTTCCTTACAAATGTACATTCTTGCATTTTTCCCCCTGACACCCTACATCATTATGGTAAGTGGTCAAGACAGAAAAGACCTCTGTACTGTTAAGAGTCAGCTTGCACATGCATGTGCCAGGGGTTTGTTCCACAGGAAAAGCATCTTCATATGAGAGGACTCATTACTCCTGGAAATTAAAGCATTATTAGAAAGATCTTGCGATGATGATGATTGTGATGATGATAATGATGATGGTAACCACGATGAGGATACTAACAGCTAGATAACACTTAGGTGCCAGGCATCATACTGAGCATCTTCTAGCTTCTCCATCATTTACTCGTCACAACAACCCTGTTATAGCAGTTCTCAAACTTGAGAGACCATCTGAATTACCTGGGGGCTTGTGAGAACTGATTGGTGACCTCCAACCCCCGAGTTTCTGATGCAGTGAGTCTGCAGTGGGGTTTGAGAATTTGCTTTTCTAACAAGTTCCCAAGCAATGCTGATGCTACTGGTTAGGGGACCCACTCTGAGAACCCCTGCCTGAGGAGATAGGTGCTATTGTACACCCCATTTTATAGATGGGGATGGTCATGGCAGGGGGTATACAAAATCAAGGGTGGCGTGGGTTCCTCTCTGGAGTGAAGAAAGAACTTAAATGTACTTTAGGTCACCAGGGCTTAGAAAAGGAAGCTGGGCTTTGGGGACTTTGCCCTCCTCCCTAAGCCCCAGTCCCCATTACCTATTTGGCAAACTGGACTCTGGGTTCCAGACGCAGCAAGAGAAATGAAATGTGCACACCTAGGCCATAGCGAGATACAGTGCTAAAGCTCCCCAGGGCCAGGCTCTCCACTTGGACTTCAATGTAGGCTTACCTTGCATCAGGCTGAGAGGAGGGGAGACAGGTGAGCCATGCAGAAGGCATTGCTGCCCTTATTGGGCTGGGCCCCCACATCTTCCTGCTCCACCAACTTCCAGGAAGGTGTTTTGCCCTGTGCCTCCTAGGTGTTTCCTTGCTTGATCATTTCTTGGAGACAAAAACTGTACCTTAGCTATGGTCAATTCATTAGCAGATTTTAAGCCTACTTCTGATGACAATGCTGATGACTCATGGTTTTGGGAAGCTCAGGTATTAAAAAAGTGAGGTTCATTCATTCACCAATCCTAAAAACACATACATAAAGCTTTCTTTAAAAAAGATTTGAGACCATAAAAAGGAAATAAAACTATACAATCAAGCATCCCCAATTCCCTATATGATCCTGTCAAAAACCAAAAACCAAAACCAGAAGCTTTGGTAGTTTTGCTGAGTCACTGACTCCACTCTGGTGGTTTATGTTTATTTTCTCTTTTGTCTTGTGTTCCCTCTCTGCCCTTGCTTATCAACCACCTACCACCCAATGATTGCTGCCTCCCTATCTTGATTTCATTGTCCTCAAAGCAGACCTATAACTATGGTCTCAAGTACATCTAAACTTTATCCTCAAATCCATAGCATCCACTGAAGAACCCAGATTTCATTTTTGAGAACTAACCCTTTGAATAAGGAATCTGATTTTTCTTCAAGATTGCTGCTAACATGGTCAGATGAAATAGCATGTAAGAGTTCAGTATAGAATAGATGGTTCTGATTCAACAAAGCACTACTACTTCTTTTTTAAAAATTAATTTATTTATTTCGAGAGAGAGCGAGCGAGCACAAGCAGGGGAGGGGCAGAGAGAGAGTGAGAGAGAGAATCCTAAGCCAGCTCCAAGCTGTCAGCACAGAGCCCAACATGAGTTTCGATCCCATGAACTGTGAGATCGTGTACTGAGCCAAAATCAAGAGCCGGATGCTTAAACGACTGAGCCACCCAGACACCCTAACAACTACTTATGTTATGTTATGTTATGTTATGTTATGTTATGTTATGTTATGTTGTTATGTTATGTTATGTTATTTTCTTTATTTTATTTTATTATTATTTTTTACAACTACTCCTTTTAAATGCATTTTATTATTAATAGAATCCTGTGCCCAGATGGTGTTCTTCCACTCTAGGAGGATAAATCAGGCACATTGCAGAATGCACAAGTCTCCTCAGGTTGTAGCTCCCATGCACTTTGAATTGTAAGGCTTGGAGTCTGGTGTCCTGACTGATTGAATGTTACCTTGCCCATCATCCCAGGTTTCTCATCCAGGGAGCAAGATCACACAAGGTGGCCATTCCAAAGCGAATTAGCATCTACATTGTGGATATGGCATGTGTGTTTTATAAATCCACTCACTCCTTTTCACAGTACCCTACCCCTTGCATTTGCCTAGTTTGTACATTTCCATGGGCTCAGTGTAGAAGTGACACTTGATGTGTCAAGTGATGGTTTGCATGACTGTGGAAAGTAAGTGGAATTTGACTGAAAAAATTTGGGAAGTGGTAAAAGAAGAGTTTTTCCTCCAAGTTCAAAGAGGGAAATGGAACTAAATGAAAATTTGAATGACATGAGAAAGTGTTTTAGTTATATCAGGAGGACAAGCAAAACTAAGTTACACGTCTTGTCTCCCCAACAAAAGTGTCTCAAGGGACAGAGACTTTGTTTTATAGTTGATGTCCCCAGAGTGTGATAGATATCACTGCAAATGTAAATATCACTGCAAAATGGCAATTTGTGGGCCAAGAGAAGAATTGTTGCCAATTTGGCTTAGCTCCCTGGGGACTATTGCACTTGACCCAGAGTTTAGTGGGTCTTAGGTGTACTTAGGAAACTTCTCTTGCTCCCAGGACACAGAATCCTAGATCCTCCTCACTGTCCTTGAGATGCTTAGAAATGCCACAAGGAGCTTAGAACTACCTCAATCCTTAGAGAGTTCCCAAGACAGAAACTGGCCATCAAAAGTCTCTTAAGGCCTCAACACTCCATCCTTAGGGTGGATTCTAGAACTCTGTTGGAGTCCACCAGGGTAGTGCAAGAGGTCCCTGTGGGTGACTTCTTGTGATGTAGCCAAGTGGCTACCATGGCCTGCCTGATCCTGGGGAGTGGAGACCCTTTTCTGCTGTTTCTTTCCTTGGTGAAACCTAGTGGGACACTGAGGAGAAAAATAAGTAGTTTGGGGTGCATGAGAGAAATGGTAAAAATAAGCATGAAGGGAAGAATCATATTAATTAAGTGTTTATTGATTTCCAAGAATATGAGAATAATAATAAAGTCATTTGGTGTAATATTGTTGCATTTCCCCCTATTGAGAACTTAGAAGATCTAGACATTGCACTTAACAGGCAATGAAACCTTTCTGTAAGCACAATGGGGACTTGACATCTAAAAACGGATGATTTGGTCATTTTGCCCAATTTATGAAAGGGGAGAAAGTTGTGGAATTAACTGAATTTCATTTCTGTTTTATCTTTTTGGATTTGGAGAAGCAATGAAAAACCATTAATGTTTTTTTCTTTATTATTTTGGTTGAGGTAGAGGAGAGAGCTGATAAATAAGGATGTTTGCTGGAAATACTAAACTTTAATAACTAAAAATAAAGAATATCCCAGAGCTTCTATTTTAAAACCTTTTGATGTTACAACCATATCTGTATTAAAACAGTCAATGGAAAAATGACAGACCAATAAAAGCAACAATTTCCAGTACTTCTGGACACAATTTACTACCTGATTGCCCTGTCTTTGTACTGCAGATAACTCCAATCTTACCTTTGATAGGCATAAACCTTGCACAAATAATTTACCCTCTCCAAGCCTTGGTTTCACCTATTATAAAATGTGGATAATACTAATGACATCATGAGGTTGTATTAAAAACTAAATGAGATAATATGAGTGTTGATATAAGCAGCCATTTATAGAATTTCTGCTTTACAAATTGCAGTATCTTTGAGAAGTAACATTCAATCCAATTGCAGCAAAAACTATTCTTATTGAGATATTGTATACTGATCGTGCTTATAGCTTTGGCCATTCTTACATATCTAGAATCCTCTTGTAAAGCATTAGAGAAGTTTGTAACTTGAGTCAGGGAATCATAAAACCATGGGAGCTGGCATCCTTCCTATTCTGGATGATCCTCTGTCAGAGGAGATCCTCTGGATGATCCTTGTCCTTGGAAGCTCTCCCCTCCAGGGATTCACTTGGACTTATGAATGCATTTGAAATCCTCTAAGAACAAGGATAGAATTGTAAAATATATTTTATTTGAAGAAAAGTGGTAGGTGTGAGATGAAGGTCTTGAGGAATTGAGGCTCAGCATTGGCTGAGAGCGCCAGGCCTGAGCCAAGAGTGACATGAAAGACTGGCCCTTGCCCTTACTGCTAACTCTCTAGCCAGGCCTGTGAGATTGGGTGTCCTCTCTATTTCTTCCTTTGCAAATGACCTGCACTCTCTTCCTCCTAGGGTACTGTATAAGGTGTTGGAATGGGAAGGGCAGGGTAGCTTGGGATGACAGTACAATGGCTGGATTCAGGAAATGATGTTTTGGCATTCACTCTATGAATCTTTATGGAGTCCCTTTATGTCAGGTCCTGTTCTGAGGAATCAAGGATGCACAAACACTGATATATTCCCTGTGATGGAGGAGCTTACATCCAATGAAGTAGTAGGTATGAAGCAAATATTCCTGTTGGATAATATGTGGACTTGTGCTTTCTTTCTTTGCCATTGACCTAAAAGTCTTGGCAGTTTCTCATTTTGTGGGACCCCAAGTAGTGAGGTTCCCATGTAATCATCCCATCCTCTTGATAGAGGGAGACTAAGAAAATATAGCAGCCTCCTCTTCTCCAGATCTCATCAGGAAAAAGAGTTCTGAACAACATGAAATAAAAGACATGGCAACCAAGGCTACACAGTGCCCTCTATCATGGATCAGATGTGTCTGGTTGATTCAGGTATTTCTGCCCTAACCATAGGATCCATTGTTTGTCACCTGGTTCAGCTCTAGCTCATTTGACTGTGACCTGCTGCCTGGTCTCAGTTTTGAAGGAGTCACCTCATTGCACCATTGACCCTAAGGCTGCCCTCCCAAAGACTCCCTCTGGTGACCTCACTATTAACCTTTGTAGGTCCTCCTGTGTACACAGAGAAAACAAGAGCTGATATTCTGATCTGAGAGGACAGTCAGTCAGTAGCATTTGGTGCAGCCTTTGAAGTTTTAACCAAAACACTGTCACTACCTTAGAGTTCTTTCTCAGGAGGCAAAATGTTCACCTGAACAGAATGGGCACAAAATCCATCTCCTGTCCACCACCAAAGCAATTGGCAAAATGTCTATGGCATCAAATAATACAAACTCTTCTATTTTAGATTTAATACTATAGCATAGATACCTTACCTTGATAACACATAGAGCATTCCAGTGTTCACCCATACTATAATGACCTAAACACTCTCCTTTTCTCTTATTTATGAGCATTTAGAATTTGTTTCTTTCATTTACAGACACTACTGCAATGAATATCCTCGCACATGTATCTGTATAGATGTGTGTAAATATTATTAAACTAACTTCTGGGGGCGCCTGTGTGACTCAGTCAGTGAAGTGTCTGACTCTTGATT
Organism: Panthera uncia; assembly: GCF_023721935.1. Taxonomy (NCBI): domain Eukaryota; kingdom Metazoa; phylum Chordata; class Mammalia; order Carnivora; family Felidae; genus Panthera; species Panthera uncia. Next base: position 30,235,019 of record NC_064807.1, read on the forward strand.
TCGGCTCAGGTCTTGATCTCAGTATCATGAGATTGAACCGAACCCCAAGTAGGGCTCCAGGCTGGGCGTGGACCCTGCTTAAGATTCTCTCTCTCCCTCCCCTGCTTGCGTGGACATGTGCTCTCCCTCCCTCTTCCTCTCTCAAAAAAACAAACAAAAAAACCCCAAAACCCCAAAAACCAAAAACTAACTTCTGAAAATGGAACTACTTGCTGAAAAAAGTGATTCCAATGTGTATTCCCTCCTGTAGCAAATGAAAATTTCCATTTCCTCAGAATTTGTAAACCATCTCATTTATAAGCAAAATGTCATCTAATTGCTGTTTTACAACATTGAGAACTCAGTGTGCAGAGACTTTACATACACAGTTGGAAGTGATTTAATTTATTCCTCACAACAATCATGTGAGGTAAGAATTGCTAACCATTTTACAATTGAAAAACGAAATATGAGGGGTGCCTGGGTGGCTCAGCCAGTTAAGTGTCCCACTGTTGATTTCGGCTCAGGTTGTGGTAGCATGGTGTGTGAGTTCGAGCCCCATGTGGGGTTCTATGCTGATGGTGCAGTACCTTCTTGGGATCCTCTCTCTGTGTCTCTCTCTCTGCCCCCCCCCCAAAATAAATAAATACACACTTAAAAACAAAAAACACCACAAAATGTGAGATAGCTGTGTGCCCTTAGGCAAATGATTCAAACATTCTGTGCTTCCATTCCCATAGTTGAAAAATGGAGGTGGTAATATTGTTTTTATCTATTACATGAATGTGATGGTCAGTTTTATGTGCCAGTTTAGGCTCTAGTCCCCAGCTATTCAACTGAACACTAATCTAGATATTGCTATGCTGAAGAAAGTTCATATCAGTTGACTTTAAGTGAGGGAGATTACCCTAGATAGTCTGGTTGGTCCAGATGCAAGATCTTAAGAGCAGAGCTGAGTCCTTCTTAAGAAAAAAGATATCCCATCTGTGGACTTAGTTGTGCCTGAGAGTTCTAGCATGTTTTCCCTGATGGTCTGCCCCACAGATTTTGGACTTGCCTAACCAGCCCCGTAATCACATGAACTAATTCCTTCCAATAAAACTTACTATATTTACCTCTTACTGGTTCTGCCTCTCTGGTTGGACACAATGATGGTGTGTTAAAAATGAAAAGTACTATATAGCTGAAAGGTATTTTATGGGTACCTATGAATTGTGTGATGTCATGATACAATTACAGTTTAAATGTGCTGGGGGAGGATGGCAGGATAGAGATAAATCTGAAAAGACTGGGTGGTGGGATGTGGTTCCACAACCAGCAGGATGTATCATTTTGAATAAGCGACATAATCTCTCTGCGGACCTTCATTTCCTCACTTATTTGACATAAAGGGAAGAAGTTATACCAGATGGTCTCTAAAGACTATTTCAAGGCAAAAAAGTCTAGAATTATGAGTTTGCTTTATATCCATAATTAGGCTTTAAAATATTTTTTTTAATGTCGGCTTTAAGATATCATTTATAAACAGTAAAATTTGTTAATTAAAAACATTTTTTAAAGTTTATTTTTTTATTTTGAGAGAGACAGAAATGTGTGAGTGGGGGAAGGGCAGAGAGAGAGGGAGAGAGAGAGAATCCCAAGCAGGCTCTGCACTGTCAGCACATAGCCTGATGTGGGGCTTGAACCTTGAAATTGTGAGATCATGACCTGAGCTGAAACTGAGAGTTAGACACTCAACTGACTGAGCCATCCAGGCACCCCAGATTTTGTCAATTTTAAGTGAACAGATGGACGACTTTTAACAAATGAACCCAGTAGTATAACCACCACATCATCCCACAAAGTTCCTTTCCTGCCCTTGCCATCCATCCCCTCCCCCAAGCTCAGTGCTTGGCATTCACTGCTTTCTGCCACTATAGCTTTGCCTTTATTGGAATTTCATATAAATGGACTCATACAGTCTGTATTCTTTTGTGTCTGGCTTTTTTCACTTAGCACAATGCTTTTGAGATTTATATCTTTGATTATCAGTGAATTTTGTTATAATTTCATATTGTTATTTGTATTTTTTCTGAAAAAACTGTTTATGTCCTTTGCCCATTTTCTATTGGGTCATTGATCTTTTCCTTATAAATGTATAGAAGTATATTTTTAAAAACTCAGTGAATAATTTGGAAGTTTATTTTTTCTAAAACTGCTTGAGTGTTTTCTCCTACCAAATGGCCCACTTGAAACTGATGGCCACTGATGCTTGCCATTCTTTCTCTGTCTGCCCCCTGGAGGCGCTGTCTCCTTTCCACCTGCCAGCTTGCTGAGGACATGCAAAGGCTGGCCTGTTTCTCACAGTGCCCAGTGGGGAAGCGGGGTCTTGGGAGGAAAAGGAGAGCACAGAGCACCTGCTTATACCCCTGCTCCTTGGCATCCATCTTGGAGTGGGTGGTTCCTGGCTGCAGAGGGACAGCCCAGCCCTGCTTGTGGTCCCTGAACCTGTGCTCCCAGCCCTAGGACCAGAGACCCTGCATGACCAAAACCTGGATTTGTTTGAACTTGCAGCCAAGCCTCCTTTTAGTCCTGTGCACTAGGATGTACCAAGGAGTGGGAGAGGGACTGTCCTCTTATCCCCTTCTGCTTCATTACCCACCACAAACACTCAGGAAACCTTCACAGGGCAGGGCATTCTCCCAAGTGGCCACTTCGAAATCCTTAGTGTAAAGGGAACCCTGTGCAGTTCTGTGGGGCTGGGAGAGCAAAGGGTGATGGGAAATCCACTGGGATAGACAAGGTCACTCCAGCCCCAGAGGCCACCTGGATGCCACCCCTATCTCTCCTCTTTCCCAGGTTGCCCCATCTTGTTGGGGTGCTGGGAAGAACCCACATCTCCCACGGTCCCACTCTGGGCAGCTAGAAGAAGGGCAAGCCTTGACCAACTGCACTGGGACGGTTGTGTGCCCAGCTTCCCAGAGAGATCATGTAGCCCATAGGGGTTAGGGTCTGTTGGGTGACATTGTGTGGGTGACTTCTGTTGGGTGACTTCAGATACACTTCCTGGCAAGTGGGCTATCCTGTACCAGCCTCGGTGCCTAAGCACCAAGCACTCAGTCCCTGGGGAAAATGCATCTTGTTTGCCAAACATCCCATTGGACACCCACTAAGGGCATACAACCTGCTTGTCAATTGGGGTTACCCTGTTTACTCCCCTAGTAAGCTTTCAGTGAGCTTCTCAGATAGGCACTACTAGATTTTGTTCTTCGGCTTTTTTTTTTTTTGTCTCTATCTAGCACAAGAGGATATACAAGCAGCAAGGATAATTTAAAATGAGAATGGTGACAATGGTGAAAAATAGTCTTGGTTCAACTCTAGTGCCTACTTTGTCTCTAATTAAAGCTATTAACTGAAAACGTTTGTACAACAGTTCTCCTCTGATAATTTCAAGTGTGTTTGTGTTCCAGAGTTTTTTGTAGAGCTCTTTGAAATTCCCATGGCTTACCTACTGAATCTTCTTTGGAATCTTCAAATTCCCCAAATCTTTAGAGACTTGGTGGTCACTCACTGGCCAGAGGCATTGTAAAAGGATTCTGGAGATTTCAACTTTTCAGCAAAAGCCCTCCCAAATCTTTAGTCTGATTCTGGGATCCCCAAGGAGACTGGGAACCTTTCTCCAGATCTTTCCTGTGAAAGGACCATATGCTCCGTCACACAAATAGCTACTGTGAAGCTCAGTGGTGAGTTTCAATGAGTTTATTCCACTATCTGTGACCCAGGTAGGCTTGGACTTATAGGTATGTTTGTGTTATGTTTCATATTCAGATGCACAGTTCCAACAGTATACTTTATAAATTGTACTCTTTGTCTTCCTTGTAATCTGTCAAGCACCAAGTATAGTGTCATCTCTGTGTGGATGCTCTACAAATGCTAATTGGTAGTGATCAGGATAATGATGTTGACAAATGACTCCATGAAACTGATGAATCATTTGGTGGAAGAGGCCTGGCACAGCAGTTATGTAATGTTGCTTCACCGAACAGGTAATGTTTCATACCTCAGAGCAACACAAAACATTTTGCCTGCCAGTGTTACTATTTCTAGTCAGAGCCAAAAAGGCATCTTGGGAGAGAGAAGAACTTTTGAATGACATTGACTCTGTAAGCAAACCTTAAAGAGATACTGCTGTTTCCTTTGGTGCAGGGTCGACCAAAACCTGGCTCCCGCATGAGTTGGCAATCAAACAAAAAGATGAAGCAAGAAGTTTGAATCAGCTAATAAAAATAAATAAACTAATTCATATGAGTATTAGCACTTCAGTCTCTAGTCTACCATTCATTCCATCCAGTGTATTTTAAAAAAAGTTTTTAATGTTTATTTATTTGTGTGAGAGAGAGACAGACAGAGCATGAGTCAGGGAGGGACAGAGAGAGAGAGGGAGATACAGAACCCGAAGCAGGCTCCAGGCTCTGAGCTGTCAGCACAGAGCCCGATGTGGACCTCAAACTCACAGACCGTGAGATCATGACCTGAGCTTAAGTTGAAAGCTTAACCAACTGAGCCACCTAGGTGCCCCAAGAATTCTTTTAATTGGAATGTATCTATAAAAACATAGATAAATACTAAAGAAGCAAATTCCTAATACTTGCTTCCTGGCAAATTCATAATTAGTTTCAGTTAATCTTTTATGTGTGTAGGTGAGGCCAAAAAAAAAAGTACTCATATGTTTTCTAAAAAATTAAGTTTTTTCTTAATTTTTGAACAAAAATTAAGTCATAACCTTAACTTAAAATGTAAAACAAAAAGTGTAGTTAAATATTAGAATTTTGAACATAAGGGATTTTTTTTTTTTTTTTCCTACAGAAGCCAAAATCTAGTACTTAGATGTATTTCTTTGGACAATCAGGCTCATCATTTTAGATCAGGGGTTGCAAATTCCTGGCCGAATCTGGCTCATAGACAGGTGTTATTCAGTTTGAATAATCATTAACACTTTACAAATGTGAAAACGTCACCACTCTCCAGTTATCAAAACCCTCACCAAACTCTACTGATTCCCCTTCAGCATTTATTTGCATTTTCCTGCAGGGTCCTCCAAAACATTTCAATTTGCAGCTATCTTAGATGACATTGATGTCTCCTTGCTTTTGCTACTCTGATGAAAACATTCTGAGTCAAGGAATTAGAGGGTAAACCCTGTTCCCACCATGGATTCCACATCATGGCCTGTCTTGTTCTGAGTATGAGCAAAAGGAGACAAAAATAGCAGAGGATGATTACCCTCTCATAATCAAAGAAGGGCAAATTGAAATAAACTATCTTTCTATTTTTAACCTTTCGGTTTTGCAAAAGTAAAAAGATTGATGATATTTAGGGTTGGGGAGAGTGTGGAGAAATGGAAATTTGCTGGTAATTGATGCAATTTTTCACCAAAAAAATGGAAATGTTTATAATTTTAAAAATGTACATACTATTTGCCTTAGCAAATCCACTTTTATCCTACAAAATAGTCACATAAATATGGAGATTACATATTTAACATTTTCAAAGACTTTAATTGTAGCACAGTTTGTAATAGCAAAAAAGCCCCCCCCCCCAAAACGAAAACAACAAAACACAAAAAACCTGCAAATAAACTAAATGTTCATCAGTAGGGAAGTATTTAATTATGGTTACATATGATGGTTTATTTAAAAAATTTTTTAAAGGTTTTATTTATTTATCTTGAGAGAGAGAGAGTGGGGGAGAAGAGAGAGAGAGAGAGAGAGAGAGAGAGAGAGAGAGAATCCCAAGCAGGCTCCACGTTGTCAGTGCAGTGGGGCTTGAACTCATGTACCATGAGATTATGACTTGAGCCGAAGTCAGACGCTTAACTGACTGAGCCACCCAGGTGCCCCTACAAATGATGGTTTAAAAGAAGGAACGGGGGATGCCCGGGTGGCTCAGTTAAGTATCTGACTTTTGCTCAGATCACGATCTCACAGTTTGTGAGTTTGAGCCTCACATTGGACTCTGTGCTGACAGCTCAGAGCCTGGAGCCTGCTTCAGATTCTGTATCTCCCTCTTTCTCTGTCCCTCCCCACTCCTGCTCTGTCTCTCTCTCTCTCTCTCTCTCTCTCTCTCTCTCTCTCAAAAATAAATAATAAACTTTAAAAAAATAAATAAAAGAAAGAACTATATCTGTGTGTAATAGAAATGTATCAAGGATATGATATAACTCTAAGTGCAAAAAACAAACTTTAGAACACTTCACAATATGATTCTATTAAAAAAACAAAATAAGATAACTGTGTGTGTGTGTGTGTGTGTGTGTGTGTGTGTGTACTTTGACATGTAGATGTAGGTATATGCATAAAATCTGGAACAGTGGTACTCATCCTGAAGAGATTTGCCCTGCCCTCCCAGGGGACATTTGACAATGTCTGCAAATGTTTTTGAATTTCATGACTGAGGAAGGGTGCTACTGGCATCTAGTAGGTAGAGGCCAGGATGCTACTAAACACCTTACAGTGCATAGGGCGGTTCCTACAACAAAGAATTAACTGACTCAAAAAGTGAATAGTGAGGTTGAGAAACTCTGGTCCATGAAAATAGGTAGCAAACTATCTCTAGTAATGATAGGAGGATTAGGAGATTCTTTTTATATTATTTGGTATTTTGATGTATTATATATTTTTTTCAATGTATTCCTTTGAAATTAAAACAAATGAGAAATGCAGGGCCTTAGCTGGGACAGAATTACAGTTATAGGAAGGCCTTACACATTTTCATTCACATAGATGGGCGGTCCACATCCAACAGTTGGGGAAATAAGCAATAATTAAAAAATTAAGGCAAAATAGTTATTTTAGGCAAAGAAGTATTTATCAGTAGATAATGAGTTTGCCCTCTCAGTACCGATTTTGTTCCATTTAGATAGATAGTTTCACACTTAGACAGCCAGTGCTTCCTTCCCCAGGATTACCTCTATAAAGCTCTCAGGTGCTATCTGTGCACATGCCCTCTCCTACACTGCACAGGACTGAGAAATTTCACACCCCCATTTGGCAGGGAGCTAAGGGCAGCCTCAGGTCAACAGTCACCAGGAACAGAAGCCCCAAGTCCCCTCAGCCCTTGTGGAACTGAGATTCTGCCAACAACCATGTGAGCATGAAAGCGAATTCTTTCCTGGCCAAGCCTGTCAGACAACAGAATTACAGCCTTAGGGGGGACCCTGGAGCAGAGGAACTGCTTAGCTGTGTCTAGACTCCTTCCGGGAAAAACTGTGAGATAAGGAATGTGTGTTGTTTTGAGCCGCTAGGTTTGTGGTAATTTGTTATGTAGCAATAGGTAACTACTAAAGTCATGAAGTTTTACAACTTTTGACAGTGAGTCAGAGCCAAAGCAGTGACCAGTCACTGAATTTTCTTTCAACAGAGAGGGCACTGTACTGTCATTCCACTAGCCCAAGAGAATGCTGGACAAAATTCATGGGTTAAATGGAACCACAGGAAACAAAATCACCTCCATTACAGGTTAGGGCATTTAAGAGGTATGTGTGTGATTGATATAAGCACTACCCTCAAGTGCATTTTCCCTCTAAAATCTTTTAATCTGGTTTGTAGTTGTTACCACAGACTATCACAGAGAACCCAGGACTGACTTATGGCCCACCCGGCTCCCTGTGGTGTCTAAAAGTTTCCAGGGGAACAGTGCCCTATAGAGAGGGAGCTTTTCTTACCTTTATGGAAAATAAGTTTCCAGAGAACTATATCTGTTGAAAGTATTTTGAGGTGAATCATGTCAGCCTGTTGACAGAAATACATAAAGCCTAATGTTTCAAGATTTCAGGAATGAGTATCATCAGGTAAAGAGTACTCTAAAAAAACTGATGTTCCCATGGCATGAGGACCTCCTGCACAGTTGTCACCTTCGAGAGTATCTTTTTTTAGCCCTAACTTTACCCTCTTCTTTTATATGAGCTATGATGTTATGTCAAACTCCTTTAAAGAAGACAGATCATTACTCTGATTTTTAATAACACTAATAAAATAGGTAACAGTGAGAATTCTTACTTTCTGATCACTTACTCTATGTCAGGCATTGTTTTCAGTGATTGGTGTAGATGACCTCAGAACATATTCCTTAAAAGAATGTGGTTAATAGTAATCATTACCATTTCACAGAGGAAGAAACTGAGTTTTTTGGATGAAACATGACTTGCCCAAGATCAAGTAGCCATCTGGAAGGGGGCAGGGAATAATAACCAAGCAATTTGGTTAGTTCATTGGTTAGTTCAGAATTGAATATCTCCCCACAAAATGACTCGCCTATATCATTTTTTAAATCAGTCAATGTATAATTTACATACCATAATGTGTATAATTTTCCATATACTTGGATGAGTTTTGAAAATTTATACAGCTGTGTAATCACCACCACGATCTATATTTAGACCTTTCCATCATCCTAAAATGTCCCCTGTTTCCCTACCTAGTCAATTCCCACCTCTACCCCCAGGCAACTGCTAATCTGTTTTCTATCCTTCTAGATTAGATTCATCTTTACTAGAATTTTTGTATAATCAGACTTACAGAGTTGTACTCACTTGTGTCTGGCCTTTTTCACTCAACATAATCTTTTAAGATTTATCAATACCGTTATGTGTATTAGTAGCTCCTTTTCATTGCTACATGCTACTCCTTTATATGGTTGTATATTTTATTCACTTAGGAGGCCAGCATTATCCTAATAACAAACCCAGACAAAGATATTTCAAGAAAATAAAACTAAAATCACCAAATCATTAAATCATCAATTCATTAATTCACCAAAATTCCTTGCGAATATATACAGGAATCCTCAGTGAGATATTAGTAAGTGGAATCCAGAAATACATAAAAAGGACAATATATGCTGATCACACTTTATTTTTTAGAGCAGTTTTAGGTTTACCACAAAGTTGAGCGGAAGTTATAGAGAGTTCCCATATAACCCCACCCCCACACATGTAAGCCTTCCCCGCTATCAACATCCTGCACCAGTGTGGTACTTTTGTTACAATCCATGGCCCTACATTGATACATCATTATCAGCCAAAGTCCATAGTTTACCTTAAGGTTCATTCTTGGTGTTGTATATTCTATGGGTTTTGAAAAAAAGGTAATGACATGTATTTACCATTGTAGTATCATACAGAATAGTTTCACTGACTTAAAATTCCTCTGTGCTCTATTTATTCATCCCTCTCTTCCTCCAACCCCCTGGCAACCACTGATCTTTTTTACTGTCTCCATAGTTTTGTCTTTTCCAGAATGTCACATAGTTGAGATCATATACTTCCAGAGCCTTTTTAGATTTTTTTTTTTTTTCACTTAGTAATAGGAATTTAAGATTCCTCCATGTCTTTCCATGGCTTGATAGCTCATTTATTTTTAGTGCTGAATAATATTCCATTGTCTAGATGTACCACAACTTATTCATTTGCCTACTAAATAACATCTTGGTTGCTTCCAAGTTTTGGCATTATGAATAAAACTGCCATAAGTGTCCATGTGCAGGTTTTTGTGTGGACATAAGTTTTCAAATTATTGTGTAAATGCCAAACAACTCAATTGCCAGATTCTATGGTAAGAATATATTTAGTTTTGTCAAAAACTGCCAAATTATCTTTCAAAGTGTCTGTACCAGTTTGTATTCCTACCAGTGTAACTGAGCCAACATGAGTTCGCTCCTTGGTGAGTCAGAAACTGCACTAGGCTGAGTTGTTACACAAAGAAAACTTAATTTGCAGCAAATAAGGAGATCACAGGAATGGCTTCCAAAGCCATAACGGCTCAAGCAAGGATGGATACGTTCTTTTTATTCAGGGATGGGATGAATATTTAGATAGAGAAGTCTTGTTGTGTGTAGAGGTGGGCATAAGGTTGTGCATACATTTTAAGGAAACATTCCTATACACACATTGTATGTTATGTATATGAGGCTTGTGCTCCTCCTTAGGTGGAGATTTTAGTATTATAAGGAAGTAAAAGTAGTTGTCACTCATTCTAGAAGTCACTCCATCATCCATCTGTGCAGATGTGAGTCAGGGGTTAAGCTCAAACTGGTCTCGGTGGTCTGGTCTGGCTGGAGGTCTTGTCAGAGCAGTGGCTATCGCTGGAGGGGTGGTTTCACTTTGCATCTGCCTGAGTTGAGAGATAAACTGGAAAGAGCTTAGGGAAAAATGTGGAACAAGGGTGGGTGAGTATAAGCAGGTGGGCAATAAAGGTCAGATCTTGGGTTCTAGCTGGTGACATCACAATGAATGAGAGTTCCTATTGCTCCGCATCTTCACTAGTTTTTGATGGTGTCAATATTATGAATTTTGGCCATTCTAATGGATGTACAGTGGTATCTCATTGTTGCTTTAATTGCGTTTCCGTGACATATGATGTAGAGTGTCTTTTGATATGCTTACTTGCCATCTGTATATCTTCTTTGTTGAGGTCTCTGTTAAGGTCTTAGTGGCCCATTTTTTTTTTTTTTTAATGTTTATTTATTTTTGACAGAGAGAGAGAGAGAGCGAGTGAGCAGGGGAGGGGCGGAGAAAGAGGGAAACAGAATCCGAGGCAGGCTCCAGGCCTGACATGGGGCTTGAACTCACGAACTGCGAGATCGTGACCTGAGCCGAAGTCGGGTGCTTAATGGACTGAGCCACCCAAGCGCCCTGGCCCATTTTTTAATTGAGTTGTTAGTTTCCTTATTGTTAAGTTCTTTGTATATTTTGGAAAACTGTCCTCTATCAGGTATGTCTTTTACAAATATTTTCTCCCAGTCTGTGGCTTGTCTTCTCATTCTCTTGATATAGAGAAGACATATTTAATTAATGAAGTCCGGCTTATCAAGTCCTTTTTTAAAAAATGAATTGCACCTTTAGTGTTGTACAAAAGGTCTTTTTAAACGTAATTTTAACATCTGAAAAATATGCTGTCATGTTAACCTGGCAAAATTTATTACAAGTTTCCTATCTGGAGATTACTTCCTAATTTTCTCTACTTAAAAACACTGCCTTGAGAACTTTTTTAAAGTACTAAGTATTTAAAAATTGAGTATTCACATACCATAGTGTGCAATTCAGTTTTTATTATATGCAAAAAAGTTGTGGGACCATCAAGAACATTTTTATTCTTCCCCAAAGAAACGCAGTACCTGTTAGCTGCCACACCTCATCCCACCTAGTGATAACCACTAATCTACTTTCTGTCTACATAGAATTTGCCTACTCTGGATATTTTATACAAATTAAATATAAATTTGGCCCTTTGTCTCTGGGTTCTTTCACTTAGGATAATGTTTTTATGATCCATTTTGGTTTAATTTTTGTGTACCATGTGTGGTATGTGCTATAAAGAAAAGAGGGAAAGTAACCTGAAAAGAGAGGTAGTCTTGGGGCACCTGGGTGGCTCAGTCCGTTAAGCACCTGACTTTGGCTCAGGTCATGATCTCATGGCTTGTGAGTTCGAGCCCCACTTCGGGCTCTGTGCTGATAGCTCAGAGCCTGGAGCCTGCTTCGGATTCTGTGTTGCCCTCTCTTTCTTTGTCCCTCCTGCTCATGCTCTGTCTCTCAAAAATAAATAAACATTAAAAAAAAAAAAAGAGAGAGAGAGTCTCTAAATGGAGATGTATTTTTAGAATTAAAAAAAAAAAAAGCAGTTTTTACTTGCTAAGGAGCTCTTACAAAATCAGACCTCTGATAGAGGCTGATAATTTTCTGGCCTTTGTGCATATCTTGGAATGGATCAGTTTGGATTCTAAGAAAACAAGATTAACAGGGTTTAGGAAAGCCTTAGTTGTCACTTGGATTTAGAACCCAGCTGCTATCTGTGCAGGGTTTTTTTTTGCTGCTGCAGAACAAAAGCTGATGGGTTTTTCCTGGAATTCTAACTCACAGATTCTAATTGCCTGAGCCTGACTGTAAACTGAAACTTGAAACCATCCGCTGTGGGCTATTTCAGCCTCAGCACAAAGTGTGCTGGATGAAAAGCAGACATCTCTCAGGCTGAGGGATCGTTGCAGATTCAGAACACCCTGTGTGGGGCCACAAACGGAAAACACCATGGACGCTGTCTGGACTGCCTGGGTCACATGCAAGTGTCTACAGGAAAGGGCTTGTTCCCTACTTGGACCATTTGGAATCAGGCTGCTGATCGGCTTTATATTTCTGACACAAAATGAATTGCATTCCAACCTTTGATTTCTTCCAAGAACTACGTATAAGTTTGTGGAGGATGCATTGCAGGGACTGTGAACTTTCTGCCTACTCCTGGTGGAGTGGACTCTTGACCCCCTCTCAGGGGCAGCTCCCTGTTGATGATTATATTTGGCTTTGTGGATCAGCAGCAGTACTGTTAAGCTGACCCAATTTTCCTTGTTTTTCTCCTAGTACACACACTTTAGTACAGCAAACAGATCATTAAGTGCAGCAATCCCTCAAAAAGGATCAATTTTTTCGAGGTGTTTACTGGATATATCATCAGGATGGAAGGGGTGGGAGGTTATGAAAACCCACTTTGAAATTTTTAAAAATTCAAGATTTTCTCCTGATGGATTCCTGGACACGACCTGTCTTTCTATTCGAGTTGTATAAAAATATTTTTTCCTGTGAAAATACATTTATTACTTTTGCATACAACTCTTCTTGATGAAATGTCTGGATAAGAGTAAGGGATGATTAAAAAACATAAATTTATGATTGCTGAAAAGGACACATTGATTTTGCAACAGTGAGAAAAACCAAAACCAAAATCTGGATGTCAGTGGAGCTGGGGGCAGCATTAATGACCTTTGTTTTTCAAAACTGTTCTGGAAGCTTTCCCCTTCTCCGGAAGGAAACAAGGAAACTAGTTGTGCTGCCTTTCCAAACTGCTGAGAAAGTTCTGATTCAGACTGAGGAAGCTAGATCACATCCAACAGTGCTGGCTATGGGACAGCTTGGGTGGCCCCAGCTCTTGGACTTTTAGTGCAAAACACACTCAGGGGGTGGGTGAGCTGGTGTCACAGCTAAACAAAACTGTAACTGAGTGCCTTCTTGCAGTCCCTCTAAAACCAAGGACTCGACTAAATTTTTCCAACTGAACTGGAAATCCTGGGGCTGGAGGCCTCAGTGGGGACCCACTGAGTGTTCTGTTAACCTGGGGGCCCACATGTGGCCTGCTTGGGTTGCACTAACAGTTAAAGTACGCCCTGAGAGGCATTTATGACACTGCCTCAGCTGGCAGCCATTTAGATTAGCTTCAACCTATAGCCAGGATGATTCTGTGCCTGAACTCGTGCCTTAGGTCACATAAAAAAGATTCATACAGAAACTTGTGGAGGAAGCCACATGCCTTTCTAAGATAGAGCTTTATAACTAATGGGATTTGTGTTAAACCTCAAGGGGCATAACTGAGATCAATAATAATAAGTGATCTCACCCTGCTGCACGGAGTCCTACTGATAATTATTTTGCTATAAAGACGGTTTGGCCAAGGGCCAAGGGATGGACTTTACTGAAAAGAATTACCATAGCAGGCCTGGGATATCATCCTTAGAAAGGCCTGCTCGCAAGGACGGCCCTTGATTGGTATCTTAGAACTTGGATTTTGCATCAGCTCTCATAAACTCTAACTGATAAGTGTGGCTCATTTTGCCTAAACTTTGTACAAACAATGTGGTATATGCTAAACACGTCCTTTCTTGCTGGGGATCTGGAATTTTAGTATATAGTAGGCAGAGGGTATATATGTGACCGGCCCCTCACCTGAGCTCTGTCGTGAATGAGCTACGCTGGTTGGCAACACTCTGCACCTGTTGTCATATATCAGTGCAGGAGGAATTAAGCCTGTTCTATGCAAGTCCACTTGGAGAGAATGTTCAGAAGCTTGTGACTAGATTCCTCTGGACTTTTTTCCATGTGCCTTTTCCCTTTGCTGATTTTCCTCTGTGTCTTTTGCTATAATAAACATTAATTATGTGGTATAACAATTTCTGGGTCCTGTGAGTCCTTCAAGTGAATCATCAAGCCTGGGGGTGATCTGGAAATCTGAAACAGAGGTCTTGCTCTAAACCTGTTTTTTTTTTTTTTTTTTTTTTTTTGAGAAATATATGAAATTCTGTAATGTTCACAGATCATTGAAAAGTTTTGGGGGGAGGAGTTAAGATGGTGGAGAAGTAGGGGACCCTGGGCTTTTCTTGTCCCTCAAACACAGCTATATTGAGGTCATATCACTTGGAATGCCCAGGAAATCTATCTGTGGAGTGGCAGAAGGATCTCCACGGTTGGAGGGAGACAGTGTGGCAGGTGTAAGGTGCAAGGAAGTGAATTGTGTGAGAGAATAACTGTAGTGCCATGGAGGAGAGAGAACCCTTTCTGTGGAGAGATGAAAGGGAGAGAGAGAGGTTGAGAGAGTGTGGCATCGAATTCGCACCAGAGGAAAACCTCTCTGGACCATGGACTGGGGAGTGAAAAGTACTGAGTGTCACAGACTTTTTTTTGCAAGCAGTATTTGGTGCTCAAACTCTGAGTTTTTGGAAGTGTGCAACTTTCTCTGGAGGGGGCTGTGGTATGATCTCCTGAGAAGGAGGGAGCTGGCCCCTGAGTGCATAGCCTGGTGTAGTGATCTCCGGGGTGCACTGGGAAACAGTCCTCTTCCTAGAGTACTTTTGGAAGAGGGTTTATTGCCTCCCAAGGTCAAAAGACCCTGCAGGTGCCAGCAAAAGGCCTTTCATCAGCAGAGGAAGGAGGCATATAACCTTTGATGCTTTTAGCAGTGCTACATCATAGATTCCGTGCACTGTGCAGGCGTGAGACTGTTTCTCGGGGACAGAGGACTTCATACAGCATGGAGAGGCTCTACTGTGGAGGAGGGGGGTGGATCCATGCAGTGCAGGCTCCTTTAACACTTTGGATTTTGAATCCCAGCTGAGCGCCAAAGAAAAATGCAGGAGAGTTGTGGCGCAGGGTGAGCTTACTTGCCCCCACTAAGTTCAGGAGTCGTGGACAGAGGAGGGTGCGAGATCCCCACTCTGGGGAGGACAGATTGGGTGTTTTCCCCTAAACACCAATACAGTGAGACTTTAGAGAGCAGTATAGTGGCCCTCCATACAGGCAAGACCCACTGACACCAAGCCCCACCCCCCTGTGCCTGGCAACTGCTTATTTACTAGGGCAAGACTCCTCTGAGCCAGCACAGCGAACCTCTACTCCAGAAAACCATCATGGCAACCACCCCACATGAACCATGTATATTGAAAATTGAATGCTTTCAAGTGCCACATGCAGTTCTGGTGGAAATAGGACCAAGCTTACTTTCCTCCTCCTCCTCCTCCTCCTCCTCCTCCTCCTCCTCCTCCTCCTCCTTTTTCTTCTTCTTCTTCTGTTTCTTCTTCTTCTTCTTCTTTCTTCTTTTTTTTCTCTTGGAATCAGGCTCATAGTTTCTTGTTTGTCTTTTTTATTTCTTCTTCTTCTCTCTCTCTCTCTCTTTTTCTTTTGGATAAGACTTTTTTTATTCTTTTCTATCTTTTTCCTTATCTTCTTATGGTTTGCCTCCCCCTCTGTTTTTACCTTATTTTTCCTTCCCTTCCCCTATATTCATCTGTTGTGTTTCTCAAATTCCACATATGAGTGAAACCATATGACATTTGTCTTTCTCTGACTTATTGTGCTGAGCATAATACACTCTAGTTCCATCCACGCTGTTGCAAATGGCAAAATTTCATTCTTTTGATTGCCAAGTAGTATTCCATTGTATATATATAAACCACATCTTCCTTATCTATTCATCAGTTGATGGACATTTGGGCTTTTTCCATACTTTTGCTATTGTTGATAGCGCTGCTATAAACATTGGGGTGCATGTGCCCCTTCGAATCAGCATTTTTGTATCCTTTGGATAAATGCCTAGCAGTGTAATTGCTGGGCCGTAGGGTAGTTCTATTTCTAATTTTTTGAAGAACTACCCTACTGTTTTCCAGAGTGGCTACACCAGTCTCCATTCCCACCAGCACTGCAAAAGGGTTCCCTTTCTCCACATCCTCACCAGCATATGTTGCTTCCTGCATTGCTAATTTTAGCCATTCTGACAGGTGTGAGGTGGCATGTAATTGTGGCTTTGATTTGTATTTCTCTGATGATAAGTGATGTTGAGCATCTTTTTTTTTTTTTTTAATTTTCAATGTTTATTTATTTTAGAGACAGAGAGAACACAAGCGGGGAAGGGGCAGAGAGAGCCAGAGACAGAATCTGAAGCAGGCTGCAGGCTCTGAGCTCTCAGCACAGAGCCCGACGGGGCTCAAACCCACAAATCGTGAGATCATGACCTGAACCAAAGTCAGACACTTAACAGACTGAGCCACCCAAGTGCTCCTGTTGAGCATCTTTTCATGTGTCTGTTAGCTATCTGGATGTCTTTTTTGGAAAAGTGTCTATTCATGCCTTCTGCCCATTTCTTCACTGGATTACTTGTTTTTTTGGGTGTTGAGTTTGATAAGTTCTTTATTGCTTTTGGTTACTAACCCTTTATCCTATATGTCATTTGCAAATATCTTCCTTCATTCTGTTGGTTGGTTTTAGTTTGGCTGATTATTTCTCCTTTGCTGTGCAGAAGCTTTATATCTTGATAAGTTCTCAATAGTTCGTTTTTGCTTTTATTTTTTTTTTTGTCTCCAGAGATATGTCTAGTAAGAATTTGCTGTGGCCTGTGTCGAAGAGGTTGCTGCCTGTCTTCTCCTCTAGTCTTTTGATGATTTCCTGTCTCACATTTAGGTCTTTCACCCATTTTGAATGTATTTTTGTGTATGGGGTAGGAAAGTGGTCCAGTTTCATTTTTAGCATGTCACTGTCCAGTTTTCCCAGAACCATTGGCTGAAGAGAATGTCTCTTTTCCATTGGATATTCTTTCCTGCCTTGTCGAAGATTAGTTGGCCATACATTTGTGGGTCCATTTCTGGATTTTCTATTCTGTTCCTTGATCTGTGTGTCTGTTTTTGTGCCAGTACCATACTGTCTTGATGATTATAGCTTTGTAATACAGCTTGAAGTCCAGAATTGTGATGCCTCCAGCTTTGGTTTTCTTTTTCAACCTTACTTTGGCTATTTGGCATTTTCTCTGGTTCCAAACACATTTTAAAATTGTTTGTTCTAGCTCTGTGAAGAATGCTGGTGTTATTTTGACAGGGATTGCATTGAATATGTAGATTGCTTTGGGTAGTGTCAACATTTTAACAATATTTCTTCTTCCAATCCATGAGCATGGAATGTTTTTCCATTTCTCTGTGTCTTCTTCAATTTCTTTCATAAGTTTTCTATAGTTTCCAATGTATAGATCTTTTACATCTTTGGTTAGGTTTATTCCTAGGTATCTTATGGTTTTTGGTGCAATTGTAAATGGGATTGATACCTTAATTTCTCTTTTTGTTGCTTCATTATTGACATATAGAAATGCAACCGATTTTTGTATGCTGATTTTATATCCTGTGACTTTGCTGAATTCATGTATCAGTTCCAGCAGTTTTTGGTGGAGTCTTTGAGGTTTTCACATTAAGTATCATGTCATCTGTGAAGAGTGAAAGCTTGACTTCTTCCTTGTCACTTTGTACATCTTTATTTCTTTTTGTTGTCTGATGGCTGGGACTAGGACTTCCAGTACTAAGTTAAATAAGAGTGGTAAGAATGGGTATCCCTGTCATGTTCCTGACCTTAAGGGGAAAGCTCTCAGTTTTTCCCCATTGAGGATGATTTTAGCAGTGGGTCTTTCATATATGGCCTTTATGATGTTGAGGTATGTTCCTTCTATCCCTACTTTCTTAAGGATTGTTATCGAGAAAGCATGCTGTATTTGTCAAATGCTTTTTCTGCATCTATTGAAAGTATCATATGGTTTTTACCTTTTCTTTTATTAATGTGGTATATTATGTTGATTTATTTGTGCATATTGAACCAGCCCTGTAGCCCAGGAATAAATTCCAATTGATCATAGTGAATAATTCTTTTAATGTACTGTTGAATTTGATATGCTAGTATCTTGTTGATAATTTTTACATACAGACTTATCAGGGATATTGGCCAGTAATTCTTTCCTTTTTAGTGGGGTCTTTATCTGGTTTTGAAATCAAGGTAATGCTGACTTCATAGAATGAATCTGAAAGATTTCCATTTCTATTTTTTGGAACAGTTTGAGATGAAGAGGTATTAACTCTTCTTTAAATGTCTGGTAGAATGTCCCTGGAAAGCTATCTGGCCCAGGCCCAGGACTTTTATTTGTTGGGAGATTTTTTTTTTAATGTTTATTTTTGAGAGAGAAAGAGAGACAGAACATGAGTGGGGGAGGGGCAGAGAGAGAGGGAGCCACAGAAACTGAAGCAGGTTTCAGACTCTGAGCTGTCAGCACAGAGCCCACCGGGCTGGAACTCACGAATCATGAGGTCATGACCTGAGCCGAAGTTGGGTGCCCAACCGACTGCGCCACCCAGGTGCTCCAAAGATTATAACTTATTAAATAAAGTAAAGGGCACCTGGGTGGCGCAGTCGGTTTAGCCTCCGATTCTTGATCTTGGGTCAGGTCATGATCTCACGGTTTGTGGGTTCGAGCTCCACATTGGGCTCTGCACTGATGTTGCAGAGCCTGCTTGGGATTCTGTCTCTCCTTCTCTGTGAACTTGCCCCGCTTGTGCGCTCTCTGTCTCTCAAAATAAATAAATAAACTTTAAAAAATTTAAAAGTAAATAAAGTAAAAATTCTCTAAGCCTACATATATATATATATTAATATATATATACATATATATATTAATATATATATATTTTTTTATAGAGACATATATAAATAAAGAAATGGGGAAGAAAACTTTCCTGTCATCATAAATGCAGAAGGAATGATGGAATTAAAAAAAATCATTTTTGGGGTGCCTGGGTGGCTCCATCAATTAAGTGTCTGAATTCAGTTTAAGTCATGATCTTGTGGTTTGTGGCTTCGAGCCCTAAGTCAGCTCTGCTCTGACAGTGCAGAGCCTGCTTCAGATCCTCTGTCTCCCTCTCTCTCTGCCCCTCCCTCTCTCTTATGCATGTGTACTCTCTCTCTCAAAAATAAATAAACATTTTTTAAAAATCTTTAAAAAAAGATCACTTTTTGGCAATTATCAAAATTGATTTCAGCAGGGATCATAAATAAATGCTAAAACTAATGGGTGAATGTTTGAGAAGTAAGAGGACATATTTAGCCTAAAATTCTCTCCTCCTATTTATTAATACAAAGAATAAAAGGGTAACTTCATTGTGGAGAATCTTAGAAGGTACCCCTTTAACAACATGTTCTAAATTAATATCACCAGTGGGGCACCTGGGTGGCTCAGTCGGTTGGGCGTCCAACTTCGGCTCAGGTCATGATCTCACGGTTTGTGAGTTCGAGCCTCGCATCAGGCTCTGGGCTGACAGCTCACAGCCTGGAGCCTGCTTCGGATTCTGTGTCTCCCCCTCTGTGTGCCCCTGCCCCGCTCCTGCTCTGTCTCTGTCTCAAAAAATAAATAAACATTAAACATTAAAAAAAAATTAATCAATTAATATCACCAGTAATTTAACTGATGGCACATACCTTCACCAGTAGAGAAAACCCAGCAACACTCTGTGGCATTGCTCCCAGAGGGGCATAGCCTAAATCTAGTCACAAAGGAATATCTGACAAAGCTAAACTGAACAGCATTCAGCAGAACACATTCTGACCTCTTCAAATATACCAGTGTTGTGAAATACAAAGAAAGGCTGAGGGACTGTTGAAGGAAGACTAGATACATGACTACATAATGCAATGCATAATCTTAGATTTATTTTTTTTTCTGTAAAGGACATTATTAAAAGAACTGGTAAAATGTGAATAATGTTTATAGATTACATAATAATACTATTTTACTAATATCAATTTTGATTTTGAGAAATGTACTGGGATTATTTAAGAAAATTAATTGTTTTTAGGTTATACACACTGAAGTATTTAAGGGGCCTCCTGTCTGCCACTTGCACTTCAACATTTCAGGAAAACTTATAAACTCCATTTATTCATCCATTCATCTCTCTATGGGAGTGTGCGTAAAGCAAATGTAGTAAAATGTAAACATTTTGGGAAGTCAAGGTGAAAGTCATACTTTGTATTCTTCCAACTTTTCTATAAATCATATATTTTTTTTAATCAGAGAGAAAAAATAACTCAGAAATGGATCAAGGTATATATAAGTTATCAGAGTTCATTGGCTATATAAGAAAACCACAGAAAGACCATGGATGTTGTAGTCCTCAGGGAGTCAAACACTGCCTGGTGTATCTGCTTCTCACTACATAAAACTTTATTTCCTCCTATTTCATTTCAGAAGTCCAAGGGGGATGCTTATTGGCACATCTTGGATTAAATTCCTTGTCTGGAATTAATGAGGAAGCAGAAGGATGAGATATGATTTTTGGCCCATCTGGGTTGTCTGCTGCCCTGTTGCAGGATCTATTATTAGCAGACAGTGGGGAAGTACTTAGCAGACATTTGTTATACCACTACAGCTGATAATTCATCATAAGAAATAAAGTATTCCAAGTCAGTGGGAATGGTATGGAATAATTTAATGGTATAAGGACAACTAACTATTCACCCAAAGAAAATATCTGTTGATGCCTACTCATGCCCCATCAAAAAAGCCATAACATACAGTGTAAAGGATAACTCAATTTAATGTGTTGTATATCTTTTACATGGAACTTGACACCATGTAAGTTCACTAAGGAAACCTCTTGTGCTGGAACAGCAGCTATGAAACAGAAATGCTTATTTTACACAGTAATATTATGAATAACTTATATAATCATTGAAGAAACCCCTACATTCTTAGAGGTTTCTCTGGAGATAACTGAGTCATAATCACTCTAAACCAAGTATTCCCAACAGGAATTGTATTGTCAAGGAGTCAGAAAATTGGTTTTGGGGTAAGGGAGGTAGGGTGGGGATTTTAAAAATCTTACATTTTATGTATAAAGCATAAATATACAGTACATAAATAGATATACAACACATCTTTGACCTGATCTTATTATTGGGATAGGACAATTAGGAAAAAAAAATCTAAAAGGCCTCCATGGGGGAAGTAATAATGAGAAAAAAAGTGGAGAAACACTATGCAACAGATATAAGGAAGGTGAATTTCCACACTTAGTTCAAAATAAGGGCTTATTTTTATTATCTTTGAGGGAGTGTGCTCAGCAGTGAGGAAGAAGGAGGGAATGATTTGTAGATATCTATTCAATTAAATCTATTAAAACATCTCCTTTTTTTTTTTCAAGTAAATTGAAGAAATATTGGCCATGATGATGATGGTAGTGACAGTGACAATACTTAACATGTGCATAACTGTAGCCACATGCTATGTGTTCTTCCATTTAATTTAGCTAGATTAACTTCTTTAAGCCTCCTAATGATCTGATGATGTGATGTCTCCATTTTGCAGCTAAGAAAACTAAGATACCAAGTTTACATAACCTACTCAATGTTTCACAGGGATCTGGGAACTCAGTATAGGTATTGTGGTTCCAAGTACAGGTTCTCAACTACTGTGTCATGTCAACACCAGAAAGAAACTCACAGAGGTCACTATATAACTAAGTACAAACACAGAAACTGCAGGGGCTACAGAGAATTAAGATTTACACAATCCCACATTTATAAGCACCTCACTGGTTTCATATCAAATATGGAAGATAGGGATATTTTGTCTTACTGAACATCACTGTTCACAGCTGCTCTAAAAATTAATAAGGCTTGTTCTTTCAATAATTGTGCAACTTTTTAATATTTTATATCAATACTGTTTATACTAAATGCACTGCTTGTACTATATAGAAGACATTGTCTTTGTAGAAGAGACAGCTGAGCAACACTAACTTTCCCTATATAGACATGTCAGACGACAATAGGACATGATATGGTTGACATTTTCAAGTATTTTCCATAAGGGTAATTTGTCATTAATGTATATGTAGGAAGTCATAGTTTTGTTACAATAATAAGAAGGTAAAAGTTTTAAATTTCTACAATGATGTTGGATTCTAATATATAAACAACAAATAACTAAGTGGCATGTACACATGTATGTCCTCACAAATGCTGAGGAACCAGAGAATATTCACATTTTATCTGATGCAGTTCTAATTATGCAACTTTTTTCTGGCCTTTTGAAGTTGCCTGTTCTAGTGAATATCTATGAATGTTTTGTTGTATATTGAATGTTTTTATATTACACATGAAACAAGTGTTCTGAACGAACAATTTTAGATAAAGCCTTTTACTTATTTTTCACAAATTTATAGTTTCCCCCCCAGTACAATCACTGATAGATAATAAAGTCTGAAGGTTTGTTGAGAACTTTCATACATCCAAAACATTTACATTTTAGCGATCTTTCATTGGAAAATAATTTCTTGGGGCGCCTGGGTGGCTCAGTCAGTTAAGTGTCTGAACTTCAGCTCAGGTCATGATCTTGTGGTCCATGAGTTCGAGCCCTGTGTTGGGCTCTGTGCTGACAGCTAAGAGCGTGGAGCCTGCTTTGGATTCTGTGTCTCCCTCTCTCTCTCTGCCCCTCCCCTGCTAGTGCTCTGTCTCTGTCTCTCTGTCAAAAATAAACATTAAAAAAATAATAAAAAAAGAGAAATAATTTATTGATAAAGTCTTCTCTCTAGATATTGAAATGTTGTATTCTTTCCTGTGTTTTGATATACTATGAGGTCTCTCCCATCTATGTATTTCTTTTATACTACAAATTGGCTTTTAGCCAACATATTTATTACTTTCCTTCATTGTGTGATTTATGTGGTGTTCAACAAAGTTTAGTCACTGTCAGAAAGTTTGTAGATTACTACAACTTTCTTCACAGTGTCAGTTTGTTGAGGATTGAGTTCATACAGAATTATTTCCTTTCCCATTGCCTTCAAGGGACCTTTCCTGGGAGAAGGCTCAGATACCCAATGAGGATTGTGCTCTGGCTTAAAAATCACCCATCCACAGTAGATTTCAAGATTTTATCTTCTATGTAAGTTATCTGATATATAGTGATTTCTTATAGAAGATTTTTCTATGTACATTAAGTTCATAAGATTGCTTCTGTGTGTAACTTCTTTGATTTTCTAGCCCAGACCTCTGGCTGAAATCTTTCTCACACTCATCCACCCATAGGTGTGTGTCTATGTGTGTATCTGATACCTTTTGAAGCTTGATTTCTGACCTAATGATTTCAGTCATATGCTTAATCCCCTATGTTAGTCTTCTTGTATTCTCTTAAGTATGACTTCTGACTGAAAAAGTTCCCACATCCATTGCGTTCATAAAGTTTTTTAAATGAGTTCTTAGACCTGTTGTTATGCTGAAAGCTTCCCCACATTTATTTCATTCATAGAATTTCTCCCCTGTGTGGATTTTTCTGATAATCTCTGAGGCTTGATTTGTGGCTGAAAGTTTTTCCACATTCATTATATTTTTAAGGTTTCCCTTGCGTGTGTGTTCTATGATGTATATGAGGGTTGATTTATCTCTAAAAGTTTTCTTACATTCTTTATATTTGTAAGGTTTCTCCCCTGTGTGAGTACTCTGATAATTTGTGAAGCTTGATTTATGGCTGAAAATTTTAGTCATACTGAACGTGAGCATTCATTACATTTATAGGATTTCTCCCCTTTGGGCACTCTCAATGTACTTACTGTAGGCTTGCCTTCTCAATGTGTTGTCGTTGGTAAATGAAATTTCCTACAAACATTTGTCCTAATTTTCTGGACACTTCTTGAAAAGGTTATCAAGTTGACAATCTTTTAAAAATAAGAAAATTGGAAACACTGTGTGAAATTTAACATTTTTCTTTTGGAATGTAGCTTATATACATATTATTATGTATTATTTTATTTGACTCTGGTTTCTGGTCCAGTTTTCCAACAATAAAGTAATACCAAATGCATAATGCCTGCATTCTGATTCTTTAGAAACAATTATTTAAAAAGGAAACTGGCAGTGGAATATATGTATGCACTTGCATTTAGGGCTCACCTGGATAATCTAGAATAATCTCTTTATTTCAAGATTTTAAACCTAATCACAGCTGCAAAGTCTCTTTTGCTAGATAAAGTAATATTCACAGTTTCCAGGGATTAGAACCTGGGTAACTCTTGGGGATATTCTTCAGCCTACCACACCCTATTGGGCACTTTATTTTGTTCTAGGCACTGAAATACAACTTTAAACAAGGCAGACTAGATTAGAATAAGCATTTAGGCAAGCATGTCTAACCCCAAATTGGATGGATTTTAAGAAGCATGATAAGCACCATCAAATGAAGCAGAACAGTTATGTGGGAGAGAAGTGGTGCCACAGAAAATTTTCAATTTTGGCAGATAATTGAAAATTCTGAAATACATGATTTCAGGGGTAATAAGAGGTGATGAATGTTTCAGAGAATAAATACAAGGAAGGGAAAAGTAGACTGAAGTGAGGGATTTTAAATAGAGTGGTCATAGAAGGCAATACTGAGAAAATGAGGTCTGAATTCTTTGTCTTTTATAAAAGCAAACCATGTGTGGGTTGTACCTGTAACAGATGACATCTCCCATTCATTGGTTTATCTCATTTTGCCTTTTTACAAACATGAAACCTAACAAATGTGCAAAGACTACTCTGTGCAGGTTACCAAGTAGCATAAAATGGACATTTAAGGGATCACCATCCAGGTGAAGAAATATAAAGTGATTAGATTTGTGACTTTCTTGAGCACAAGTTTTTCATGCTTCCGGGTCCCATCTTTCATGAATTTTGTAATCACTTCCTACCTTTTCTTTAAGTTTTACAACCCACGTATATATGCCTACAAAAATACAGCTTGGTTTTATAAGTTGCTTTATATGAATTGAATTACAGTTTATTATAATCATGTTTGTCTTGGTTATTTTGCTTAACATGGCGAGATTTATCCATGATCTTGTTTGTAGCAATAAGTTGGTCCATTCCCTTTGCTACAATGATACTCCATAGACTATGTCAGGAGCGGAATAGCCTGGCTGTGAGGTTATCTACAAACTAACACAAACATAGTGGCTTCAACAACACAAACTTCTTATTTTACAGCTCTGCAGGTCAGAAGTACAGCACTGCTCTCACTAGGCTAAAATCAAGGTGCTGCCACAGATGTATTCCTTTCTGGAGATACTTGGGGGCCAATCTCTTTCCTTGCTTATTTCTGTTGTTTAAAAGAATTCAATTTCTAGTGGTTGGAGGACTAAAGTTTTCTTTTCTGTTCACTGTCAGTCAGTTCATAGAGGATACCCACATTTTTTTGGCTTATGGCTCCCTTTCTCTGTTTTTCAAGTCAGCAATGGTGATCAAGTCCCTCCAGGCTTCAAATCTCTCCACTTCCCTTTGGCATCTTTCTGACTCTTCTGCTTTCTTCTTCCACTTTTAAATGCCCGTGTTATTACCTTGGACCCATTTGGATAATCCAGGATAATCTCCCTATTTTAAGGTCATTGATTAGCAATCTTAATCGCTCTACCAAGTAATTGAAAAATTTTAGAACTAAGACTGCTGTTTACCACAGGTATATATATCTTTAATTTACTACAGAATGCCCACTGATTTCAAAAGCAATCATATTAGTTAACTCCACTAGCAGTGGATGAAGTCTGATACTTCATGTCCTCATCCACTCCTGATATTGTCAGACTCTTAATTTATGCCAATGGTACCATGGTGCAGTTTCATTTTGTATTTCTCCCATAACTGATGAGGTTAAATATCTTTCTCCATGTTTACTGGGCACGCAGATTTCCTCTTTGTAAAAGTTACTAATTAAGTCGTTTGCCCATTTTTCTGCTAGGTTGCTTTCCTTCTTCTTCAAAGATTTGTAGAAGTGCTTTATATAATCTGGATACTAGTCCTGTCTTGGTTCCGTGTACTAAAATAGATTCTGCTATTCTGTACCTAATCTTCTTTCTCTTTCTATGGTGTCTTTAGATGTTTACAATTCTGAACTTTAATATAGTTAAGTTTATCAATCTTTTCTTGTATAGTTAGTGTTTTCTAGTGTCAAATCTTTCCCTATCCAGAGTAATAAAGGTTATATCTCCTATATTTTCAAAAATATTTATAGTTTTGCTTTATATGAGCCAGCCTTTAATCCCCCCAAATTGACATATGTTATATGGAAAATTGCATGGGTACAGTGTCATTTTTCATATGAATAGTTCTCCCATGCATTCTGCCATACTTTCTCAGGAAAAAACTGATTAAGGCATATTTGTTTTTGTGCTCTTTATTATTCCATGGGTCTATTTAATTATCCTACTGTAGGAGTGCTGATAACACTGACTCCATCTTTGGCCCTCCATCTTGTTTATGCCCATGCAAAGACCTTCTCCACATTATGTATTCCAGGCCCCATGGAGGTTACTGTATGCCCTGACCAGAATATGGAAGGGCTTGTTCTGGTCTTCCCTAAAGTGTCACACAGTAGGCTCCACTTTAGGTAAATAGTAGAGATGAGTGGTACATGAATGCCCCACTTAGATAATGAGTAGAGATCCTCATTATGACACCACTTTAGATAATTTCCCTGTGACCGCACCATCATTCTAGAAAAGTTTGGGATTAAGGTCCAGTTTTGGTAGAGAATGGGGGTAAAGAATGGCTGTATGCTGTCTGTATTGTCCTTCCACCTGATCCCCTCTGTCAGTAAGTTGCCCTGAATAAAACTCTGTGTAAATAGTCATATAGTGGCTTACTTTTGTTTTTCAGTCTTAAAGTGCCTTCTCAGTCTGTAGGATACTTTCCTGACCCTCTTCAACCTTCTAACAATTATTGAGCCAGCCAAGAGATGGAAAATGAAACAAGCATGGGTAAAAAAGGCCATGTGAAAAAAACCTGTTGTCTGTGGGAGAAATCTCAAGCTGGTCAGCTACTGCCATGTGGGGAGATTTGGCCACTTGGTCAGCTACTGCACAACTCACGCTGCAACAAAGGTTTGTGCCGCCTGCATGGGTGAGAATTGCAGGTGCTTAGCTAATTTGGTTGATTGGATAAATGGTAGCATTAAGATGACTTAGCCTAATGAGGGGAATGTTTCTCCAGCTCTGTTGTGCTAGACCTCTATGGAAGAACTATAAAGAAATTGTATGTGAATTTGGAATCAAACATACCATTTACGCCCAACATTTTAGAGGCCCAGATGAATTATATTCCTCTGATATGAAAGACCATATCTTAGAGTCAGCCACAGGGGTATGGAATGGAACTTCAGTATCTGTCTCTTCCCCTATGGTTAATCAGCCCATTGCTATAGTAAGTGCTATGGTTGTTGACTTAATGTGACCTCAAAAGAATCCATGATAAAGGAAACAGATGGGTTGAAATGGAAAAACAAAGGATCTTGCCCACCATAAAATGGCAGAAAGGGGCCCATCAAGGTCTCTTATAAGCAATTGTGGCAAGATCTAATATTATCTGGGATCCCAGAAGAAAATATAGCAAACAACCCAGTTTGGTCTTGCTAAGCCTAAGAGAAAGCAGTTTACTTCCTGGAAGGAAGACTCAAAAAAGCCAGATATGTCACCAAATGCACTTCCGCTAGTGGAGGAATTTCAGGGCGGATACCCCTACCCCTAAAGACTAGGGGTTAGACCAACATTGCCCTCTAGTGTGTGCAAGAGGAGGTGACTGGAGGCCCCATTTTGCATTAACCATTTATTAGTCTTCCACTAACAGACTGTACTACCTTTAATACACACTGGAGCTCAATGCACACTTATCTATGGAAGCCCTTCAATATTTCAGGGAGAAATAAAGGCAATTGATATTTATGGGAGACAAATTATCAAGGTCAGAGAAACTAATCTTTATCTACAGACTGTCAGTCTTCCTCCTTGCTATTGTTTTAGTGCATATTTCCCCTATTCCAGAATATATTTTGGGTATAGATAAACATCTATACAAGATCTGAATCAAACTACAACTACAGACAAGTTTAGTAGTGAAACCCATTATGTGGGTCCTGCAAAATGAGAACCTATACAGCTGCCAGTTCCCTGGAAAGTAATAACTATAAAACAGTATAAGTTACCTGGGGAGCATAAAGAAATCACTGCCAATATTAGAGAGTTAGAAAAGGTGGGTGTAATAAGGCCTACTGAACAATCCCATTCACTAATCCATTTTGGAGGTACTTGGGTGGCTCAGTGGGTTGGGCATCTGACTCTTGATTTCAGCTCAGGTCATGATCCCAGGGTTGTGGGATCAAGCCCCATGCTCAGTGTGGAGCCTGCTTAAGATTCTCTCTCTCCCTGTCCCTCTCCACCTTTCAAGAACTCTCTCTCTCTCTCTAAAAAAAAAAAAAAAATGTTATTAAATAAAAGTTAAAAAAAATTGTCCACTTCGGCCTATAAAGAAATCTAATGGAACCTGGTGAATGACAATAGATTATAGGGAACTCAGTAAAGTTACTCCATGTAGCCATGCCATGGTGCCTAATATAGCCTTATTGTTAGAAAAAAAAATCACAGCATCTATTAAGACATATCATTATGTACTGGACCTATCTAACCCCCTCGTCAGCATTCCATTAGAACTTGAATCCCAAGACCAGTTCACCTTTACATGCAATAGGAGACGATAGTTCTTTCAGGCATTGCCCCAAGAGTGCCTCCATAGTCCTGCAATTTGTCATAGGATGGTAGCCAGAGGAAAACTGGGTATTGCCAGAGGAGATGGTGCTTTATCACTATATGGATGATGTAATGTTAACTTGTGAAGATTAATCCTCCCTGTCTCAAGCAGCTGCGTCATTACAGGTGCGCTTGAAGTCACAAGGATGAGAAGTAAATACTGACCAGATCCAAGGGCAGGACAAGTGTCCTGGGTGTCATCTGGGCAGGTAAGACAAAAGTGGTGCCAGAGACAGTCACTGATAAAATACAAGCCTTCCCAATCCCTGAACCAGTAAAGGAATTACAGGCTTTTGTTGGCTTATTGGATCACTGGAGACTTTTTAGTCCTCATCTAGGCAGATCTTTAGACTTTTGTATACCTTACTTAAGAAAGGAAGCTGATGGGATTGGGGTGTTAACCAACAAGAGGCTTTCTAAAAGGCAAAAATGGCAGTAAGATGAGTACAGGCCCTATAGGTATTGATGATAGATGTGAATTGTGTATTAGATGTGAGTTCATATCCAGAAAGGTTTGGCTGTGGTCTGTGGCAATGACAAAATGGAAATGAATCCCATTAGAATTGTGGCCTTAATAATGGAAGAGAAACCAGGCATAGACCTCACCTCCCCCCAGAAACAATTATTAGCTGTTTATCTTGCCCTGCAACAGATGGAAGGACTGACAGCCACCTGCCTGTGACAGTATGAACCTCCTCAGTAAGAGTACAGGTTAAATACATGTTCAGCAAACCTAAGATTGCTGGTGCTCACGTAAACAACTTACACAAATGGCACACTTATCTACAGCAGTGGAGCACTTACAATCCTCCCCCCCCCCCCACCGTACCCCCCATCTCATGAACTGCACTTGTTACTAGGGCTGGTCACTTAGGTTGACCCCACCCAACTTCCAGTCATTGACTTTGTGCCTCCCCTCACTCAAGTAAAGAAAGGGGTAGTGGTGCACTTATGGCAGTTGCCTGGGAAACTCCCCTACTTGGTCTTCCTCTGCTGTCTTCCTGGACTATGATGTACTTTGGTTTGAAGAAGGAACTAAAAGTAGTCTGGTGCACAGAATTAAGAGCAATATTAATTGTGTTGACACATGAAACCATGCCCATTGATTTGACCACTGATAGCTGGGAAGAGTGGAAAGGATTAACAACATGGATGCCACAATGGCATAGAAAAGTCTGGTCTGTATTAAATATTCCCTTGTGGGGAGCAGAACTATGGAAAGGTATTGGGGAAGTATGCACTAAACTGGATGCAGCTGTCCAAGTATGGCACATGTCTGCGTACTCCCCATCCATACTACCCGGCAATTATGAAGCAGCCACTCTAGCTCAGGCACACACCCTTCTGCTGGAGGAAATGCTGACTCTGTCTGATGTAGCAAAATGGGTCCATGATAAATCAGGACACCGAGATCCCAAAACTACTTAGGAAATAGTAAAGAGATTATATTTGCCTTTAAAATATTCTGATCTACAAGCTGCTGACAAGTAGTACCTCCAGTGCCACCTCAGATGAGAGCCATTGTGCTGTACCTCGGGTCATATTGGGTGGACTATATGCCCTGTTTCTTGATGGCAAATAGATTACATAGGCTGTTTGCCGGTATCAGAAGGGCCCAAGTATGCACTAATCTTTGTGGACACTACCACAGGACTAGAGAATATGTAGGGAATGCTGACTCAGATCGAGGTACACATTTTACCAGCCATGAAGTCCAAGAATGCACAGAGGCCTGGGACATATTATGGACTTTCCACCTGCCATACAGCCCCACTGCTGCAGGCTTAATTGCAAGGGTGAATGGGCTAATAAAAAACACGTTAAAGACTCTGTCACCAGAAGACTCCCTCAGTGGACCATCTAATCTCAGAGACTAACAGAGGCCATTTGACTTCTTAATGCCATGCACATAGTAGGACAGATTAGCACATGAACACCTAACCAACACACCCCAGGTTGGGTGTTAGAGGTTCAGGTATCCTTAGGAGGTCTGAGGCCTACAAGGCTGGAGGACGATTCCTTTTGCATTTGCTACAAGACCTCCCAGCTGGTAAGACTTTAGTTCATTGGAAATTGGCTTTGAGTCTGCCCCTCCCTCAACCCCCACCACCTTTTATTTGTGATTTTATATATTTGGGTCCTTTCTCTTTTCTTTTTTATAAATCTCTCTAGAGGTTTATTAATTTTTTTAAAGAACCAGCTCCTGGTTTCATTGATCTGTTCTATTGTTTTTTAGTTTCTATAGCATTTATTTCTGTTGTAATTTTTATTATGTCCTTTCTTCTGCTGGTTTTAGGTTTTGTTTGTTGTTCTTTTTCTAACTCCTTTAGGTGTAAGGGTAGGTTGTGTATTTGAGAATTTTCTTGCTTTTTGATGTAGACCTGTATTGCTATAAGCTTCTGTCTTCAAACCACTTTGCTACATCCCAAAGATTTTGAACCATTGTGTTTTCATTTTTGTTTGCATATACTTAAAATATTTTTTCTTTTATTTTCTGGGTGACCCAGTCATTGTTTAGTAACATGTTATTTCACCTCCATGTAGTTGTGGTCTTTCCATATTTTCTTCTTGTGGTTGACTTCTAGTTTCATAGCATTGTCATCAGAGAGGTTGCATAGTATGATTTTGATCCTTTTGTATTTGTTGAGGCTTGTTTTTTGGGCTGATATGTGATCTATTCTGGAGAACGTTTCATGTGCACTTGCAAAGAATGTGTATTATGTTGTGTTAGGATGGAATGCTTTAATGTATCTCTTACATCCATCTGGTCCAGTGTGTCATTCAAAGATATTGCTTCCTTATTGATTTTCTGTTTAGATGATGTGTCCATTGATGTAAGTTGGGTTTTAAAGTCCCCTACTATTATTGTATTATTATTGATTAGTTCCTTTATGTTTGTTATAAACTCTTTTAAATATTTGGGTGCTTTCATGTTGGGTGCACAAATATTTAAAATTGTTATATCTTCTTGTTAGGTGTCTCCTTTAAATTATGTAGTGTCCTTCTTTGTCTCTTGTTACAGTCTTTGTTTTAAAGTTTATTTTGTCTGATACAAGTATTGGTAATCCAGCTTTCTTTTGACATCCATTAGCATGATAGATGGTAATGGATCCTCTCAATTTCAATTTGTAGGTGTCTTTAGGTTTGCAATGAGTCTCTTGTAGGTAGCATATAGATAGGTTTTGGTTTTTTATCCATTCTGATACTCTTTGTCTTTTGATTGTAGCATTTAGTCCTTTTACATTCAAAGTAATTATTTATAGACATGGACTTATTGCCATTTGCTACTTGTTTTGTGGTTGTTTCTGAAGATTTTCTCTGATCCTTTCTTGTCTTTTTCTCTTCCATGGTTTGCTGGGTTTTTTTAGTGATATATTTAGATTTATTTCTTCTTTGCATATTTATTAGTGTTTTTTTAATTTGTGGTTACCATTAGGTTTGTATTTAACATTTTCTGCATATAGTAGCCTATATTGATTGAACTTAAGCTTGAACTCATTCTTTACCCCTC
This sequence comes from Panthera uncia, assembly GCF_023721935.1. NCBI lineage: Eukaryota > Metazoa > Chordata > Mammalia > Carnivora > Felidae > Panthera > Panthera uncia. The sequence goes on from NC_064807.1 coordinate 30,267,204, forward strand.
TCTTCTCCAGATTTTAGGTATATGGTATATTCTACATCCTTTTATTTTGTGAATACCTTTACTGATTTTTACAAGTATACTTATTTTTACTTCTTTTGTGTTTTTTTTTATACTCTTGCTTATGGTCTTACCTTTCTACTAAGAGTCCCTTTTAATATTTCTTGTAGGGTGCTTAGTGGTCATGAATTCTTTCAGTTTTTGTTTTACTGAGAAACTCTGTATGTCTCCTTCTATTCTGAATGATAGCTTTGCTGGATAGAGTATACTTGGCTAACAGGTTTTTCTCATTGAGCACTTTGAATATATCATGTCACTCCCTTCTGGCTTGGAAAATTTCTGCTGTAAAATCTGCTGGTAGACTTATGGAGTTTCTTTTGTTTGTAACTGTTTTCTTTTGTATTTCTTTAAAAATTTTTTCTTTATCACTAGATTTTTACATTTTAATTACAATATAAGTTAGTATGAATCTGCTTTTGTCAATTTTGTTAGGGTTTCTCTGGGCCTCCTGGATCTGGATATCTGTTTCTTTTCCTAGATTAGGGAAGTTTTCAGGTATTATTCATTTCTCTTTTTTCTTAATGTTTATTTATTTTTGAGAGAGAGAGAGAGAGAGAGAGAGAGAGAGAGACAGAGTGAGCAGGAGAGGGACAGAGAGAGGGAGACACAGAATCTGAAGCAGACTCCATGTCAGACTCTTATGTCAGAGTATGTCAGCTCTGTGCTGACAGCTCAGAGCCCAATATGGGGCTTCAACTGCCAGATCATGCATGAGCTGAGCTCATGTTGGACACTTAACAGATTGAGCCACCCAGGTTCCCCAGGTATTATTTCTTAAAATAAACTCTCTGCCTCCTTTTCTCTCTCTCCTTCTTCTGGGATTCCTACAATACAAATGTTATTACATTCGATGGAGTCACTGAGTTCCCTAAGTCTATTCTTGTTTTCAAGAAAAATTTTTTTTCTCTTTTGTTCACCTTATTACTTTCTGTTGCTCTGTCTTCTAGGTCATTGATTTATTCATCTTTTTCTTCCAGCCTGCTGTTCATGCCATCAAGCATATTTCTCATTTTGTTTACTAACCCTTTATCCCTGCTATGCTATGTTTTTCTTATTTTTGTATTGATAGTCTCACTGATGTACTCCACTCTTTTCTCAAGTCCAGTGGGTATTCTTATTATCATTGCTTTAAACTCTCCACCAGGCATGTACTTATATGTGTTTTGCTTAGATCTCTGGCCCTCTGTCTTCTCATTTATCTTATTTGTCCTGTAGAGTCCTGCCGTGTAGTGTCCTCTGTTCCCCAGGGCCTGGAACTTCTGGGAATGTCTCCAATTCATGTTGCATGCACTTTGCTGTTGTGTTCTGGCTGTTTTATCCTTTAGGCCAGTCATCTGCAGAGGCTGTCTTTACCTGTTCTGGGCAGTGTTTTGTCCCTGGCCTGAATGTGGTACCTTTCAACTGCGTGTGCTCTGGTCTGCTTGTGAAATGAGATCTGTCACCTCTGCCATTGGAAGCAAGACCTCACAAAATTCCCAGGTTGGAAGATGCAGCATTTGGAGGGGTTTAGTCTGGTCTTTGGTGAAGAGGTCTCCTATGCTGTGATTGAGACAAGCATGACTGGGAATGATGGTTCCACCAAAGCACTGGAAAGCAGGGCTTGGTGTAAGCAATTAGGAAGTGACTGGTTCCTGCAGGTGGCCCTGTGCTTATGCTGAGGAGCAAGGGAGAGAAATGGCTAGTTCCTTTATTTCTGGAGGGTCTCTCCATGAACCATGAACGCTGCCTCTGTGGGACATGCTCTAAGATGAGCAATTAACCTCCCCACTGTGTGCCCCAGTTGCTCTTCTGATCACTATTTCACACTGTATGTCTGTAGGATGTTTGCCCTCCCTTGTCTTCATGAGCAGCTCCAATGTCCTCTGTGCTCTCTCAGAGCATGCTGACCTTTAAAACTCTAGGCTTTAAGTCCCACTGGTTGCAAGAACTCATGAAATTCAGGCCCTCTCACTCTGTCAGCCAATTACTATGGGGGTCTGTTTTCCCCGTGTGCTCCCATGTGTGCTAGTATGTCTCTTATACTTCTCCATGACCATGACACCCTCCCCAGCACAGCTGCCAAGAACTGTTTCTCTCCCAAGCCCAGTCTCTGTACTTCCTACCTTCGTTGATGTGGCCTCTTCTCTCCCTTTAGTTGTGGAGTTTTCTGCTAGTCTTCAGATCGATTTCTGGGATATTTAGGATGATTTGGTATTTATCTAGTTGTATTCATGGGTCAAGGCAAGCCTAGGATCCTCTTACTGTGCCGTCATCTTCCCCCACCTCTATATTTTATACAAATTTTAATTGCTTTTATAACCTTAGTTTTTTTTTCTATTAAATATAACTGCATTATTTAATTTGTCAGCTATAAATGAGATAACTGGGCTCCCAGTTATAAAGATGAAAAAATGAACATGCTTATATTGCATCCCTTATGTCACACTCTTTCCCTTCCACTGTTTTTTTGGATCTAGTTTTCAATTTTTCCAAAGATAAAGGTTGTGAAGATGCTCATCTCTGTCTACTTTGCATCTAATTTCCCTTAGATACCATCTGTTAGTACTCAGTAACTCATCTGAGGATCTTCTGCTTAGAAATTCTTCCTGTAATAATCCATGTAATAACCATGGATTTTTTCTTTTCTCTAACTTGAAGATCACTTTTAGGTTTGTGAAATGATACCCTGTAAAAGGCAAATAATGTAAATTTTTGGTCAATTGCATAGGTTTCAATATTTCTGAATGTTAAAGAAGGTCCAGCTTTATGTGATCCCTTTTGGGGATAGTAAAAAAAAAATATTCTGATGCTCAAAATTATCAATATCCTTAAACCCCTGAATCATAAGCCTAAATAACATTAAATCTGGAAACATCTATGTGTACTGGGTTTTAAAAAAGACACTGCATGAGGACTTCCACTTCTGACCACTAGAATATATAAAGAAATTTTATTTTATTCTTTATTTTATTATTATTTTTAATTCTAAGTAGGCTCAATGCCCAAAATAGAGCTTGAACTCATGACCCTGAGATTAAGAGTTGCATGCTCTACCAACTGAGCCAACCAGGCACCCCTACAAAGGAACTTTTAGTGGTTTTTTTTTTTTTTTGAAAGAAGGAGAAAAAAAATTTTTTTAATGTTTATTTATATTTGGCAAGGGGAGGGGCAGAGAGACAGACACAAAATGTGAAGCAGGTTTCAGTTTCCCAACTGGGAGCTGTCAGCACAGAGCCCCATGCGGGGCTCGAAATCATGAGAAGTGAGATCATGACTTGAGCTGAAGTTAGACACTGAGCCACCCAGGTGACCTGAGAGATAATGTTAAATAAGCTCCATGCTCAGTGCAAGGCTTGGTGCAGGGCTCAAGGGCTCACCACGACCCAGAGATCATGGCTTGAGGCTAAACCAGGAGTTGGACGCTCAACCAACTGAGCCACCCAGGTGCCCCTGAATGAAATTTTGCCATTTGCAACAGCGTGGATGGAACTAGAGTGTATTATGCTCAGCAAAATAAGTCAGAGAAAAACAAACACCATAAGATTTCACTCATATGTGGAATTTAAGAAACAACAGATGAACGTAGGGGAAGAGAAGGAAAAATAAGATGAAAACAGAGGGAGGCAAACCATAAGAGGCTCCATAAGAAACCATAAGAACAAACTGAGGGTTGCTGGAGGGGAGATGGGTGGGACAATGGGCTAAATGGGTGATGGGAATTAAGGAGGCCACTTGCTGGGATGAGCACTGGGTGTTATATGTAAGGGTTCTACACCTGAAACCAATACTACATGTATGTTAACTAACTTGAATTTGGTGAATAAATTTTAAAAAATAAAAATAAAATAAAAATTCAAGGAAACCTAAAAAAATAATTTTTTTTAATGTTTTATTTATTTTTGAGACAGAAGGAGACAGAGCATGAGCAGGGGAGGGGCAGAGAGAGAGGGAGACACAGAATCCAAAGCAGGCTCCATGCTCTGAGCTGTCAGCACAGAGCCCGACGCGGGGCTCAAACTCACGGACTGTGAGATCAGGACCTGAGCTGAAGTCGGACGCTTAACCAACTGAGCCCCCCAGGGGCCCCAAAAAATAAATTTTTAATGCAATGATAAAAAGACAAGTAACTTGATTAAAAAATAGGCAAAGGATCTGCATAGACATGTCTCCAAAGAATATACATAAATGGCCAATAAGCACATGAAAGGATGGTCAACATTATTAGTCACTATGGAAATGCAAATCAAAACCATAATAGATACCTTTTCACATCCACCTCAAATGGCCACAATAAAAACATAGGAAATAAGTGTTGGTGAAGATGTGTAGATATTGAAACGCTTATGCATTTCTGGTTGGAAGGTAAAGTGGTCTAGCTCCTCTGAAAAAGAGTCTGGCTATTGCTCAAAAGGTTAAACATAAATGTCACCACAAAGTTACATATGATTCCATTCCTAGGTATATACCCAAAAGAAATGAAAATATGTCTATACAAAAATGTATACATGAATGTTCATAGCAGCATTATTCATAATAGCCAAAAAGCAGAAACAATCTAAGTGTCCATCAACTGATGAATGAATAGATACAATATAGTTTATCCATATAATGAAACATTATTTGTCAATAAAAATAAAGTAAGCACTGATAGATTCCATAATCTAGATCTACCTTCAACACATGTTAAATAAATGAAGCCAGATACAAAAGACCATATTTTGTAAGATTTCATTTATCTGAAATGTTCAGGACAGGCAAATCTATAAGCACAAAATAGATTAGTTGTTGTCCAGGGCTGGGAGGAATGGGAACAACTGTGTGTGTGTGTGTGTGTGTGTGTGTGTGTGTGTGTGTGTGTAACAGTTAAAGGGTACAAGGCTTTTTTTGGGTGATGAAAATGTGCTAAAATTAATGGAAGTGATTGTAAAATTCTGTGAATACACTAAAAAATTCTGAATTATACACTTAAAAATGGATGAATTCTCTGCTATACAACATACCTCAAACTATTATAATAAAATCAATGTAATTCATAATATCAAAAAGAAAAAACATACAATCATCTCAGAAGATAAAGAAAAAGCTTTTAATAACATTCAGTGCCCATTGACAATATAAAAAAGAAAAAAATCTGAGCCAAGTATGAGAAGAACAAATTCCTCAACCTGACAAAAGACAACTGTGAAAAACCTATAAGGAACATTGTATTTTGTGCTGAAAGATCAAAAGCTTCCCTCTAAGATGAGGAACAAAGCAAGGATGCCTCCTCTCACAACATTTTTTTTTTAATGTTTATTTATTTTTGAGAGAGAGAGAAAGAGAGAGCATGAGCAGAGGAGAGTTAGAGAGGGAAACACAGAATCTGAAGCAGGGTCCAGGCTCTGAGCTGTCAACACAGAGCTAGATGTGGGGCTTAAATCCACGAACCACGAGATCATGACCTGAGCCAAAGTTGGTCACTTAACCAACTGAGCCACCCAAATGCCCCTTCACAACTTGTATTCAATGTTATTGGAAGTCCTAACCAGTTCATTGAAGAAAAATATACATAGATCAATTATATTTCTAGACACTTCCAATAAACAACTGGAAATCAAAATTTAAAAACATCATAAAGATACAAAGAATAGACTTCACATCATATGTGTAAGATAGTGTGATGGACTGAATTGTGTCCCTCCTTCTCAATTCTTATGTTGAAGCCCTATCCCCAGTACCTAAGAATGTGACTGTGTATAAAGAGGTCATTAAGTTAAAATGAGGCTATTAGGGTGGACCCTCATCCAATTTGGATTTTGTCATTATAAGAGAAAATTAGACATATCTGAAGACAACAAAGATGTGTGTACAGAGAAAAGATCATATGGAGACACAGGCAGATGGTGGCTATCTGTAAGCCAAGGAAAGAAACCTCTGGAAAAACCAAATGATACCTTGATCTTAGACAGCTAGCCTTCAGAACTGTAAGAAAGTAATTTCTGTTGGTTAAGCCTCTCAGTCCGTGGTATTTTGTTATGGGAGTACTAGGAAACCAACACAGACAGGTACAGTGAAAACTATAAAATATTTCAAAGATAAAGAAAAGTCCTAAATCACAGGGAATCATAAAAGGAGATCAAAATAAAATACATCATTTCATGGAACATAATGACTCGGTATTATTAAGATGTGAGTCATTCCCAAATTGAGCACAGATTTAAGACAATCCCAATCAGAATCCCAGGAGGGTTTTTGAAGATAATGGCAAATAATTCTAAAATTTATATGGGAACACAAAGAATCCATATGTTCCAAAACAGTTCTTAAAAGAACAATGTTGGAGGACTTAGCCTTCCTGATTTTAAAATGTATTATAAGCTACATTAATTAAGAGTGTAGTATTAGCATTAAGATAGACATATAGATCAATGAAACAAAATAGAGTCCAGAAACAGCCTCATACACTTTATGGTCAATTAATTTTTTTGACAAAGGTGTCAAGGCAGTTCAATGGGGAAAGAATAATCTGTGCAATCAATTATTGTTGATACAATTGGATAGCAAAATGTGAAAAATGAACTCCAATTCCAGTTTTATATCTTATAGAAAAATTACCTGGCAATGGATCATAAACCTCATATTAAACCTAAAATTATGAAATTTTCAAAGAAAACAGGAGAAAAACCTTAGTATGCAGTAGAGGATTCACTTTACCCAGAGAAAGGTCTGGCCCTTGTCCAGATCCCGGAGAGGTAAGCCCTAGGCTCTTGGGATGCCCTAGTTGATCAGATTTTGTTTATCTGATTTATGGTGGGTGGGGCTTGGTTCACATGGTATCACCTGACCTCTGGAGGGGCTGGAGACTGAGGTTAGTCAAGCAGGTGGTCAGCTATGCTCATATTATGACCCCCTATAAAAACCTGGGACAGCAAAGCTTGGGTTGAGTTTCCCTGGTTGGCAATACTCTGCATGCCCTGCCATACATTGTTGCTGGGGACAAAGAGTACTTCCCACATGACTTCACTGGAATAGGAAGTGAGGTATACCTCGTATCTCTTTTCTTTGTGGATTTTAGTCTGCATCTGTTTGCTATAATAAACCGTAACTATGAGTACAATGGCTTTTCTGAGTTCTGTGAGTTGTTCTAGTGATTTGTGCAGGGGCCTCCCAAACTGCACTTAGTGACTCTACATTAGACAGAGATCTCTGCAATAGGGCACAAAAAGCATGTACAGCCTCATTAGTTATTAGGGAAATGCAAATTAAAACCTAAGAACCTGCAATTAGACACCCAACAGAGTGGTGAAGATAGTAAGACTTAGAATACCAAATGTTAGTAAGGATGCAGAGAAACTAGGACTCTCATACATTGTTAATAGGCATAAGAAATGGCATAGCCCCTTGGAAACACCGACGATTTTTAGTAAAGTTACTTATACACTTACCTTAAGACCCAGGAAGTTTGGGGGCGCCTAGGTGGCTCAGTCAGTTAAGTGTCTGACTCTTGGTTTTGGCTCAGGTCATGGTCTTGCAGCTTTGTGGGTTCTAGCCTTGTAGCTAGTCTCAGCGCTGGTAGCATGGAGCCTGCTTGGGATTCTCTCTCTCTCTCTCTCTCTCTCTCTCACTGTCTTTCTCTCTGTCTCTCTCCCTCCCCCTCTCCCACTTGTGATGTCTCTGTCTCTCTCAAAATAAATAAGTAAACCTAAAAAAAAGGTCCCAGGAAGTCAACTCTTCAGTATTTACACATAAGAAATGACATGTTCACACAAAGGTTTGCACTCAAACATTCATAAGTTTTATTCATAATGACCACAAATTGGAAAAAAAACCCTAAATATATATCAATTGTGAAGTGGATAACAGATTGTGGTATATGTACACAAATGAATATGACTCAGGAATAAAAAGAATAAGCTACTGATATACAATCAACATGCCTTATAAAAGCATTATGCCAAGTGAAATAAACCAAAGGAAAGTATACACTGTATCATTCCATTATATATAATTGTAAAAAAGTCCAAACAATTATGATAGAAAGCAGAAGAGTGGTTTTTAGTGGCTGCTAGGGCCCTGAGGGGCGGGAATAGAAGAAGGATGGGAATGACAGCAAGGGTTACAAGGACACTATGATTTTGGTGGTAGAAATCAACTGCATTTATTTCTCAAAATTCAGTGAACTGGACAATAAAAATTGCTGTTAAATATACTTCTACAAATGCGATTAATATTAAAAAAGAACAAATAGATACATTCTTGAGGAAGTCACATGGTAAGGTGTGCTTGCCACTGGGACAGTGGCTGTAGTTCTCCAGCATCACATTTCTAAACTGGTCCTCTGAGCAGGGTCCAGCTGCTTCCAGTCCTCCTGGGTAAACTCTGTAGTCATGTCCTTGTAGGACACTGCTGCCTGTAATAGTTGTTACAACGGTTGACTGTTGTTAAAGATGATTATTATGGCCCTTTGTCTTATATTTTGAAGCACTCATACATTGTACAAATATTTTTCTCATTCCTTAATTAATTTGTATTTATTTATATTATATACGTATAATTCCAGTTAATAAAATACTGATTTTGGTACATAGAATAATAATGCCCTAAAGATGTTTGTGGCCTACCTGTGAATATATACCTTCCATGGCAAATGGGACTTTACAGATTTGATTAAGTTTAAGTACTTTGAGGGGGTTCCTGGGTGGTTCAGTTGGTTAAGTGTCTGACTGGCTCAGATCATTATCTCACAGTTTGTGAGTTCGAGCCCTGCATTGAGCCTGCTTTGGATTCTCTGTCTCCCTCTCTCTCCCCCTCCTTCACTCACTCACTCTGCCTCTCTCTCAAAAATAAATAAATAAACATTTTTAAAAATGTTTAAGTACTTTGAAATGAGGATATTATCCTAAATTATCTGGGTATGCACATCCTAATCACATGCATCCTTAAAAACAGAACATTTCCTAGCTTTGGTCAGAGCTGGGTCTGACAACAAAAGATGGCTCAGGGAATGTGACACTGCTTGCTCGGAAGATGGAGGAAGGTGCACATCATGCAAGGAATAGGAGGTGGCCTCTGGAAACAATGAAAATGCAAAGGAACAGATTCTCCTCTACAGACTCCAGAAAGAAATGCAGATCTGCTGGCACTTTGATTTTAGCCGGGAGAGGCTTGTATGAGACTTCTGACCCTCAGACCTCTAAGATAATGACTTTATGTTGTTTTAAGCCACTAAATTTGTGGTTCTGTTAAGGCAGCAACAGAAAACTAATACACTAATGAAGCTTAGTGCTTTATTTTTTTTTAAGATAAAATTATAAATAGGTTTCCTGTTTTCCTCTAGAGGACATTTACCCCATTCAGATTCTCTGCCAGGGTAATGGGGAACCAACCGAGAGATACATGTAAACCCCGGGAGTATTATGTATGACCAGATTTGTCTTTCAGAAACAATGCTCTAGAACAGGAGTGAAGAATATCTTTTTTTTTTTAATTTTTTTTTAACGTTTTATTTATTTTTGAGACAGAGAGAGACAGAGCATGAACAGGGGAGGGTCAGCGAGAGGGAGACACAGAATCTGAAACAGGCTCCAGTCTCTGAGCTGTCAGCACAGAGCCCGACGCGGGGCTCGAACTCACGGACCGCGAGATCATGACCTGAGCCGAAGTCGGCCGCCCAACCAACTGAGCCACCCAGGTGCCCCTGAAGAATATCTTAAAACAGAAAAAAATCAGCTTAAAGGATGACCAGCTATCGTAAGGCAAAGTAATGGGGATGAAGCAAAGGAAACCAAATCTATAAGAGAGAAAAACAAAACCCTGTCATTAATTTCTTGGGTATCTACAGAGAAAAGATGCATGAGCAGTTGGGTGGGTGCTAATAATGCCATAAACTGAGATTGCAAGAACAGGAGAATGGCATTGGGCAGAGGGTCATAGTGAGGCAATCGTGCTCATACTGTACTCAAAATATCTATGAACAAAGTGGTGGAATTATCCACTTCACTTTATATAATTCTGGAGCTCACAAGGGATGTCTAAGATGAAGACAAAAATTTAGGAGACATTAGCCATTAAAAAGTAGTAACTGATTCTACTCTAAGTTTACCAGCCCGAAGGAACTAGTATTGATTAATGCAGCAGTGAGTGCAGGGGGCTGAGTGCACCTAGGAACAGCCCTCAACTAAGAACAAAAACCAGGGGACAAAATGCTCCACCTCCTTTCCCAGGGAGGAACCCTCTGAGAGGCATCCCCTGTGCTTCCTTGGAGTGTTCCCACAGAAAGTGAGCCCATGACCCACTGTGATCACTGTGAACACTCTTAGACTAGCTTTCCCTCTTTCCTGTCTTAATCTTTGTATCCTTACACCTCTTTCCTGGGAGTTTGTTCTACAACATACCACCTGCACTTGAGCCATGCTCTTAGGGTCTGGGGGAATCCTTCACAATGGCTGGTTTGACGTTTTGCTCCAGCAGGAGCCAGATTCCTTGCAATGGCCTTTGAGGCCCCACATAACCCGCCCTCTTCATCTGTTACTCTCCTGTTACTCATTCACCTCCAGTCACACTGGACTGCCTGATGTCTTGGAACCCCTCCAGCATTACTGTCTCAGGACATTTGCACTAATTACTTTCTCAGGATAAAACATTCTCTAGATACCTCAGTGGCTTACTACTTCCTTTTCCTTAAAGTTTCTCTCAAATACCTTCTCATGGAAGCCTATTTATTTAAAATTATAATCTGTCCTTCTAACCCCCATCCATGCAACTTCTGCTGCTTAATTTTTTCCCACAGCAATTCTTCAACTTCTGACATACTATGTGTGGGGAATAAGTTTAGAATTCCCTGAGCTTGCACCAATGGGTTAACAAGACTTAGGATGAAAGCACCCAAGATTAAGTAAACAGGGCGGAAGTACCCCAACATAGTATAAAAGCAGAAAGCTGCTTTCACAGGACAGAAGGTCCAGAATAGGTAAACAGGTAAACAGGGCTATAGATGGCCAGCAGGGTAAAATTACTCTGAGCAGAGCTAATGAGTAAAATTAAAGTGCCTTGTTGACCCTGAGGTAGCATGCTGTGTCCGTCTTATCCTCTAGGCTAGCTAAGATAACCATCTGCCCGGTGCCGGGATTTTGTTCTCCTTTTCTTTTCTTTTCTTTTCTTTTCTTTTCTTTTCTTTTCTTTTCTTTTCTTTTCTTTTTTCTTTTCTCTTTTCTTTTCTTTTTTTTTTTCTTTCTTTTCTTTTCTAAGAAATTTTTAATGTTTATTATTTATTTTTGAGAGAGACAGAGAAACAGAGTGTGAGCGGGGGAGGGGCAGAGAGACAGGAATACACAGAATCCGAAGCAGGCTCCAGGCTCTGTGCCTGAGATCATGGCCGGAGCTGAAGTCAGATGCCTAACCGACTGAGCCACCCAGGTGCCCCGATTTTGTTTTCTATTGACCCAAACCTCTTAACACCGCATATCTTCAAAACCCACCTTTTGTCTCACACACATGAGTTAATGTTCACTGTTTCTTGTCTCTTTCTGCACGTTCATCATGTTTGTAAGCCTTCTGACCCTAATAAAAATGGAGGAAGGACACTTACTCAGGGCTTTTGTCTCATCCCAGACATTAGCCTCTCTCACACTTAATTCTTTGTCTGCTCTCTTGCTAGACAAGAGAGAACTCCAGACTAAAAGTCTGTGACAACTATGATGTACTTTTAAAAGTTTATTATCTGTTTTTTTAGTCACTGGAATGTATGTTACATGAGGAAAAATTTTTGTCTATTGTGTTCACTACTGTCTTACCAGTGACTAGAACAGTGCCTGGTGCACAGTAAATGTTCAATTAAATGAATGATGAATGAACAAATACTTTGCATGCAAAATGTTACAATCTCTATGGAAGACAATAGTGCGATATTTATCAAAATTAAAAATGCATTTACCTCTGACCAGGTAACCCCACTTCTAGCATTTAACCTATAATTCCCTTTCCCCTAGCCTTGGACACACATATATGGAATTATAGATATAGATATAGATATAGATATAGATATAGATAGATATAGATATAGATAGATATACATATATATATCTACATATATATATGTATATCTGTATATCTATCTATCTATCTATCTATATATTAAGTGTCTAGAATACTAAGAAATACATTGAAAAGAAATATCAATAGTACTTTCATAAAATGGAATATAATGCAGCTTCAGAAAGAAAAAAAATTTCACTAAGTGCTGATAGGAATAGTGTCTAGAATATATTATGTTAAAAAAAGCAAGGAATGGAACAGGATATATAGAATACAAATTGTTGGCTAAAAATTAGGATAAGCATAACCATCTTTGCTTGCCTTTTCATAATTAAAAATTGAAAGGTTATACAAAAAACTTAGAACAAAAGTGGTTTCTTACAGCAGGCAGAGGACACTGGGATAGATGAAGACAGGGATGGCCGTGGGATTTTTTAATGTATACTTTTGCAGTAGGGGATCCACCCTGTCCAAAGAAAGGTTTGGCTCTTGTCCAGCTCCTGAGAGGTACTCTCTAAGCCCTGGGGATATCCTGCCTGATAAGAGTCTCTTTGCCTAAAGGACTGTGTTATATGCCATAGTCTATGCTAACAATGTAATTTATGATGCAGGCCTTGGGTCATGCAGTATCAGTTTGACCTCTGAAGACAAAGGTCAGCCATGCCTCTGTGACTAATTGTCAATTAAATCTCTGGACATCAAGGTTTGAGTGGGCTTCCTGGCTAGCAATATTTCATGTGTGTTGCCACACATTGTTGCTGGAAGTATACAGTGTCCACATGACTCCACTAGGAAAGGACAACTGAAAGTTCAGATCTGGATTCTGCACTATGTATGTCTTTTGTTTGTTGATTTTATTCTGTATCTTTTTTTGTGTAAAAAACCACACCCTTGAGTATAATGACTTTTCTGAGTTCGTAAGTCCTAGCAAATGGTTGAACTTGTAGGTGGTCTTGTGGACCTTTCAAACTGCAATGCCTTTTTAGATTTTATAACCTTATGAATAGGCTACTTATGCAAAATAGAACAAAAATGCTGACAGCTGGGGGTGGAGTTGCAAAGCACTAAAATGGTGAGTGTGAGTCCTCTCTACTTTCAGCAGTTAGACAATGCTGCTGGCAGAAAATTCCAAGACCATGCACAAATACGGAAATTCTGGATTTTTGATTAGGCCAACTAGAACATATTTTGTTCTTTTTTAATTAACAGTCTCTGCATTAAAATGAAATTTCAAAAATAACGCAAATAGGAATTGCTGATATAACACAGAAAATAACTTTAAAATCATGAGAATACTATAAACTGGGTTAAGAAAACACATTAAAACATAAAACTATAATTTTTATGAAACTAATGACAAATATTAAAATGTAGAAATGAAAGATAAACCCATGATCACTTAATAAAGTAGTTCAATAATCAAAATCTTCACTTTTGTGTGATAGATATTGTAGCCCCCACAAGACCCTCATTGTAAGTGAGTTTCAGAAAAGTCTCCAAAAAGTCTCATATAAATTATTAGAAAAAACAAAGTAGAGAAAGAGCAGGGAAATGTATCCCAGTTCCTTTTATGAGCCTAAAAGCATGATACTATAATTGGGCAGACATATTAGAAAATTATAGGATGAACTAACTTGTGATATAGAAATACAAATTCCAAAAATAGTATTAGGGAAAAGATCTCCACAGTGTATATATATATAAATACACATATACATATATATACACATATACATATATATCACACTTGATTGCTAGTAAGGTCTATGCAGTGATTCAGAATAAGTTTATGTTAGAAAATCTATCATATGTTCACAATATTTATAAAGAAAATACATTATACCTTTCCTTCATTTTTTAAAACACAATGTACTTTTAATGAGTTAAGCATATAGCTATTTCCATTAGCTTCTATACACACGTTTGCAAACAATGTCTTAATGAAGAGGTCAGTTGAAAGATGCATTATATGTAGTGTAGTTTCAAAGAGGTAAGCATATGGCTATTCCCATATACTTCTATACTTAACTTTAAAAACACTTATATTTTAATGAAACAAGATGTTTGTTACTTGAAAGATGGTTTATACACAGTGTAGTGTCCATGACTAAAGCATACAGTGTGTCCCATATGCTTCTACACATGCTTTTACAAACCCTTGTACCTTAATGACAGGAGATACTACTTGAAAGAAGGTTTACACATGATATACTTTCAATGAATTAAGCATATAGCTATTTCCATTTGCATCTACACACACATTTATAAACATTTATATCGTAATAGAATTACTTGAAAGAAGGTTTCTACACAGTGTAAATTCAATGAGTTAAGCACAGGGCCATTTCCATATGCTTCTACACATTCCTTACAAACAGTTCTTTCTTAATAAAAAAAGATGTTACTTGGCAAATGGTGTATACCTAGTGTAGTGTCAGAGTGTTAAGCAGAGGGCTGTTCCCACGTGCTATAAATACCTTTATAGATACATATCTTAATGAAAGAAGATTATGCTTTTCCATCAACAGATACAGAAAAAGCACTCAGTGTAATTCATTGCACATTTATGACTAAGTTGAAATATAAGCAAACTGGAGGGAACCTAGGTAGCCTGGCAAAGGCTAGCTACCAAGAGCCAACAGCAAACATCAGAGTTAATGGGGGAAATTGTGTATATTTTCCCCTCAGTGTTTACTTGATCTATTTCTATTCTTACTTTTCCATTTACTACATGGATCCTTCAAACTTCATAAGTCCATTAAAATACAAAGTTTAAGGCTCACCTGAGATGTGTTCTTTTTCTGAGTCTCGAGAGAGTGTAGAGAACTGTGGTCCAGCTGAGGAGACAGAAAGAGGAGGGTACCATGAGATCTGGCCTGTCTTGCAACTGATACATTCACCTCCCCAAGTCTCAGCACCCCTTCTGGGGGGCAGTTGCCCCATAGGAAAAGGCCCTTTGGAACTTGAAAAACCATGGGAAGGAACCATGTAAAGATGGCACCCCTCGTCCATGTGTGGATGTGAAGTGATCAAGGGAACTTAAACCCGTAGCGTTTCATTGGTTGGGGAAAAACTCTTTTTCTATTGACTTAATAATTAATGTGTTCTTATGATTAATAGAAAAACTAAGAAACAGAGAATTATTAAAATTAAAGTACATGAAAAGATAAGCTAAACCTTTAATGCAATAGATACAGAAAAGTATTCAATATAACTCAATGCATATCCATGATTAACACCAAATCTATGAAAATAGCAACTGGTGGGAGGCTACTTACTCTTTCATTAAAATTGATATGGGTGCTTTAAGCTAAGGTTTTTTTTTCTTTTTTATTATTTAAAAAAAATTTTTTTTTAACATTTTATTTATTTTTGAGACAGAGAGAGAGAGAGCATGAACAGGGGACGGTCAGAGAAAGAGGGAGACACAGAATCTGAAACAGGCTCCAGGCTCTGAGCTGTCAGCACAGAGCCCGACGCGGGGCTCGAACTCACAGACCGCGAGATCATGACCTGAGCCGAAGTCGGACGCTCAATCGACTGAGCCACCCAGGTGCCCCCTAAGGGTTTTTTTTAAACTTTTAAATTGGTTGAAGTTTCTCAAAAGGCTCTTGTGATGTTTTTGGTGACTTACCTGTGAAAAGGGAAAGAAGAGCACTGTTTTTACCTCCTCGCTTTGTCACAAACAAAATACGTGTCCCTGGACAATTCACTGATGTTTTGAGGCCCAATTTCTTTAAAGCTTTTAAATGAGATAGAGATGACTAAGGAAACCCTTCATGAACTATCATTCTGGGATTCTGTGAGGTCAGGATAAAGTCACTAGTATACATGCGTGAGTGCAGCACAGCATTTATAAAGAGTGGAGAAAGGAGGGACTAGGGGCCTTTCAGGGGTTAGTGAAGACAGAATTTCCTCCCTTTGCCTGGTTATTTCTTACCCTAAGACCCCACCCTCACAAGCTTCCCAGTGAAGTGGCCTTTCCTAAGCAGCTTGTCCCTGGGCCATCCCTGCTCACCTCACTCATCTCAAGGGAGGTCCAAGTCTGCTCACTGGCACACTGTGTGGTGACTTATGGAGGTGGCATCATCACCAAAATTGGCTCATTTTGGGTAGGGGGATCAACAGCTGCTTCTGGCCATGAAAATCTAGTGTCTGCTCCCTCCTGGGCTCTTCTGCCTCTGCTCTGAAGCTTTGAAGAGAGATCTGAGGTCAAAATGGTGTTCTTGTTATCAGAGGTCCCTGGTTTCCTACAAGAGTGGCTTTGTTCCAAGGGAGCTGGGACCTGGGCCTTGGAATCAAATTAATTTAGGATCACAAGCCTGACTCTCCTGGAATATCAGACTTAAAACATAAACTGCCTGCAGAGCAGAAGGGACCAGGATAGGACGAAGGGATCTGAAGTGACATTAGAAATCTGAAAATATATTTGTCACATGGTGAGATCCCAGCCATATTTACTTAGAATTTTACCGCTGGGGATTTAGGGACAGTTGAGTCTTCTGGATGCTGTGATATAAGGAAGAGTTATGAGACTGGGTGTAAAAGACATTACTCTCTGAATGTAAGCTTTATCACTGGCTAGCTTGTGACCTAAGCATATAATTTCACCAATCTGGACCTCAGTGTTTTTTTTTTTTTTTTTTATGTTTATTTATTTTTGAGACAGAGAGAGAGAGAGAGAGAGAGAGACAGAGTGCAAGCAGGGGAGGGGCAGAGAGAGAGAGGGAGACACAGAATCCTAAGCAGACTCCAGGCTCTGAGCTGTCAGCACAGAGCCCTACCCATGAACTGTGAGATCATGAGCTGAGCCAAAGTCAGTCAGTCACTCAACCGATTGAGCCACCCAGGGTCCCCACAGTTCGTTTTTTAAATAGTGCATTATTTTGGGGGCACCTGGAGCCTGCTTCAGATTCTGTGTCTCCCTCTCTCTCTGCACCTCCCCCACTCACACTCTGTCTCTGTCTCAAAAATAAATAAGCATTAAAAATAATTTAATTAAAAAAAAAATAAATAAATAATACACTAATTTTTAAAAATGCAGATAATTATACCTACCTCACAAAATAGTTGTGAGATCTAATAACCACTCAACAAAAACAATAGCAGTTATCACTATTCTTAGTGAAGATACTTGGCTATGTGGTTTTCAGGTGACATTCCTCTAATAGTGAAGAGACAGTCATTATAAATGTCCTCATTTTCAGATAAGAAACCCAGATAAGAAATTTCAGATAAGACTTACCCAGGTTCCTTCTGTCATTGTGGATTTGTCACCTGGCTTAAAGGTGACAGAGGTGGAATTCAAGCACAGGGTCCACACATCCAGCCCTCAAGGACACCTGCTCCAGAGGAAGAGTCTGGATCCACTTGTGTCCAGACAGAGCTGAAAGGGCTGGGGTCATTCCCCTTGCTGCAGACCCCAAAAGGTCCTAGGGGTACCTCCTGGTGCTCACCCGGCACAGGAGCAAACACAGCAAAGCTCAGAGATGCCCTGCCAGTGAATACCAGAAGAGGGAGGTGGAATGAGGGATGCACAAATGCAAAAGAAGCCAAAGAGAATGGTCCCAGAAGTATGTACTTGAGTCAATGGGATTCAAGGCTACTACTCCTACATTCAAACCTCATCCCCTGAGGTTGAGGTGATTTCTATGGCTTTTCTGCATTTTAAAAACATTTGAGGGGCACCTGGGTGGCTCAGTCGGTTAGGCAACTGACTCTTGGTTTCCATTCAGGTCATGATCTCATGGTTGCCTCCTACAAGCACAGCATGGAGCCTGCTTGGGATTCTCTCTCCCTCTCTCCCTGACCCTTCCCCCACTCTCAAAATAAATACATAAACAAAAAAAAGTTTAGAAGATGTCTGTGAAACTTGAATATAGTCTGGACATTGGAGATATTAAGGAAAATTACAGTTATCTTTTGCCAAATAAGAAAAGACAAGGCTGTAAAACAATAAAGCAAAGCTGTAAAAGAAAGTGCTTATTTGGGGTCTTAGGAATTGCAATTGGGGAGATAAAAATTCAGGCAGAAACTTCAATTGTGTTCTGAGGGACTTACAGTTTTTAAAGGCAAAGGAGGAATTTTAGGCACATTACATAAGTTTTTTTGTTTTTTTTTTTAATGGTTGATACTGGCAAGATTCCAGTAACACTTTTTTGTATATAACTGGTTGGTAAGATTAGTGCTAGGCGCAAAGTACATTTAAATCCATTCTTGCATGCTGCTGATATTCATTCAGGATTTTTGCAATTTTACAAGCCAAATTCATCATTCTTCTGAGACTCGAGACAGGAGGCTTGCATAGATCCCATTTCCTCAAAGTCCTTCTATTTTAGGTGATGCAACAATGTTTACTTCATTTTATTTTTATCATTCTTATTAATTATGAAAATAATGTTAGGTTATGTAGGAAAATTTGCTTATTTTTAAGAGTTATGCCAACTGAAGTATTTAGGAGTGAAACCTGTAATTTTACAATTCTCAAACAATTAGGCACATAAAACAGAACAAAGTTTTAAAATCTTATAAAATGAGAAAATATATATGTATGCTTGTTTCCCTGTTTTAATTTTGTTTGAAAAATTTTGTAGTACAAAATTTTCTTTGAAATAAAACTTCAAAAATACAATTTCCTCTACTAGTGTGCCATTTAAACTCAAAACCGTCAAAAGAAGCCAAGGGACACATTTCTTGGGAATAAAGGTGTGAAATGTAGAAATAAGGGTAGAACATAGAACAGCATTATGATAAAATAATACCATCTGTGACCCAACATCTTTACCTCGGAAAAGAAAAAAAAAAGCAAGATAGCTTTTCAAAAACACAGAAGTAATACGTGAAAATACAAAGAAAGTTAGAACATGGTTATTATACAATCGTGCATCTTTCAGAGATGGGCATATTATAGGAACATCTTTTGTTTTTTATTCATTACACATATTGAACATGTTCTTGCTCAATATTAATATTATTTTACATTAATTATTACTTCTATGACAAGGGCAGATTTTTAAAAAATGGATCCTATTCAAATCGGAGGAAGAAGTGAATAGTCATCAAGAAGTTAGTGCAATCTTTGTGAACACAAGCGTAAAGCTTTAATACTCAGCAGCTTTTCTAGAAAACTGCACTTGGGTACCCGCCCCAAGCCTCGCTCAGCGCCCAAGCGTCAGGTCTGGAAGGGCCCGTTCAGCCACCTCCGCCTCCCGCAAGGTCAGGAGTGAGGGACGCGGGCGGGGGAGAGGGTGGGAGCCGGGGCGAAGGGAGTGCACGCCAGGGGACGGAAGAGGTCAGGGGAAGGCGGGGGCGTCGGGGGTGGGGGTGGGGGACTGGACTTGTGTTCAGATCGGAGCTCCCGGGCGCGTCTTGCTACCTCGCTCTGCTGGGACTGGTAGAGTTCCCCAGCGGTGCTGCAGGCTCTCGTGCAGACCTGGGCGCGGGGGTGGGGAGTGGGGTTGGTGTGCCTCCGCGGCTGTTCCCCGGCCACGGTGAAGCGGACTCGGTCTATCAGGCTGGGAACCGAGTCCTCTGTGTCCGTCGTGGATGTGCTCTGTTAAGCGGACTGAAATTTCCGTATTTTGCAAAAATGGACCTTATTTGGTATCATGTGGCTTCCTTGGGGAAAGGCAGAAAACGCAAAACCATGAACCTTTAATGCAGAAGGTAAATGCAGTAGTAGAGACAGTTTAATAAAGTGTCGATCCACCAGTGTTTATTCATTTCATGCAAACAGGTTGTTCTTCGTTTTTATGTTGTCTTAGAAAATTAAGAGTAAGCTTTTGTGGGGAGGGGGAAATTCCTCTCCTTCTTGAGTTCTTTTGGCTGATCTAATTAAATTGCCAAAAGATTAACAGGAGGAAAAAAAATTAATTCCATACATCTAGAAGTTTCATAGCTATGGGACCTAAGAGGTGACCGAGATAAGCAGCTTTTATACTTTTTAGAAAAATAAATAATAAATTTGTGAGGAATTGACAAGACAAACAGGTTTGGGTATTAAATTAGTGAGGAATCCAGGCAGAATTTGTGTATATAGACTTCCTGGTTTTGAATGCCCTATCTTTGGTGATAAGAATGTCTTTCTATCTTCTGTGGCCAGGAGGGTGGGAGGGTGCCTTCACTTGGGAGATTTATCCTGCTTTCTGGAGACAAAGCAGGGTCAGAGTGTCATTCATTCTTGCACTGGCTGTTTCTTAAGTAATTTTAATTTTATCCATTCTGATACCCTATGTCTTTTAGTTGGCGCATTTAATCCATTTACATTCAGTGTTATTATAGAAAGATATGGGTTTAGAGTCATTGTGATGTCTGTATGTTTTATGCTTGTAGTGATGTCTCTGGTACTTTGTCTCACAGGATCCCCCTTAGGATCTCTTGTAGGGCTGGTTTCGTGGTGACAAATTCCTTCAGTTTTTGTTTGTTTGGGAAGACCTTTATCTCTCCTTCTATTCTAAATGACAGACTTGCTGGATAAAGGATTCTCGGCTGCATATTTTTTCTGTTTAGCACACTGTAGATATCGTGCCAAGCCTTTCTGGCCTGCCAAGTTTCAAAGGAGAGATCAGTCACGAGTCTTATAGGTCTCCCTTTATATGTGAGGGCACGTTTATCCCTTGCTGCTTTCAGAATTTTCTCTTTATCCTTGTATTTTGCCAGTTTCACTATGATATGTCGTGCAGAAGATCGATTCAAGTTACGTCTGAAGGGAGTTCTCTGTGCCTCTTGGATTTCAATGCCTTTTTCCTTCCCCAGTTCAGGGAAGTTCTCAGCTATAATTTGTTCAAGTACCCCTTCAGCACCTTTCCCTCTCTCTTCCTCCTCTGGGATACCAATTATGCGTATATTATTTTTTTTTAGTGTATCACTTAGTTCTCTAATTTTCCCCTCATACTCCTGGATTTTTTTATCTCTCTTTCTTTCAGCTTCCTCTTTCTCCATAACTTTATCTTCTAGTTCACCTATTCTCTCCTCTGCCTCTTCAAGCCGAGCCATTGTGGTTTCCATTTTGTTTTGCATTTCGTTTAAAGCGTTTTTCAACTCCTCGTGACTGTTCCTTAGTCCCTCGATCTTTGTGGCAAGAGATTCTCTGCTGTCCTGTATACTGTTTTCAAGCCCAGCGATTAATTTTATGACTATTATTCTAAATTCACTTTCTGTTATATTATTTAAATCCTTTTTGATCAGTTCATTAGCTGTTGTTATTTCCTGGAGATTCTTCTGAGGGGAATTCTTCCGTTTGGTCATTTTGGAGAGTCCCTGGCGTGGTGAGGACCTGCAGTGCACTTCCCCTGTGCTGTGGTGTATAACTGGAGTTAGTGGGCGGGGCCGCAGTCCGACCCGATGTCTGCCCCCAGCCCACTGCTGGGGCCACAGTCAGACTGGTGTGTGCCTTCTCTTCCCCTCTCCTAGGGGCTGGATTCACTGTGGGGTGGCGTGTCCCGTCTGGGCTACTTGCACACTGCCAGGCTTGTGGTGCTGGGGATCTGGCGTATTAGCTGGGTGGGTAGGCAAGGTGCACGGGGGGTGGAGGGGCAGGCTTAGCTCGCTTCTCCTTAGGTGATCCACTCCAGGAGGAGCCCTGTGGCAGCGGGAGGGAGTCAGATCCGCTGCCGGAGGTTTGGCTCTGCAGAAGCACAGAGTTGGGTGTTTGCGCGGAGCGAGCAAGTTCCCTGGCAGGAACTGGTTCCCTTTGGGATTTTGGCTGGGGGATGGGCGGGGGAGATGGCGCTGGCGCCTTTGTTCCCCGCCAAGCTGAGCTCTGCCGTCCGGGGGCTCAGCAGCTCTCCCTCCCTTTGTCCTCCAGCCTTCCCGCTTTCCGAGCAGAGCTGTTAACTTATGACCTCCCAGACGCTAAGTCGCGCTTGCTGTCGGAACACAGTCTGTCCGGCCCCTCCGCTTTTGCCAGCCAGACTCGGGGGCTCTGCTTGGCCGGCGAGCCGCCCCTCCGCCCCGGCTCCCTCCCGCCAGTCCGTGGAGCGCGCACCGCCTCGCCGCCCTTCCTACCCTCTTCCGTGGGCCTCTAGTCTGCGCTTGACTCCGGAGACTCCCTTCTGCTAATCCTCTGGCGGTTTTCTGGGTTCTTTAGGCAGGTGTAGGTGGAATCTAAGTGATCGGCCGGACGCGCTGTGAGCCCCGCGTCCTCCTACGCCGCCATCTTCCGGAACCTCCTTAAGTAATTTTAATTTTAAATAATCAATATTTCACAATAGCATTATCTTGGGTGTCTTGTCCTGAGCACCAACACTTTGCAAATTGTTTTTTTTTTCATCCTCCTTAAGTTCTATGCTGAACAAATCTGTTAAATAAACCTGTTATTCCTTAAACACTTCTTTGTTTAAACATTTATTTAAAAGTTATAAATGTATGTGCAATTGATCAAAATTCAATGCGCAGTGGGATAAAGGAAATTTCCTCTCACTCTCAACTCCACTTTCCAAACATAACCCATGTTAACTGGACTTTATTCAGTGCAGACAAAAATAAACACAAGTTGTTTTTTTTTTTTTTTTTTTAAACCTCTATGTTTACTTATTCACTTATTTTTATAGTTAACATTGTTTTGTGGTCCAGTTGTCTGGTCATGCTTTGTGGATGACCATATCTTGGTCTTTTTCCTAGTTGCATATTATTCTATGCAGGGGTATTGTATTTATTTAAATACTTTTTTGGTATTTAATTTCTTTCCAGTTACCATTATCATAAATTATGTGCAGTGAATATCTTTGTCCATATGTCTTTGCATATTTGTGTGACTTCTGCTGTGCAGATGCCAAAAATATAGAATTTTTCCATTGAAATGTGTACCCATGTAAAAATTTGAAAGATGTTAACAAATAGTCTTCCAGAGATTGCCAGTTTATGTTGTTTCCGCACACACTTTCCAACACTGGATATTATTACAGAGGTGAGAAGAATTTATTTTGTATATTCACATTTTTATTGTGTTTGTATAATTTTTCTCTTTGATGGGTAAAACACTTTATAAATGAGCTCTTCCTCATATGTGTTCCAAGTGTTCTGCAGTCTATGTTGGGCATTGTCTTTGGTAATTACTTAAAACTTCTTATTATGGTTGTGGTTGGCCAGGGAAAGTGTTAAGTTTTTACAAAGTCTTTTTCTTTTTCATTATTATCATGCTATCCAAATTCTAGATATATAAATATTTACCCATTGTCTCTTCTAATATTTTATGTGTTTTCTTTAAATCTTTGTATGCATTTAACTTATTTTGGAATAAGAATTGAAAGAGTGATACAGATTTTTCCTCCCAAATTAATGTTGATAGAGTGTACCATAATTTATTTAATAATCCATTATTATTTTTTAAATTAATTTGAAAACCCACTTTTGTATGTATTAAAGTCCATATGGACTTGGATCTATTTGTGGACTCTCTATTCTGTTCCCTTGATTTGTCTGTTTATCATTGAACCATTTATTTATTTTCAGAATTTTTCCTGGCTATTCTCTCATACTATCTATCAAGATAAACTTTAGAATAAGTTTTAGCTTTCAACCTATAAAATAATTGTGCTGAGATTCAGCTTAGCAATCTATTAAATTAATATGAATTAATTGGTGAGAAATGACATCTTTCTGAGAAGAACAATATGGTGTCTCCACTTATTCAAGTCTTTGTTGAATCCCTCAACAGGCTAATCATGTTGAACATAGAGACATATACACAGAGGTTTATTATATTCAATCTGATTATTTTTATTGTCATCAATAGCTATACATATATATATATGTATACATATACATATATGTTTATTTGTTGGGAGAGAGAGAGAGAGAGAGCATGTGCAAGTGGAGTAGTAGTAGAGGGAGAGGTTGAGGGAGAGGGAGAGAATCTTAAGCAGACTCCCCACTGTGGGGCTCTATCTCATGAATGGTAAGATCATGACCTGAGCTGAAATCAAGAGGTGGATACTTAACCGACTGAGCCACCCAGACACCCTTAGAAATATATTTTTGAGCAAGTTCTTTTTACTCTGTTGATGGTGTCTTTTGATGCATAAACATTTTTAATTTTGATGAAGCACCATTTACCTAATTTGCTCTCTTGTTGCTCATGCTTTTGGTACCATATTTAAGAATCCAATGCTGAATCCAAGATAAGGATGATTTACCCTATGTTTTCTTTAAAAGTTTTACGATCTTAGCTATTATTTTCTTTTTATTTTTTTTTAATATGAAATTTATTGTCAATTTAGTTTCTATACAACACCCAGTGCTCATTCCAACAGGTGTCTTAGCTATTATTTTAAACCATTGACCCATTTTGAGTTAAATTTTGCCTATGGTGTGAAGTAAGGACTCAACTTCATTTTTTTCCATATGGATATTCACTTTTCCCGGTACCATTTGTTGAAGAGAATATTCTTTCCTCATTGAAAGGTCTTAACATCCTTGCCAAAAATTAATTGGTCACACATATGGGTTTATTTCTAGACTCTCCAGTCTATTCTATTGGTCTGATATATGTGTATCTTTATCTAGTATGCACTGTTTTGTTTACTGTAGCTTTGTAGTAAGTTTTGAAATCAAGAAGGTTAAGTTCGCCAACTTTGTTCTTTTTCAAGAGTGTTTTGGCTACTTGGGACCCATTAGACTTCTGTGAATTTGAGATCAAGTTTTCCATTTCTGAGAAAGGAAAACAAAAGGCCATTGAGGTTTTGATAAATATTGCACTGAATCTGTAGATCACTTTGGCTAATATTACCATGTTATTAATATTAGATCTTTTCGGGTGCCTGGGTGGCTTAGTCAGTTAAGCATCCGACTCTTAATTTCAGCTCAGGTCATGATCTCATGGTTTGTGAGATCAAGCCCCCATGCTGGGCTCTGTGTTGAGAGCACAGAGCCTGCTTGGGATTCTCTCTCCCTCTTTCTCTGCCCCTTCCCCCACATGTATGTGTGTCACATGCTCTTTCTATAAATAAATAAATAAACAAATAAATAAATAATTATATCTTTCAATCCATGAGCACAATGTGTATTTTTCATTTATTTGTGTCTTCTGTAATTTCTTTTAGCATCATGTTGTAGTTCTTAGGGTATAAGTCTTTCACGTGAGCTACATGGTTAAATTTGTTACTAGGTGTTTTATACTTGTGGATGCTATTTAAATTTCTTCTTCAGGTTGTTCATTGCTAGTGTTTCTTTGCATGCTTTATACTTTTTTGTTGAAACTTAGGCATTTTGGATATTATAACTTGGTGACACCAGAAATCTGATTGTTCTCCCTCTTCAGAATTTGTTTTTGTTGCTTGCCTTAGGCTGTAGCTGTTTGCTTAATGACTTTTCTAAACTGTTTTGGTGAAGTCTATGTTCTTTGTCATGTTTGGTTTCTGAAGTCTCTATTCCTTTAGCTTATGTTCAGCTAGTGTTTGGACAGGTTTTCTTGGACACCAGGAAGTAGGTAGATATAAAGAGAGGTAAGTGATGAGAGAGAGACAGAGAGAGAGAGAGTCATTCCCAGTCTTTGCAGATTGGCTCTATGCTGGGATTTTCCTGCAGTGCTTAGCTAGGCCATTTGCAACGCTGCCTTCTTCTTTACTTCCTGCTTGAGCCTAATGTTTAGCTAGAGGTAAAAACTTAGGAGTTTTCAGGTCTTTTTCTGAGCATGTATCATGTCCCATGCCTGCTAGTAGCTTTCTAAATCCCCCAGGTATATACTGGCACTTTTCAATGTCCTAATTTCCCAAAGAAACTCCCCAGATTTTCTTCTCAGGTTTTCAGCACTCTATTTTTGCCTCTACTGCATCCCCAGGTAGCTGCTGTTTATTCATTTGCCTTACAACATTCTCAAGGATTGCCCACGACTTTGCCATCCTGAGAGAGTTCTGAGTTAGGTAAAAGAGAGACAAGTACCTTTCAACAGCCCTTCAGGTTGCCCCCAGACAGATTACTTTGAGAATAAAGTCTGCTCTGGCCCCCATAACCAAAGTCCAGAGTTACTCACTGGGATCATGGTCTTTACAATTGTCACTGAGCCAGGGAAGGGGGTGGAACAAGGGCAGGTAAAAGGGCCACAGACCTTTCCTACTGTTTTTAATTTGCCTTTTTCTTGATTCAGCAATTTTTTTCTGGGTTGCTTGTAAACCTCTTATTGTTTTTCAGAGTTCTGATAAAGTTGACTCTGACAGTTTTTTTTTCTTGGTATTTTAGTGTTTTCACGGAACGACAGGCCCTTGGAGCTACCTACTCTGCCATTTTAACGAATGATCCTTTAATTCTTTGAGCATATTATAAAAGTTTTTTGAAGTCATTGTTTGCTAAATTCAACATTTGAATCCACTCGGTGTCATTTCTGTTGATTGCTTTTTACCCCTTAGTTTGAGGTATACTTCCCTGTTTCTTTTCATGTCTTACAATTTTGTTGTTGAAAGCTGAATAATTTAGATAATATTTCATAGTACTTCTGTATTTTCACTTTTCTCCTGATTTTTGCTTTTATTTCTCTTTAGCTTGGACTTAAACTACAGGATCTATTTGCCTGACAATGTGTGGCTGCTGATGCCTCTATTCATCTTTTAAAGTTTTATTTTTATCTTTTGGTGTGGCGTACTTGAATTTGTATAGGTAACTGACTCAGTCGCCAGCCAGTGATTTGGGTAAAATTCGTGGTTTTATACCATAAGCTCATCAGGCTCCGACCCTGTGCTCATGGTTTGTCTGTAGTTTAAGGAGTATATTCAAAGTTCAGCCAGTTCCCAAATCTGCATTGACTTTTACTTTATATTCAGCTCTTTTGGCTCTCCCCAAGCAAATGTGTTCATGGATGTGGCCCTCCTATAACTCCCTCATTTCCAGAATATTTCCATGAAATTTCTGTTTCACCATTTGCCCCATCAGGCTAGTAGAGCTATGGGTTTTCTCTTTTTTTTTCCATGTAAATTTTTCTACTTTTACTGACAAATCTGTCTGTGTGGGGTTTTGCTTTCAGCACAAAATCATGTCTGCTCTTTCTACCAGAAAATTTGCTGGGTTTTATGGCTGGCCCCATACATTATCAATGTATTACCTCTTCATTCCAAATTCATTCTGTATTGTGTGATCTGTAAAAATAGATATGGGCCCTTTAAAAGTTTTCCTTTGCTATTTGGCATGATGTTTAAGCTTTGCCAATAAAGGGGGCCAGAGACACATTACAGGAAGAAGAGGTTTTTCTTCCAGTCTCCTCCTGCTTAGTTGGCAGGCCACTGGTGCGCAGCTCCTAAAACACTTGTGGCTTCTCCAACATCCACTCCTGCAATGCATCCATTTTCCACAGTGCCAGAATTCTGCAGTGTGTGTGGCTTCTCTGGCATCCAGCATCCAGGTCCTGTGGTATACAGTGACAGTAGGACCTAGCAGCCAGTAGCTTCCCCTGTAGATTTGTAGTGGGTACTTCCAGGGAGATACCTCTCCATGAACTCTTTAGATGGCAATTTTTTTGAAAATTCGAGAGGGCAGATTTCTTTTTCCAGCACATTCCATGAGTATGACACCACTACAACTTCTCAGCCATTTAAAAAGTTATAGCTGTGCTCTCTCCAACAGAGTCTGGATCTCAGCCTGAGGCCTGGGAAAGAGGTCTTCATTAGGTGCTCTGTCTCAGTCCTAAGGGTAATAGTTGCTCCTTGTATGTTCTGATATTTTTAAAGTTATCTTTATTTTTTATTAGCCAATACATTATTACTCCAATATTTTCTTATAGCTAAGAATTCTTTATATTTTTTCCTGTTCAAGTTACTGTGTGGTTTCCTTCTCCTGACTGGATCCTGACTTCACCATATCCCTTGGGAAGGCAACAGTTCCTTCTGCTGCACTGGAAGTAGGTAATAGGAGCAGCCCAAACAAGAAAACCACAGACCCCCACTGAATGGGAGAAAATGTTGGCAAAATAATTTATCTGATACGGGTTTAATATTCAGAATATATAAAGAAGTCTTACAACTCAACAACTAAAAGACAAACAAGCCATTTAAAAATGGACTAAGGACTTAAATAAATTTTTCCAAAGAAGATATATAAATGACCCATAAGTGCATGGAAAGATGTTCATCAGTTGCCATTAGGGAAATACACATCAAAACCACAGTGAGATCCCATTTCACACTTATTAGAATGGCACTAATAAAAAAATGGAAAATAACAAGTGATGGTGAGGATGTGGAGAAATTGGAAGACATCTTGTACATTGTGGGAATGTAAAATGGTGCAGTTGCTGTGGAGAACAGTTTGGTGGTTGGTCAAAAAGTTAAACATAGAATTCTACTTGTAGGTACATACCCAAAAGAATTAAAAGCACACACTCCAACAAATACATGTACACACATGTTGATAGCAGCATTATTTGCAATAGCCAAAGGTGGAAACAACCCAAATGTCTACCAACTGATTTGTAGATAAAGAAATCATGGTATATTGGTACAATGGAATATTATTCAGCCTTAGAAAAGTAGAGTACTGATACATGGTGCAATGTGGATGAACCTTGAAAACATTCTGCTAAATAAAATAAGCCAGACCCAGAAAGCTCACGTATTTTATGATGCCACTTATCTTAGTCCAATCAGGCTGTTAAATCAAAATACCACAGACTAGATAGCTTATAAAAAACAGAAATTAATTTCTCACAGCTCTGAAATCTGGGAAGTCCAAGATCATGGCACCAGCAGATTCAGTGAGGTGGCTGGTGAAGGCCCATTTCCTGGTTCATAGATTGTGCCTTCTCTCTGTGTTCTCACATAGAGGAGGGGGCTAGGAATTCCAAAGAGCCCACCTCCTACTACCATCATCTTTGGGGGTTAGGACTTCAACATATGAATTTTGGAGAGACACAAACTTTTGGACCAGAGTAAGATCCAGAATAGGTAAATCCATAGAGACAGAAAACAGATTGGCAGTTCCCAGGGACTAGGGGTAGAGGAGAGTCATCATCAATTGTTTAATGTGTACAGGGTTTCCTTTTTTTTTTTTTTTTCCAAACAGGGTTTCCTTGGGTGGTGATGAAAATGTTTTGGAATTAGATAGAAGTTGTGGTTGCACAATTTTGTGAATATACTAATAGGTGACACTGAATTGCTCACTTTAGAATGGTTAATTTTATGTTATGTAAATTTCACCTCAATAAAAAATATTTTAAAAATGATAAAAGGAAAGCATGTTTAAAGAATTACAGGAAAATAATATGACAAAGATTCAACAAATATGGATTTTCAATAGGGAAATAGACGTATAAAAATACCTAAAGAAAGTTTAAGATGAAAAGTAAAATAAGTGACATGAAATTTAGCAGATGGGTTCAACAGAAGATTTAAGATTGTAGAAGAAATAATTAGCAAACTTTAAATAGTTAATTGAAATTATCCTGACTTTAAAAATCATCAGCAAATTATGTAAGTTCTACCTTGGAAATATAAACAAACACCTCATCCCCTCCTCATTATCCTTTACACTGAATGTCTTATGTTAAATAGTATCTCAGTCGTTTGTGTTTGTGTGTGTGTGTGTGTGTGTGTGTGTGAGAGAGAGAGAGACAGACAGACAGACAGACAGACAGAGAGAGGGAGGGAGAGATTGTTCATTGTAAAGCTCTTGTGTTTCTGCCAGACATACTAAACAAAAGATTATTTTAAAGGCATTTTATGTTATAGTAAAGAGCAAAAGAAAATAATATGATGCTATGAAATGTCATACTGCATAGTGGGCATGGTCTTGTTGTACCTTTTCCCTCCCAATTTTTTATTATAGTAAGATATGCATAACATAAATTTACCATCTTAGCAATTTTTAAGCATAAAGCGAAGTGGTATTAAGTATATTCATGTTGTTGTATAACCATCATTACCATCCATGCTCAGAACTCTTTTCATCTTGAAAAACTAAAACTCTATAGCTGTTGAAAAAAATACCCTCTTCTTCCCTAGCTCCCAGCAATCACCTTCTAGTTTCTGTATCTATGAATTTGACTACTTCAGGTACTTCATATACGTGAAATCATACAATATTTGTCATTTGTGACTGGCTTATTTCACTTATTTCATTCAGTGTAAGATCCTCAGGGTTCACCCATGTTCTAGTATGTTTCACAATAACCTTCCTTTATTTTTTTAAATTGTATTAAAAAAAGATAACAGGATTTACCATTTAAACCATTCGAAGTGTACATATTAGTAATATTAATGTATTCACATTGTTGTTCAACAGATCTCCAGAACTTTTTCATTTTATAAAACTGAAATTCTATAATCATTGAACAACAACTCTTTATTTCTCCCTACCCCAGTCCTTAGCCACCAACATTCTAATTTTTGTTTCTATGAAGTTGACAGCTTTATATAATTCATATACGTGGAATCACACAGTATTTGTCTTTTTGTGAATGGCATATTTCACTTAATATAATGTCCTCAAAGTTTATCCATGTTGTAGCATGTAACAGAATTTTCTTCTTTTTTTAAGGTCAAATAATATTCCATTGTATGTATATACATTTTTAAAAAATGTTTGTCCATCAATGACCATTTGAGTTGCTTTCTCCTCTTGGCTATTGTGAATAATGCTACAGTGAACATGGGTGTGTAAATATCTCTTTTGAGATCTTGCTTTTAATTATTTTGGATATATATCCAGAAGTGGGAATGCTGGATCATATGGTATTTCTATTTTTAATTTCTTGAGGAACCGTTTTCCATAATGGCTGTACCATTTACATTCTCACCAATAGTGCACAAGGCTTCCAATTTTTACACATCTTCACCATGATTTGTTATTTTCTGTTTTTTTGATAGTAGCCATTGTAATGGGTGTGATGTGGTTTTTCAATGTGGTTTTGATGAGTGGTGTTCAACATCTTTTCATATGCTTATTGACCTTTTGTCATTGGAGAAATGTTTATTCAAGTCCTCCCCTTTTTTTAAAAATTAATGTTTATTTATCCTTGAAGGAGAGAGAGAGAGAGAGAGAGAGAGAGAGAGACAGAATCTGAAGCAGGCTCCAGGCTCTGAGCTGTCAGCGCAGAGCCCAATGTGGGGCTCAAACCCATGAACCATGAGATCATGACCTGAGCCTAAGTCAGACACTTAACCAACTGAGCCATCCAAGTGCCCCTGGTCTTACCCATTTTTTAATTAAGTTGTTTTGTTGTTGTTGTTGTTGAGTTTTAGAAGCTGTCTATATATTTTGGATATACATTCTGTATCAGATATATGATTTCCAAATATTTTCTCCCACTTGATGGGTTTTGTGTTACTCTGGTGATAATTTTTTTTTTAATGAAGAAAAGTTTTTAATTTTGGTGAAGTTCAATTTGTTTTTCTTTTGTTTCCTGTGTCTTTGGTATTATAGCAAAGAAATCATTGCTAAATATAGTGTTATGAAAATTTTACTCTATGTTTTCATTGAACAGTTTTCAAACTATAAATTTTATGCCTGGGTCTTTGATTCATTTGAATTAGTTTGTGTATATCATATTATATAAGGGTCCAACTTCATTCTTTCATATGGGTATATCCAGTTTTCCCAGACCATTTGTTGAAAAGACTGTTTGTTTTTCCCCATTAAATGGTCTTGATGCCCATATAAAAAAATATTGATCATATATGTGAGGGTTTATTTCTGGGCTCTTTATTTTATTCCAGTGACCTATATGTTTGTCTTTATGCCAATATCACACTGTTTTGATTATTGTAGATTTATAGTTAGTTTGAGATCTAATGCGAGACCACCAACTTTGTTCTTTTAAGATTGTTATGGTTATTTGGGATTCCCCGAGATTCCATATGAACTTTAGGAGGATTTTCCCTTCTGCTCCCCCAAAATTGCCACTAGGAATTTGATACAGGTTACACTGAATCTGTAGACCTATTAGATTGTGTTGACATCTTAACAATATTGGGGCTTCCAATCTGTAAATGGGGTATGTCTTTCCATTTATTTATATCTTTTTTAATTTCAGCAATCATTTGTAGTTTTTACCATATCCTTGGCCAAGTTTTTAATTTTTTTAAATGCTATTATAAATGGAATTATTTATTTAATGTTTTTATTTTATTTTTGGGAGAGGTAGAGAGACAGAGTGTGAGCAGGGGAGGGGCAGAGAGAGAGGGAGACACAGAATCTGAAGCAGGCTCCAGGCTCTGAGCTGTCAGCACAGAGCCTGACACAAGCCTAGAACTCACAAACTGTGAGAATATGACCTGAGCCGAAGTTGGATGCTCAACTGACTGAGCCACCCAGGCACCCCTAAATGGAATTATTTTCTAAATTTATTTTAAATATTTTTTATTTTGGTGTATAGAAATGCAAGTGATCTTTGTATATTGATTTTATATGTTCCTACTTTGCTGTATTCATTTATTAGTTCTAATAGTTATTTTTCATTCTTAGGATTTCTACTTCTAAGAGCATATCCTCTTCAAACAGATAATTTTTCCTTTCCAATTTGTATGCCTTTCTTTTGTATGTATTTCTTGTATGTATTTCTTTTCCTTGCCATATTCCAGTAATATATTGAATGTCAGTAGGGAAAGTGGGCATTCTTTCATTGTTTCTGACCTTGAAGGAAAAGTTTCATCTTTCACCATTGGGTATTATGTTTGCTTTGTGTTTTTCATATATGACTTTTATTATGTCGAGGTAGTAATGGAACCCAATTATTTTTTAACATACCCTACTCTATTGTTTAAAGTTTACATCATTCCATTTGGTATCTTCATTCTCCTTGTAAACCAGGGTATAAACAAGAAATATTACTAATAAATTATATTTTACATAAACATGTTTAAAATGTTAAGGTTATTTAGAATTTAAATCGATAGCAGGTACTTATCTTTTAAGAGCCAGGTAGCCATATGCTTACATTTGTTTTGGAAGCAGTTTATATAAACATGTGCTTATTGGTGATGAAGCAAACATGTTCACAGGTTTAAGAGAAAAATCATGTTTATTAATACAGATTGTTTCTTTTTCCTTGTACAATACTATCCAATAACAGCAAACATAGGTAATGGTTTGGGGTCAAATATGCTTTCCATAATTTGTAAATTATGCATATCACACCCTCTTCACTGATAACAGCATCACATCCAGACTCTATAGAGTGACAAACGAGGCTCACCTTGATTTGATCCCTCCTGCCTCTCTGACCCTGGCTCAAACCAATTCCCCAGCAGGTCCCTTCCTTGCAGCCAGGGCAGTGAGCCCTTGGAATGAATGTGTGTTCTCAGGCTTTTTCTGCCTAGAATGCTTTTCTTACCTCATCTTCCTTTGTTGAACTTCTGCTTACCTTTTGTGATATAGTTTCAGTTTCATTTCTTCCCTCTCAAACCTTTCTCTTTCCTCATCTTTCTTTTTTTTTATTATTTAAGAAAAAATTTTTTAAATGTTTTTATTTATTTTTGAGACAGAGAGAGACAGAGCATGAACAGGGGAGGGGCAGGGAGAGAGGGAGACACAGAATCTGAAGCAGGCTCCAGGCTCTGAGCTGTCAGCGCAGAGCCCGATGCGGGGCTCGAACTCTTGGACCGCGAGATCATGACCTGAGCCAAAGTCGTCCGGACGCTCAACCAACTGAGCCACCCAGGTGCCCCATCTTTCCTCATCTTTCTGGCCTAGCTGCCCAAATATGTGCTCACCTCTATCATAGGTCTTTAAAATGTGTCGCAATAGTCTGTTGTGATCATCTCCCTATATAAATCTTGAGTCTCTGCAGGGCAGGGATAGCATTTTTTATTATTGTACCCCCAGGGAGCATGTAGTATGGCAGGTGTCACAGGCCAGTGCCTAATAATTGTCTGACAGTCTAAATGAATTGAATTTGAATTTCATCCGGCTACCTACTATTCATGTAAACTTTCATTTAATATCTATTAAGCTCTACTAAAGACAAGGCAGTGTGCTAAGGACAGGGGATGCAGAGATATCAAAATTAAAATCTAACAGCTGCTTTCATTAAATGTCAGAATAGAGGTAAATGAATACATGGTGCTACCAAATCAGTGCAAGAAGCAATTGCTTTTTACTGATGAGACATTAAGGAGACATTTGACTCGGCTCTTCTGAGATGTACAGAATTTCATCAGTCCAGAGAACAGAGAAGTATTCAAGGCCATGGAACTGAAACATGGAAACATATGAACTTAAACATAAAAAGAATATGTGCCCATTTAAAAAATGCAAGCAATACTTCAAAGTATTTTAAGTCATGACCCCCCAGTTCCACACTCAGAGTTGGACGCTAACATTTTTCATTATACACCTATATATGTTTTTGGTTATGTGCAGTCTTTGTTTTATAAAAATGGTATCATAATACATGTATTTTCTGCAGCTTGAGTTTTTACTCATATCACAGACTACCTTCCATGTCACTACATCCAAATCCATAAACCTTTAAGTCATATTTTGGTATGGATGGATGCCCATGAAATAATTATCTCTTTGACAGAATGATGAAAAAATTTAATGAATTGTATGCACATAGTTACATGCACACTTGTATGAAAAGAAACTGCCCATGTTTTTTATCTAGAACATGGAACAGAAAATGCTAGACTTACCCAAAGAACATATATGGATATATTTTTGCCTCTTTTCATTGTAAGAATTTTAGAACTTTTTCTCTTGGATTTACATTAGGTATTATGAGTAT
Organism: Panthera uncia; assembly: GCF_023721935.1. Lineage (NCBI taxonomy): Eukaryota > Metazoa > Chordata > Mammalia > Carnivora > Felidae > Panthera > Panthera uncia. The sequence continues at coordinate 30,301,897 of NC_064807.1, forward strand.
CCCAGTCAGATTGCAGAAAGGTTGAAAAAGTAGAAGAGCCGTGACTTTTATAAGAATAAATAGGTAAAAACTAACACCAACTTGACAGGGTCAGCAGACTCAACTGGAACTACATTTGGTATCATTTGACTTGTGATATAATAATAGATTTCTTCTCTCATCTCCTTAATTTGTTGATGTTTGCCTCAAAGTGATGGTAAGACAATTGTATAATCTCTTTAAGACATTATTTTCCTTTGGAAGAAAAAAAAAGAATATGTATAGATTATTTGGAACTATTTATATCGTATCTTATTTTCTGCCAAAATAAAACTCTTGTATTCTGGTAACACCTGTAGAACTTCCTGAATACCAGAATAAGAGCAAAATTTTGTGAATAAAAGCAAAAAAATTCTGCTAAAAAATGTTAAGCCAATGTAAACAATTCTTTCACAAGATAAATTCTCTAAATTTTTACTCTTTACCCAATGTATTAGGTTGAAACTTTAAATCTGCCAATATTCCATTATTATTATTACTGGCCAGAAACAATAGCCATTTCATATGATTTCAAGTAATACACTTATAAAAAATAAAGCTATTACAATTGAGGCCATTTAATAGACACTTCTATTTTTATACATTCATCTAAGTCAGTCTGCTTAAAGTAGAACTTTGTGGAAAAAAACAGATCTGAAGCTCAACTTTGATGCAAAAATGCATGTACATTTACATTTTAATATTCAGAGCAGTGATTGCTGCACACAGTTCGCCTGAAAGTACTCAGAATGTTAGATCATGAGAGAATATAATGGAAGTGGCTGTGTCAAGTATGTTTCTACTAACAATATACCAAATTGGAAAAGAAATTTCCCTATTAAGATAATTTTAGATATAATATTTTCCTATAAAGAACAGGTAGGGTTGGCTAAAAGCACACATGTATCTACTGAAATGAAGACTGTGGTGGAGCCAGAGCTCTGGCCCCAGTTTTGCTGTGGTCCCTGACACTGTTGTGTGACTTTGGGTCAGTTAAACTCTTTGGGTTGATTCTTCCCTGAGAGAGTCTCATTTCTCTAGACTCTTTCATCTAGAGTCTAGATTTCTAGGGTTTCTTACAATTCTAAAATTTTGGATTATCTGTGCATTTCATTCCTTTTGCCAATATAATACTATGCTACTGAGTCAACCATAAATTTGTCTCTCAGACATGTTTGTTATTGCTCATTCCTCTGCCTTAGGAATGTGCACTTAGAACAACAACAAAAAGGGAAAGAAATGAAATGTTTGGCTTGTTCCTGGTGTAGGCTATTTGGTCAGAACAAGACTCTACATGCATGATTGACAGGCCATGATATGCAGGCTAATCCTCTGGGCTGATGATATAATTTCTATTGTTTAGAAGAACTGAGGGGATGAGGGCTGTTAGAGGAAGAGCAGAAACAAACAAAAAAAAATAATAATGAGGTCTGTTGTGTCACAGGATGGCTGTCCTGGATCTCACCTAGATTTTAGATCTTTCATGGATGTCAATGACCTGCTCCTACCTTGTTCAACCTCTGGGCTGTTATGGTGAGAATGGACTTTGCCTCTGCACTGAGTGTGGGTATATGCTTCTGTGGGCCTATTTTTCAAAGTTGAAAAGGAAGGTTTGACTTCCCCTCCTATCTCTCCTTAAACACACTCTTGGGGCAGAGCCAGGCTTGAAGGAGCTCTTAGAAGTAATTGTTGCCTCTGAATATTTCCCCTGAAATTCTTCACTTTGTCATTGTGTGTCAACTTCTGATTAGGGATTTATTTGATTAACTGGCACAATTAACTTATAACCAGCAGCCACACCCACTTTGTTGTGGTCTGCAGGCTTTCCTCTGAACACCTCACTAAGCTAGGGTTGAACTATGGGCATATAAGGGGACAAATATGTGTGGGATTAATGGGTGGAGGAGGGCAGCGTTTGCTGCATGGAAGGATCAGGAGATAGGGTGTCAGTGTGTGAAGATAAAGCAAGGCGGAAAAGAAGATCTGAAATCAAAATGACAAGGAAGGGGCGCTTGGGTGGCTGGGTTGGTTAAGTGTCTGACTTTGGCTCAGGTCATGATCTCATGGTTCATGAGTTTGAGCCCTGCACCAGGCCTCTGCACTGGTGGTGCAGAGCCTGCTTGGGATTCTCTCTCTTTCTGCCCCTTTCCCACTTGTGCTCTCTCTCTCTGTCTCTCAAAATAAAAAAAGAAACTTAAACAACAACAAGAAATAACAAATGTTGGCAAGGATGTGGAGAAAAAAGACCCCTCATGCACTGTTAGTGAGAATGTAAACTGGTGCAGCGACTGTGGAAAATAGTATGGAGGTTCCTCAAAAAATTAAAAATAGATGGGAAGCAAAAATAATATAAATACAGGGAGGGGTACAAAACATAAGAAACTCTTAAATATGGAGCAGAAACAGAGGGTTACTGGAGGGATTGTGGGAGAGGGGATGGGCTAAAAAGGTAAGGGGCTTTAAGGAATCTACCCCTGAAATCATTGTTGCACTATATGCTAACTAACTTGGATGTAAATTTAAAAAATTAAAAAAAAATTAAAAATAGAAATACTATATGATCTAATAATTCCACTATTGGGCATTTACCCACAAAAAACAAAAATACTAATCCCAAAAGATATATACACCCCTATGTTTATTGCAGCATTATTTATAATAGTCAAGATATGAAAACAATTCAAGTATCCATAAATAAATGAATGGATAAAGAAGATACAATATTATGCAGCCATAAAAAAGAAAAAATCATGCCATTTGTGACAACATGGATGGACCTAGAGGGTATTATGCTAAGTGAAATAAGTCAGACTAAGAAAGATAAATACCATATGATTCCACTCATAAGTGGAATCTGAAAAACAAACAAAGGAATAAACAAGCAAAAAGCAGAATTAGAATTGTATATACAGAGAACAAAATGATAGTTGCCAGAGGGGAGGGTGGTGAGGGATTGGGCAAGATGGGTGAAGGGGAGGGGGAGATATAGGCTTCCATTTATGCAATGAATAAGTCACAGGAATAAAAGGTACAGCATAATACAGCAAACGATATTGTAATAACAATGCAATGGAACAGATGGTAGCCACACTTGTAATGAACATAGCATAATTTATAAACTTGTCAAATCACTAAATTGTATACCTGAAACTAATGTAATACTGTGTGTCAACTATACTCAAACAAAAACATTTTTTAAAAAAGGACTATAAGACCCTGACAAAGATAAACTTAGTTTATTTGGATAGTTGACCTGCAGGGTTTGTAGCACTAGAAAAATAACCAGCAATCATGAGAGGATCTGCAATGCATAAAGAAACAAAGTGATTTAAGACCAGTATATTCTAGAGTAGATTCTGGTAAGAAATATTCAGTTTCAATTTCTTAACATTCGTATCTACCATTTGCAATTCAGCCACTAGATGACAGCCCAGCACTGTGCTCTTATATGGTATCTGAACTTGGCAAGCCCTGCAATTCGTTGCTAGTCTGGGAGGATACATTTTATTTTTTAAATAAGGGTTTTGTGATTTTTTTTCTCATGGGGCTTGTTATCTTGCATACAGTAATTATTTCAGTATAGTTTCTTCTTATGTTTTCTTACTTCCTTTCTCCCATGAGTAAGAACATCATGGTTGGGCTGGAAGCTTTTTGATAGTTTCCTTGCCTAGATACACCTGCCTGTTAGTTCAGATCTCAGCCCTTCTCTGAGATACGGTGAAGATAGATGCCATGACTATACCTTTAAAGCTCTTTTCTCAGAAAATAATATTTTTTTTACAAAATCATTTTTCCAAAAATTTTAACAGGAATTTAAAAGTCATATTTAAAAAGGAAAATTTCCTCAATGGCCTAAGTATAAAACAGATGAAGAAGAAAATAAATATTTAGTTGGCACTCTATAAAACATTTATTCACTCAGTAAATATGGATCCAGGGTCTACTTTGAGCAACTGAGATTATAAGAAATCATCATAGACCTAGCATGAATTGACAATCAGAGCTAATAACTACATGTACTCTTTTGTCCAATTATCTGTTTTAAAAAATAACCCCCAGCTTTACTGTGGTAATTTACATATCATAAAATTTACCTGGTTTAAGTGTGTAATTAAATTATCATAACAATAGTTTTGGAATATTTTCATCATCCCCAAAAGATCCCTTGTGCTCATTTGCACACAATTACTTTTAAAATTCGATTGTTACAGGAAGATGCACTTGAATAAAATTATTTAATACTTAATGTGTTTAATGGAAGAAAATGTTTCTTTTCCCTTTGGGCATTTGTCCTCAAATCATCTACTCAAATTTTGTTCATAGCCCTTCATCACAAACTATCTGTTCTAACCAACAGATTTTTTTTTTTAATCCTCACAGATCATAGGTTATTTCACCCCTACAGGTCTTTGCTTCTGTAAGTTCCCTTGCCTAGAGTCCTCTTTGGTCTGGTTTACTTACCCAAATCTCCCTTCATCCATTAGGCTGGACCTCAGCCTGCACCATTTCTCTGATGCCTCTGTGGCTGTGCCAACATCCACCGGTCTTCACCTCATCATTTCTGGTTTGTTGAATATACTTTGTAGAATCTGAAGGTATTTCATATCTTTGCAATTTAGCTTTGAAAGCTTTCAGTCTGGGCTGATCAGATAAACTTTCTCCAATATTCCTGATCTCTGATACCCATCTCAACAAATGTGAGTTGATTGCATAGCAGCAGAGGGAAATGGTGACAAGATGGGACGTGGTTGACACTGCTGAATTGCAAGAAGATAAATTCAAAATTAGAAGAACAATCTGTGTGCCTAGTGACCTTCTAAAGTAGAAAGGAGAGAGAAGGGAATTATTGGGCGACTATTTCCAAGCTATATTTTTCATACAGTATTTTGCATAATTCTAACATATTTTCAAGTGAGATAACTGGGGTTCAGAGAAGCTAAGAAATATGACCAAGATTACATGGCTTTACATGAAATTAGAATTCAAACCCAGAAAGAGAAAAGCTACCCATCAACTCCCCATAACTAGAGTTCACCTAGGAAATCATCGCAGAGAACCTGGTCTTTGGGCCCCATAAAGTCATATTATACTCTGCTATCGTGGAAAGACACCAGGAATGAAAATAATAACTATTGTACAAAATAAAGTGAGGCATTACTGTGAGTGATGTTCAAATGCCATTGGGATTGAAGGGGGAAAGAGTTATTTCCTGTTAGGAGAAAAAGAAAAGTTTGATGGAAAGTGTGGTATTTGAGATAAATCTTGAAGATTGGAAAGACCATTCAAGCTGTGGAAACAGTATATACAAAGGTGAGTGTGCAGAATTAATGAAGTAGTGTTGAGACTGCCCTCCTTAGGAAGGCTGACAAGGCTGGTGCTTGGCTAGTGTCTGGGGAATGAACTGGTAAACAGTTCTCTGCATTAATATGAAACTTTTCCTAAATGGTAGGAATGGCTCATCATGCCTAGAGTGTGCAAACAATATGGTTTATGCTGAATACCTACTTTCTTTCTGAGAATCTGGAATTTTGGTATGTGTTAGGCAGAGAGTACCAGCTCCCAGTACAAATCTTGGACACTGAATCTCTAATGAGTTTTCCTGGTAAAAAACATTTCACACATGCTGTCACATTTATTGCTGTGTGAATTAGTGGATCCTGTGTACTCCACTGGGGCCTCTTGGAAGTTTGTGCCTAGTTTCCTCCAGAATTTGGTCTTGATGATTGTGTTTTGTATCCTTTCACTGTAATAAATAAATGAGTATATTGTATGCTGAGTCCTGTGTATTCATAGCAAATTATAGAATCTGGGAGTGGTCTTGGGGACCACTGACACAGTGACAGAATTGGAAGCACATTGTGTGTTTAAAGGGTGGGGAGATTGGAGTATAAGGTATCTGTAGGAAGAAAAGGCAGGAAAAAATAGACTGTTGTCACAAATGGCAGAATTTCCTTTTTCTTAATGGCTGAATGGTCTTCCATTATATACACATACACATACATACATAGATACCTACATACATAAACACATACTTATGTATGTATTGGTTGACTATATATGCATGAGTTTATTACTGGGCTCTCACTTCTGTTCCACTGGCTTAAGTGTCTATTTTTATGTTAGTAACATACTGTTTTGATTGTTATAGCTTGGTAATAAAGTCTGAAATCAGGAAGTGTGACATTTTCACCTTTGTTCTTTTTTAAGATTGCTTTTGCAGTTTTGGGTCTTTTGTGGTTCCATATGAATTTCAGAATTTTTTTCTACTTATGTGACAACACCATTAGAATTTTGATAAGGATTACATTTAATCTATAGATGGCTTTGGGTGGTATGGACATTTAAGAATATTAATTCTACCACTCCGTGAATGTGAGATACCTTTCCATTTATTTATGTCTTCTTTAATTTCTTTCATCATTTTCCTACAGTTTTTGGTTTCACTTTCAGGTAAAATTTATTCTTAAGTATTTTTGTTGCTAGTGTAAATGAAAATGGTTTAAAAATGTTTTTTTCCTTCTAGATAGTTCATTGTTAGTATATGGAAACATAACTGGTTTTTGTATTTTGATGTATCCTGGAACTTTACTGAATTCATTTATTAGGTCTAATAATTTTTGGTGGAATATCTAGGATTTTCTATATCATGTTATCAGTAAACAGATAATTTTACTTTGTACATTGCAAGTTAGATGACTTTTAATTCTTTTTTTGCCTAATTTCTCTGGTTGGCACTTCCAATACTATGTTGAATAGGAGTGGTAACAGTGGGCATCTTTGTCTGTTTCTTTTTTTTAATTTATTTTTTAATGTTTGTTTTAGAGTGAGAGAGAGAGAGAGAGCATGAGCAGGGGAGGGGCAGAGAGAGAGGGAGACACAGAACTCAAAGCAGTCTCTAGGCTCTGATCTGTCAGCACAGAACCTGACGTGGGGCTTGAACTCATGACCTGTACAAAAGTTGGGCGCTCAACAGACAGAGCCACCCAGGTGCCCCATCTGTTTCTTGATCATAGATAGAAAGCTTTTAATTTTTCACCACTGAGTGTGGTGTTAGCTGTCATGTATAACCTTTATTATGTTTGATGCATGTTCATTCTCTACTGTTTCTTGAGAGTATTTGTAATCATGAAAGAATATTGAATTTTTTCAAATGCTTTTTTTGCATCTGTTGAGATGGTCATATGATTTTTATCTTTCATTTTATTAATGTGGTGTATCACACATATTGATTTGTCGGTGTTGAACCATCCTTGCATCTCAGGGATAAATCCCACTTGATCATGGTATATGATCCTCGAATGCACTCAGGAGTCTGGTTTGCTAGTGCTTTGTCCAGAATTTTTGCATTTGTATTCATCAGGGGTATTGGCGTGTAGTTTTTTTTTTTTTTTTTTCCTTGAGGTATTCTTATCTGGCTTTGGTATTACGGTAATGCTGGGCTTATAATATGAATTTGGGAGTGTTTCCTTCTCTTCAGTCATTTGGAATAGTTGAGAAGGATTGGAATTAATTCTTTTTTTTTAACTTTATTTATTTTGAGAGAGAGAGGGAGAGAGAGAGAGAGAGGCAGGCAGACAGGGCTCAAACTCATGAACCATGAGATCATGACCTGAGCTGAGATCAAGAGTCACATGGTTAAACCAACTGAGCCATCCAGGCACCCCTGAAGTTAATTATTTTTTAAATGTTTGGTAGAATTTGGTAAATGTTCAGTCCTGGGCTTTTCTTTGTTGAGAACTTTTTGATTATTGGTTTAATTCATTACTCATTATTGGTCCGTTCAAATTTTCTATTTTTTCATAATTCAGTTTTAGTATATTGTATGTTTCTAGGAATTTATTCATTTTTTCTAAATTTGTCCAATTTGCTGGCATATAATTGTTCATAGCAGTCTCTTATGATCATTTGTATTTCTGTAGTATCATTGTAAAGTCTCTCTTTCACAAGTAATTTTATTTATTTGAGTTCTCTTTTTTTTCTTGGTAAGTCTAGCTAAATGTCTATTTATCTTTTCAAAAAATAACCTTGTTTCATTGTTCTTTTCATTGTTTTTCTATTCTCTATTTGATATATTTCTGCTCTGATGTTTGCTATCTCCTGCCATTGCTTATTTGGGGCTTATTTTGTTTTATTTTTCTAGTTTCTTGAGGTATAAAGTTAGATGGCTTATGTGAGAACTTTATTTTTTCTTAATGTTGGGACTTACTGCAATAAATTTCCCTTCTGGAAATGCTTTTGCTGCATCACAGTAGTTTTGGTATATTGTGTTTCCATTTTTGTTTGTCTCAAGATATTTTTTATTTCTCTTCTGATTTCATGTTTGACCCATTGGCTGTTTAGGAGTGTGTTGTTTAATTTCTACATATTTATGTATTTTCCATTTTTTTCTGCACTGACAGCTCAAAGCCTGCTTGGGATTCTCTCTCTCCCCCTCTGTCTGCCTCTCCCCCACACAAATAAATAAATAAACTTAAAAAAAGAGAAGAGATAATTACTATCTTTGCAATCTTTTTATAATATGCTGAAAATGGTTTTGTGACCTAACATATATGACCTATACTGGAGAATGTTCCATGTGGGCTTGAGAAGAATGTGTATTCTGTTGCTATTGAGTGGAATGTTCTGTATATATCTCTTAGACCCATATGTTCTAAAGTATATTTCAAGTGATGTTTCCTTATTGATTTTTTATCTGGATGATCTATCCATTGCTGAAAGTGGGGCATTGAAGTCCCTTACTTACTATAATGTTGTCTATTACTCCCTTCAGATCTGCTAGAATTTTCCTAATATATTTAAATGTTACAATGTTGGGTGCATATATATCTACTATGGTTATATCTTCTTGAGGATAAAGGGAATTTATCCCTTTATCATTATGTAATGAACTTTTAAATTTCTTGTTAAAACTTTTCAATCAAAGTCTGCATTTTTTGGGATGCCTGGGTGGCTCAGTCAGTTGAGCACCCAACTCGATTTCAGCTCAGGTCATGATCTCATAGTTCATGGGTTTGAGCACTGCACTGGGCTCTGTGCTGACAGCGTGGAACCTGCTTGGCATTCTCTCTCTCTCTCTCTCTCTCTCTCTCTGTCTCCCTCTCTCTCTGTTCCACCCCCACTCATGCTTGCTCTTTTCTGTCTCTTCTCTCAAAAAATAAATAAGCATTAAAAAAGTTAAATAAATAAATAAATAAATAAATAAATAAAAATAAAGTCTGTATTGTTTGATATAAGTATAGCTACTGCTGGTCTTTTTTGGTTTCCATTTGGATGAAATATCTTTTGCCCTCCTTTCACTTTGAGTCTATGTGTGTCTTTGAAGCTGAAGTGAGTCTCTTGAAAATAGCATATAGTTGAGTTTTGTTTTATTTTATCCATTCAGCCACTCTGCCTTTTTATTGGAGAATTTAATCCATTTACATTTAAAGTATTGATTGATAGGTAAGGACTTACTATTGACATCTTATTAATTGTCTTCTGGCTGTTTTGTAGTGCCTTTTTTTCTCTTTCTTTCCCCTTTACTGTCTTCCTTTGTGAACTGATGGTTTTCTGTAGTTGCAAACTTTGATTCCCTTGTTTTTATCTTCTGTTTATCTACATAGGTTTTTGTTTTGTGGTTATGCTGAGGCATACTTGCAATATCTTATTGATACAACAGTATATTTTTAGAAGATGAACAACATAACTTTGATTGTATTAAAAACTCTAACCTTTTACCCCCTCCTTACATATTTTATGTTTTTAACATCACAGTTACATCTTTTTATACTGTGTATTTATTAACCAATTATTGTGGCTATAGCTATTTTTAATACTTTTTTTCTTTAATATTTATACTAGACCAGTGGTTAACACATACCATCTGATAGTATTAGAGTATTCTGAATCCGTCTATATGCTTAATTTTATCAGTGTATTCTACTTTTTCATATGTTTTCATGTTGCTAATTAGTATCCTTTCATTTCAGCTTGAAGATCTTCTTTTAGCATTTCTCCTAAGGCTAAGCTCCCTCAGCTTTTGTTTGTTTGGAAAAATTTCTAACATCACTTCATTTCTGAAGGACAATTTTTGTGGATAAAGCATTCTTGGTTGGCAGTTTTTCTTTCAACACTTTGAATATATCATCCCATGCTCTACTGGCCTGCAAGATTTCTGTTGAGAAATTCCCTGAAGCTATGGAAGTTCTCTTATAGATGGATACTTTTTTTTCTCATGATATTTTTAAAATTGTCTTTGATTTTTGTCTTGGAGAAGATCATTTTGGATTGAAACTTTGAGGTGACCTAGTAGCTTCATTAACTTGGTTGTCCAGATCTCCCCCCAGGTTTGAGAAGTTCTCAGCTATTATTTATTTAAATAAGATTTCTTCCCTCCGTTCCTCTCTTTTCCTGGTAGTACATAAAATTCTTTTCCTTTCCTTTCCTTTCCTTTCCTTTCCTTTCCTTTCCTTTCTTTTTTTCTTTTCTTCCTCCCTTATTGCCTTCCTTCCTTCCTTTCTTTTTCTTTCTCTTTCTCTCTTTCTCTCTTTCCTCTGGATAATCTCAAATAGTTGACATCTAATTTACTAATTCTCTCTTCTGCTTGGTTGAATGCCTTTGAAGATAAATCATGGTATTCTTTAACTCTAAGGTTTTTGTTTAGTTTTATAATTGTTTGTATTTTTTTGTTGAACCTCTCATTTTGTTTATGCATTATTTCCTTAATCAACTAATCTTTAGTTGTCTAGCTGTGTTTTCTTGTAGTTTATGGAATTTAAGAGGATTATTCTGAGTTCTTTGTCAGATATTTCATAGATCTCCATTTAATTTTGGAATCAGTCATTAGAGCTTTATTAATTTTCCTTAGTTTTTTCATGTTTCCTTGATTATTAATGGTCCTAATGGCCTTGTGCTGGTATCTGTGCATTTGAAGAAGAAGGCCTCTCTGTCAATCTTTATAGACTAGCTTTGGTAAGGAAGGGCCTTTGCCAGTTGGTTTATTCAGAGATTCTGGGTGAGTCATCTGGTCATATCTGAAGTTGGCTTGCTGCTGGAATCCTCAGGTGGGGGCAGTCCTGGTGCTTGGGTTCATGAGGGCTTGTCTGGTGTCTGGGCTTACTGAAGTGGATTTGGTACTTGAGTCCGCATGATAGGCCTAGGATCTGGTCAGCATGTGTTGCTTGGATGTTGGGTCAGTGGAGGCTAACCAGGTGCCAGAGATTACTGTGTGGGCCTGGTATTTGGTTTTGTGGAGCTGGAGCAGACTGGAAGCCTGGGTGCACAGGAGCCAACCTGAAGGCTGGGTTATGGGTGCTGGCTTAACATGAGAGTTACCCTGAAGTCTGGGTCCATGGGAGTTGGTCTGTACCTTGGGGATTCTCTGACTCCTTCAGGGAATTTTTATTTTTATTGGTCTTTAGTTTTCAACAATTTTGTTATCTAAGCCTATTTATTTATTTATTTATTTATTTATTACTTTTTCTTATCTTGTTTGGGGTTTGCTAAGCTTACTGGATCTGTAAGTTTATGTTTTTTTGACACATTTGGAAGTTTTCATTTATTATTTCTTCAAATTTTTTTTTTCCTGCTCCATGCTTGTGCTTTTCTCCTTGTAGTATTCCACTGACGTGAATGTTAGATATTTTTGTATTGTTCAAAGGTCCCTGAAGTTCTGTTCATTTAATAATTCCTTTTCTCTGTTGTTCATATAGGATAATTTGTATTGATCTACCTTCAGATCCATTGACTCTATCCTTTGTCATCTCTGTTCTGCTATGGGCCCATCCTGTGGCATTTTTATTTCAGTGATGGTTGTTTTAGTTACAAAATTTCCATGTTGCTCTTTATCTTTTTATTTTGTGTGGATACTTTCTATCTTTCTTTTCATTTCAAGAATATTTGTCCTTACTTGGGTTGTAATAGGTGCTTTAAATAAATAGTACAATAGTTAATAAGTTAATAATAAAATAGTAATAAGTACATGAGTAAATAAATAAGTTAGAAATAAAGGAATAAAAGTCATAATAGCTGCTTTAAAGTCCAATATCTGTGTTATTTCATGGTTGGTATCTGTCATTGTCTTTTTCTTTTTTTCCTTGCACACTGAGATTTTCCTCATTCTTTATTTATTTTTTTATTTTTTAAAAAATATTTTTAATGTTTATTTATTTTGAGGGAGAGAAAGACAGAGTGTGAGCAGGGGAGGGTCAGAGAGAGGGGGAGATACAGAATCCAAAGAAAGCTCCAGGCTCTGAGCAGTCAGCACAGAGCCCAATGCTTGTGAACTCTGAGATCATGACCTGAGCAGAAGTCGGACGCTTAACCGACTGAGCCACCCAGGCAGCAACCCCTGCTTTTTAAAAAAATTTTAATGGAGATTTTCCTCATTCTTTAAATGCTGACTTATTCTTACTTGTACCCTGGATATTTTAGATATTATTTTATGAGAATCTGGGTCTTGTTTAAAACCTCAAGAGGGGCGCCTGGGTGGCTCAGTCGGTTAAGCGTTCGGCTCAGGTCATGATTTCATGGTCCGTGAGTTCGAGCCCTGCATCAGGCTCTGTGCTGACAGCTCAGAGCCTAGAGCCTGTTTCGGATTCTGTGTCTCCCTCTCTCTGACCCTCCCTCGTTCATGCTCTGTCTCTGTCTCAAAAAAAAATAAACGTTAAAAAAATTTTTTTTAATAAAAAAAAAATATAACAAAAAACCTCAAGATAATGCCTTTGTTGTTGTTGTTTGACCAGCAATCATCCAGGTCAGAATCAATCTGCAAGTTCCTTCAGTGAACTGTATTCTATTGTCAGTTGTGAAAACATTGGCATGCCTATTTGGATTAGTGTTTCATGACCACTTTTAGTGACAAGCCTGAGACCAGGATTGGTCTACCATGCAGTTGAGTGTTCAAAGCCTGTGGAATTATATTTAGGATCATATCCATGTATTTACAGTTCAGAGGCTGGGCCAAGTAGTTACCAACAACTTCATGGGATCATCCTCATTTTGTATGAAGAAAAAGTTGTTCTTTTTTTTTGTTTTTTTTTTTTGTTTTTTTTTGTTTTTACTTTTGCTGTTCAGCTTGGTTGCTTTTGATTAATTTTCTTCCAGATCACTGATCCATTCCTCCTCATCCTCTAATCTGCTATTGATTCCTTATTATGTATTTTTTGAAATTTCAGTTATTGAGTTCATCTCCAGCTGGTGTTTTAAAATATTTTCTATCTCTTTGTTGAGGGTGTCAGTGAGATCTTGTGCTCTTTTCTGAAGTCCATTGAGTATATTTATGATCATTACTTTAAATTCTTTATTAGGCATATTGTTTATCTCTATTCTATTTAGCTTTTTTGCTGTTTCATCCTGTTCTCTCATTTGGAACACATTCTCCTGTCTCCTCATTTGCCTAACTCTCTGTGTTTGTTTTTATATTTTAGGAAGATCAGCTATGTCTCCTGATCCTGCAAATAGTGGTTATATGAAGAAGAGGTTCCATGGTGCTTTGTACTGTGGTGCTGCCTGGTAACCAGAACCAGGTACTCCATGGGTGTTTCCTATGTGGGCTGTGTGCACCTTACTATTATTGCTGAGCTGTGTTTGCTTTCAGTTCTGTTGGCTGGTGCATGGAGCAGGGTTTGGTCCCTGCACCGCTAAGGGACCTGTTCACGGCTGTGTGGGCTTATAGTTGGGTGGTGTCAGCAGTCAAACCAGATGCCTGCCCTCAGCCCATCTGCCAGGGTGACATCATGCCAAACTTCAGGGCACTCTCCCTGCACTGCCTCCTGAGAGATTTTTGTTGGTGGGTTAGGCTGGCAGTCAAACCAGATGACTGCCATCAGTCTGCCAGCTGGGGCTACAGTTGCACTGATGGACAGGAAGCTCTCTGCACTATCAGCTATAAGTTTTGGTTGCTGGGACTGTAGGTACACTTTTGTGTGTGGTTATCATCCCTTCTCCCCAGGGCAGAAGTCATTTTGGAGTGGTACTAGTCCCTGTTGAGGTTACTTGCAGGATGTATCAGGGCAGAAACTGCTTTGGACTGATGCCTTTTGAGTGGGGTGGATCTTTAGGAGAATGTGGGGGTGAGGTATGCAGTACTGGCAACATTGTTGGAGAGTGTTCACACTGGGTCCACAAGTCCAACTATGTAGCCTGGGGTGGGGAAGAGAAATGGTGCCTGTTAGCACTTTTGTTTTTGGAATAGTCTCTTAAAGATCCTTGCCTTTCCAGCACACACTCTGTGATTAGTACATGAGTCTTTATATATACCCCAGCTAATTTTCAAACTACCGCCTCTGTGCTGTGTCTTAGCTGGCTTATTTGTTATGCTGGCTCTTTAAGGAAGGGGACTCAGTTTCCTATTGCCCCCTGGTCTTCCTGGAACTAAGCCCCCTGATTTTGAAAGTGCTTGGAGTGAAGCCCTGATGATTTTCCAGAGACCAGCTCCAGCAACCAGGGGCTCCTGATGGATGCACGGCGTTGGCGAAAAAGTGAAAATAAAACAAAACTAAAATAAAAACAAAAAATAAAAATGGACACAGACAACAGCAGTGTGTTGAACTGACCGATTTATTGTAGCAAATGTGGCATTGTATTTGCTAGTGATTTCCTCATAGCATACGTCATCTATGTTTTTCTAACATTATCTAATTTTGAAAATGTTCCTATGTGTAATCAACCTTTAAGAAGTAACATGGCAATTCCCTCATACCCTTTGATTATTGATTAATTTCTTACATTATTCCATTATGCATCTATGTTTATCTATAATCTATAAAGCATTTGCTTTGCTGTTTTCATGAAAGGTCATCTATCTTTCAACACCTCAAGTGGAACAGTTACAGGGACATGACCTCCTAGTTGTTTTTCCCGAACCACTTGAAGCCAGAAGAACAATGTGTTTGCCTCGGTCCAAGGTGCCAAGAAGGGGCCATAAAAGCCTTAGAAACCCATGCCTCATACATTCTCAGAGAGACAATGCAGCTAGGAACTAATGAACCATTCTGTACCTTAACCGACTAGGTTCAGTCATCATCATCTGGAATGCCTCCTGGGGGCCAAGTGGGCCTAGGGGTTAGAGTGACTTGTGCCTGTAGATACACTCCTTAGTCGCCGGAGTGAGGCTTTCAAATCCATATGTCTCTCCTTTATTGGCCTCCTTTGCTGACAAATGTATGAGGCTGTCCTTCCTGTAAGTAGAGGAGTCTCCATAGGGGATGGTAAGGGCTAAATGTAGGGCTGCACAATTTCTTGTGGAACCTTATTTTCTTTCCTAATGGTTCTTTTCTCAGGGGGCCTGTCGCGGGCAATTCCCCAACAGACAATACCCCAATACCCCAGGTACTCTTATTAAGGCCAAATTACCTACAAGCGGGAGTACAAGAAGCTTCACTGTTGGTGGGCTGCCTTGCAGTCATCAATCCATCCACAGCCTGGGCCTTGCCATCAGGCTGGGATAGCTCGGCCTCCATCAATGATTATAGAGACTCACAAAGTTAAGCTCCAGTGGCTTTCAAAGCTAAACGTTATAGAGACTTACCTGCTCAGTGCAGGTCTCCTGTGCATGGAGTGCCTGGTGTGGGGTCTGATCCTCTCACTTTTCTGTGCTTGTGGTATCCCTTCTATTTGTGGTTAGTATTGTTGGAGACTTGGTTTTCAACCTTGTTTCTGTCCCTCTTATCCTTTCCAATGTGGCTTTTTCCCTATGGTTAACTGTGGAAAGTCTGTTCTGTCAGTCTTTGGGTCATTTTCAGAGTTAGTTCCACAGGTGTAGCTGTTATCTCAGCATGTCCATGGGATGAGGTGAGCTATAGATCCTCCTACTCCATCATCTTTCCAGAGATCTTCCTCATAATGTTTCTTAGATTAACAGGGACATAAAAACAAATGAAGAACTTTTAGCTTATTCTTCTCAAACTGTTCCAAAAAATATAAATGGAAGAAAAACTTTCAAAGTCATTCTACAAAGCCAACATTACCTTGAGTCCAAATCCAAAGATCCCACTAAAAAGGAGAATTACAGGTCAATATCCTTCATGAACATGGATGCAAAAACTCTCAATAATACTAGCAAATTGAGTTCAACAGTACATTAGAAGGATTATTCACCATGATCAAGTGGGATTTATTCCTGGGCTGCAGGGCTGGTTCAATATTCACAAATCAATCAATATGATACACCGCATTAATAAAAGAAAGGATAGGGGTGCCTGGGTGGCTCAGTTGGTTAAGTGTCTGACTTCGGCTGGGGTCATGATCTCATGGTTCATGAGTTTGAGCCCCAGATTGGGCTCTGTGCTGACAGCTTGGAGCCTGGAGCCTGCTTTGGATTCTCTGTCTCCTCTCTCTCTGCCACTCCCCTGCTTGCTTGCACTCTTTCTCTCTCAAAAATAAATAAACATTAAAAAAAATTGTAAAAGAAAGGATAAGAACCATATGATTCTCTTAATAGATGCAGAAAAAGGATTTAATGAAATACAGCATCATTCTTGATAAAAACCCTCAACAAAGTAGAGATAGAGATAACATACCTCAACATGATAAAGGCCATATGTGAAAGGCCCACAGTTAATATCATCCTCAATAAGTGGATTTTCCTCATAAGGAAAAACTGAGAGCCCTTCCCCTATGGTCAGGAATAAGACAAGGTTACTATTTAACATAGTATTGGAAGTCTTAGCCTCAGCATTCAGACAACAGAAAGAAATAAGAAGCATCAAAATCGGTGAGGACGAAGTCAAACTTTCACTATCTGCAGACTCTTTCACTATTTTGTTATTCTATGTAGAAAATCCAAAAGACTCCACCAAAAAATTGCTAGAACCGATACATGCATTCAGCAAACTTGCAGGATATAAAATCAACAAGCAGATATTTGTTGCATTTCTATACACCAATAATGAAGTAGTAGAAAAATAAATCAAGGACTTGATACCATTCACAATTGCACCAAAAAAATAAGATACTTAGGAATAAACCTAACCAAAGAGGTAAAATATCTGCACTCTGAAAACTAAAGAACACTGATGAAAGAAACTGAAGAAGACACAAGGAAATGGAAAAGAATTTCATGCTCATGGATTGGAAGACTAAACATTGTTAAAATGTCTATACTACCCAAAGCAATCTACACTTTCAGTGCAATCCCTATCAAAATACCACGAGCATTTTTTGCAGAGCTAGAACCAACAACCCTAAAATTTGTATGGAACCACGAAAGATCCCAAATAGCCAAAGTAATCTTGAAAAAGAAAAACAAAACTGGAGGCATCATGATTCTGGTTTTCAAGCTATATTACAAAGCTGTAGTCATCAAGACAGTATGATACTGGCACAAAAACAGACACATTGATCAATGGAACAGAACAGAATATCCAGAAATGGATCTACAACTATATGGTCAACTAATCTTTGACAAAGCAGGAAAGAATATACAATGGCAAAAAGACAGTTTCTTCAACAAATGATGGTAGGAAAACTGGATGGCAACATACAGAATGAAACTGGATCCCTTTCTTCACCATACACACAAAAAAAAATTCAAAATGGACAAAAGACCTAAGTGTGAGACAGGAAACCATCAAAATCCTAGAAGAAAACACAGGCAGTAATCTCTGTGACCTCAACTGGATCAACTAGGCACATCACTGAAGGCAAGGGAAACCAAAGCAAACGTGTACTATTGGGACTACATCAAGATAAGAAGCATCTGCACAGCGAAGGAAACAATCAATACAAAAAGGCAGCCTATGGAATGGAGAAGATATTTGCAAAAGACATATCTGATAAAGGGTTAGTATCCAAAATCTATAAAGAACATATCAAGCTCAACATCCAAAAAACAAATAACTGAGTTAGGAAATGGGCAGAAGACACGAACTGACACTTTTTAAAGAAGACATCCAGATGGCTAACAGATGAAAAGATGCTCAACATCATTCATCATGAGGGAAATACGTATCAAAACCATGATGAGATACCACCTCATACCTGTCAGAATGGCTAAAATTAACAACACAAGAAACAACAGGTGTTGATAAGGATACAGAGAAAGGGGAACCCTCTTACAGTGTTGGTGGGAAGGGAAACTGATGGAGCCACTCTGGAGAATAATACAGAGGGTCCTCAAAAAGCTAAAATTAGAACTACCTTAGGATCCAGCAATTGAACTATTAGGTGTTTATCCAGAGGATGCAAATTCAAAGGGAGTACTTGCACCCCAATATTTATAGCAACATTATCAACAATAGTCAAACTATGGAGTGAGCCCAAATGTCCACTGACTGATGAATGGATAAAGAAGGTAAAGGTACACATAATGGAATATTACTCAGCCATCAAAAAGAATGAAATCTTGCCATTTGTAACAACATGGATGGAGCTAGAATGTATTATTCTAAGTGAAATAAGTGAATCAGATAAAGACAAATATGATTTCACTCACATGTGGGATTTAAGAAACAAAATAGATAAGCATATGGGAAGAGGGGTAAAAGGAGAAGAGAGGGAAACAAACCACAAGAGACTCTTAATGATAGAGAACAAACTGTGGGTTGATGGAGGAAAGTGTGTGGGAGATGGGCTAGGTTGGTGATGGGTACTAAGGAGGGCACTTGTGATGAGCACTGGTTGTTGTATGTGAATAATGAGTTTCTGAATTCTACTCCTGAAACCAACATTGCACTGTATATTAACTAAAAAAAAAATAAATAAAAGAAGTGATTTACATGGATTAAAAAAATAAAAGAACTTCTTGTTAGCCAGGAGGACTGGAAAAACATATACATTTTGTTGAAGGAAGCCAGCAAGAGGAGTAAACTAGATGGTGCTGTTTGCTTGCATTATACACACTAGGTGATTTGAAAAGTTGAATTACATATTCAAAGGGTGGGGAAAGAAGAAATGAACCCATGAAATATCTTAAACCATGTGAAAATCCAAAATGGTCCTGAGGAAAGACAGTACTGTCTTTTATTTCTATAGTACTGTCAGTTATCTTTACTGTGTCAAAATGCATGATGTGATCAGGCACACCCACTCCTGGCAGGACATTTCCAACTGCCTGAGAGATGACAGTTATTCCTCAGACACATGAACCTCACACCATCATATGGGACCTGTCATCTCCAGGACAAATTAGAGTATTGATCTCTTTCCTGTGATGAACTCAAATCACTCTTGGAAATTGCCGTCTGTGCAGAGCAGTGGAACCAGGCAGTGGAGTGCAGGGACATGAGGTCTTGTGGAAAACTGCTGTCTGTGCTCTGATGTCTGAATGATACTTTATAACCTCAACACTAAAAATTAGAAGCAGACAGTAATCTGTAGTGTTCTGATGAGACAAGGACTTTGAGAAGAAAGCAAGAAACACCTAAATTCTCACTCTAAGTGGGCTACCAGCCACTTTTCCATGTCTTGGTTCCTTTTGAATTTCCCTTCCTCTCACCACATCTCTTTTTTCCCCCCCTACCTGGGAGTTACTCCTGGTAGCAAACTTCAGAACTTCCTGCAAGGTTGGCAACTTGAAGCTCATTTATTTCTGCTAGTTTTTATTCAGTTTTTGTGGGGAGAAGTGGTCTAGGTAAGACATATTAGTAGTTCATCAAAGAGAAATGTTTCATTTTTATTTTTCAGGTGGCATTTGAAATAATTCATATATACATTCTATTATAATGTATGGCTGTTAGTCAGTGAACCTACTGAATAGCAAGCTTGACTTCCTAACTTTTACTTTTGAATGAGAAATATTTTTCTACTTTCTCTATCAAGGCATTTAAGCTTCAAAACAGAAGTAATGAAGCCATTCTTACTGTACCCCATTTATTTAACAGGAAAAGTATTTTTTAGGATGTTGGCTGCCTTAAATTTTAAAATCTGAGTGTAAAGATTTTCTATTAATAGGCTTTGGATTACTTTATGGATGTTATTCACTGTATACATCTAGATGTACTATTGTGTATCATTGCAAAGTAAAGATTT
The DNA here is from genome assembly GCF_023721935.1 of Panthera uncia. Taxonomy (NCBI): domain Eukaryota; kingdom Metazoa; phylum Chordata; class Mammalia; order Carnivora; family Felidae; genus Panthera; species Panthera uncia. The sequence continues at coordinate 30,321,862 of NC_064807.1, forward strand.
TGGGTCCCACTCCACTATACATATTTTTCTCTCTGGCTTTAAAGAAAAACAACAACAACAACCAGATACATATATGGAGATGACAAGGAAAGTGTGCCCTGCCTGTAATATGTCAGTTTAATTATTCACAGCATTAGTAATGATGGGGAATGAAAGTGGGGGGGGGATAGTGAAGTTTGGGAAAGAGAAACTCAAGAGTTGGTCATGATAGCAATTGTACTTGGAATAGTGAACCTGTGTGATGGGCAGTAAAAGACTGGAGTCACTTATAAAGGGTGACCCCTTATCACTAGACTTGCCTATCCTTCTCATGATGTTTTCATAGTGCCTACACATTGCATCATCACAGATTATTATTGGTGTGATGATTTGATAATCATTTTCTCTTCTACCAGACTACAAACTGTATGAGAGCAAAGGCTAGGTCTGTTTTCCTTACCATTATATTGCCACCATCTGACCCAGTGCCTGGCATACAGAAGGTGCCCATTGCACTTGGAATAAAATGCTAATCTTTTACTATGGCTCACACAACTCTGTGTGACTGGCCTTTCCCCCATCAACATCACCAAAGTCCTTGGGAATGACTCCAGTATAAGTACTGATGCCTGGATTAGGAGAGGAAGATGGAAAGCTTTCCTGCATGGCAGAATAGCAAAGACATAGGCTTACTCATTCTTTTATTAGATTCTTATTGAGAGTTTTTGTTGTGCCAAGTAGTGGGGAAACAAAAGTGACAAACAGATATGGGCCCTGCTACATGGTTTCTGTTCTTCTGGAATTTATAGTCTAGTGAGGGAGATAGACCTTAGTGTAATAGTCCCAAATATAGGTATATAATTACAAGTCAGTTGATCAGTCCTGTAAAATCAAGGAACAAGGAACAGGTGTCTACAATAGCATTTATCAGTGGAACCCAGCCTGCATCAGCAGAGTCAGGGAAGACTTCTCATAGCAAGTGACAGTTTTTCTGAGAGTTGAAGGAAGCCAGATGGGCCAGTGCAAAGGCCTTGTATTGAGAGAGAGTAGAACTTCTTCCATGAACTATGGAAGCAAAGGAGCCTCATACCAGATGAAGTACAGAAGTTCCCAGATACCGGGCCAGAAAGGCCTTAAAGGTTTTAGTCTTTATTCTTAAATGGGTGTTTTGAAGTAAATCAGAGGGTGGCATAATAGGTGTATCAGTTATCTATTGCCGCATAAGAAATTATCCCAATTTGTCATGGTTTAAAACAACTCACATTATTATTTCACAGTTCCGTGGATCATGAATTTGAGCATAGCTTAACTGGTTCCTCTGCCTCTAAGGATCTCCCACAAGGCTATAATCCAAGTCAGCTGGGGCTGTGGTTATCTCAGGGCTCATCTAGGGGAGGATCCACATCCAAGCTTAGTCACATGGCTGTTGTCAAGCTTCAGGTCTTCACTGGCTGTTGGTTGGAGATTTCTGTTTATTGCCATGTGGGGCTCCATAGGGCTATGCACAACATGGTAATATGGCAGTTTGATTTCCTCAGAGTGGGAAAGAAAAGAAAGAACATACAATCTTTTTGTAACCTAATCTCAGTTGTGACATCTCATCACTTTTGCCAAATTCTAGACACAGGAGCAAGTCACCTAGTAAAGCCCACACTCAAGAAGAAGGTATTACACAGTGGTATGAACACCAGCAGGCAGGAATCACTGGGAGTCACTTTAGAGGCTACCTACTGCAGTGTGAAGACATTAGAGAAGTCAGAGCAAATGTAGAGAGCAGAATTCAGAGGCTATTGTAGAAGTCAAGTCAAGAGATGACTGCAGATTGCAGCTTAGACTAGGGCAGTAGTAGTGGTGATAGTGAACACCAGGTGAACATATTTAAAAATTTTTTTTAATGTTTATTTTTGAGACAGAGGGAGACAGAGAATGAGTGGGGGAGGGGCAGAGAGAGAGGGAGACACAGAATCTGAAACAGGCTGCAGGCTCTGAGCTGTCAGCACAGAGCCCGATGTGGGGCTCAAACCCACGAACCGTGAGATCATGACCTGAGCTGAAGTTGGACGCTCAACTGGCTGGGCCATCCAGGCGCCCCTAGGGGAACATATTTAGAAGGTAAAATTGATGGGTAATAGATTAGAAGTAGATTAAACATGGGGGAAATAGGGAAGGGAGAGATATTATGGAAAATTCCTAGATATTTGCCTTGTGCATTGGATAGATGGTAGTACCATTCATGTATATAGAAAACATGAGAAAAAAAATTAAGGAAGAAAAAAAGAATTCTATTTTGATTAAGTGACATAGAAACTACATGCAAGCAACCTAAGATTCTGGGTCACTTCACTGAAAATGCTGAGTTATTCAGGTGGATATCTTGACTTGAGGCAGAGGTGAGGTCCAACTTAGAGATTTAAAAGGGCATCCGCATATGGTTGAAGAAAGCTCAGGGTGATGAGAGGAGGAGCTAAGACTGAGTCTTGGTGAGACCCACATGTCATGGGGGGTAGAGAAGGAAGAGCCTAAAAGAAGGTAGATGAGGCATGGCTAGATCAGAGAGACAGTAGGGAAATCAGGAGAGAAGTTATTTCAGAGGCCCAGATTGGAGACTGTTCTGGAAGGAGGAAGAGATCAACAGCATCAGAGGCTGCTGGGAGACCATGTAGAATGAGGGCCACTGGAGACCATCACTTATCAACACTTACCCAGCATTTGCTAGATGTGACACTGTGCTGGGCCAAAGTATACAAAGGTGAACATGTCTTAGTCAGTTGCTACCTTCTGGACCTCTCAGTGAAGGGGTGTGTGGGAAAAGAACACAATGACTTATGCTTTTAAATCTCCCAACTACAGAGTGAAAGCTGCCATGTCAAATATTATCAACTATTTAAAATCTGGCTTTCTCTGAAGACCCATTGGGTAGCTGGATGGGGATGATGGCTCTTGCATGCAGGCTCCTAGGTAGGCTGCATGAGGCTGGGATATTTATTTATTTATTTATTTATGCTCATGCTCACTGGAATCAGGGCTCATGCTCACCTGCAGCAGGGCTCTAGCTCACCTTGTGTGGTACATGAACTCACAAACAATGAGATCATGACCTGAGTTGAAGTCAGATGCTTAATGACTGAGCCACCCAGGCACCCAAGGCTGGGAACTTTTCAGTAAACAGATCCCAGCAACCCAGTCCCTGGAGATTCTAATTTAATAGGTGAAAAGGACCTCAGCAACTGAGTTTTTATAAATCCCAAGGTTATTCTGATCCTTAGGCAGAGTGGAGAACCCCTCACAGGGGTGGGTTGAATTTTGATTCTTCATGTGTCAGCACTTCTAATACACATGGTTCAGTCTTGCTGAGTCTTCTTTTCTTCTGTGGAATGTAGATAATAAGAGCTGAATTGGATCTGTTTGTGAAAGCATCTGGAGGAATGGCTCAAAAAAATATTAAAACCTGGGTGGTTGAAGATGATGCCTCTCAAACATTAATATGCATATGAATCATCTGGAGATTTTGGTATAGGTTCTGATTCAGTCTAGGGTGGTGCCTACAAGTCTGCATTTCTCACACACTCTCATGTGATGTCAATGCTGCTGGTGTATGAACCACAGGCCCTTGGGTAGTAAGGGCTGGGTAAATATTCATGTGGGCTTATGAATGATGTCCTAGATGAGGTCTTAATGATATTGGCATACATTATTTCAAGATTGCTTTCCTATTTGATAAATAGTATCTTTTGCAATAATAATAACCAAGGAAATGCCATACTAACCCACAAGCTAGCACTCACAGAAACAGTAAACCCTCTAGCTCTGAGCATTGTGAGAATACAAATAAGTGGCCTATTTGCTAATTCACTTATAAGTGTAGTAAAGCACTGTATATGACCATATATTGCAAAGGCATATGAATAAATCAATCTCACCCCCTGCAAAGGCAAGATATTTCAATATGCTTCATAACAAATTACTTAAAATTTTTTTTTAAACATTTTAATTTATTTTTAAGAGAGAGAGAGAGAGAGAGAGAGAGAGACAGAGTGTGAGTGGGGGAGGGGCAGAGAGCGAGGGAGGCACAGAATTGGAAGCAGGCTCCAGGCTCTGAGCTGTCAGCACAGAGCCCGAAGTGGGGCTCGAACCCACAAACTGTGAGATCATGACCTGAGCCAAAGTTGGATGCTTAACTGACTGAGCCACCCAGGCGCCCCCACCCCCCACCCCCAGATTACTTTTCATTAAAAAGCTTATTCAGGAGACAGATGCAAATTACCTTAGATGTGTTCCCTTCAGCAGCTTTTGAGGAATCTAAAGTATAAGAGTTCAGCATCCATAAGTTTTATTTTGGGTAAGCCCAGTGATGCTTTGTTTTCTTAAGCAGTAATTTTGAGCATGTCTTCCACAATGCTCAGAATGGCAATTTCCAGTAGCACAGTCAGGGTATTTAGGAAGATGGTCATGAGAATGAGTTATTGAATATACTAACAGTTTCATGGAAAGAGATAGTTGTATGGTGTACCACTCGGGATGGCACATGCTGAACCTGTTTTAAGCTGATGACATTTGTGATAGGCTCCTCTTTAACAAGTAGAGCATACAGAAAAATAAGAAACACAGTGAAATTACTCAGGTAAAAGAAATCAAGCTCTCATGATTATAGAGAGGGTTTGAGAAGAGAGGGAGTGGAAAGCTGAGATGGCCTTCAGAGGTTCCAATAGTTCAGAAAAACCCTGACTTCATATATACTGCTCCATTGTCCCCATAATAACCCCAGTATTTGTCACACCAAAAACATTTCCATAAGGGTCAGGGTCTAACACTTATTTGCACTCACATTGTTTTAGACATTTTATATAATATTTCTTATTAATACTGAAATTACCTTATAAGGTGGAACTACTATTATTACCATTTTGAGATGAAAACTAAGGTCCAAAGTTTATATACAGTGGACCCTTGAACAACACAGGTTTGAACTGTGGGGTCCACTTGCACCCAAGTGGTATGTGTTTTCATTTACATGTGGAATTTGAGAAACTTAACAGAAGATGAGGCGGGGAGGGAAGGGGAAAAATAGTTTCAAACATGGAGGGAGGCAAACCATAAGAGACTCTTAAATACAGAGAAGAGACTGAGGGTTGATGGGGGGCTGGGGGAGAGGGGAAAAAAGGGTGATGGGCATTGAGGAGGGCACTTGGGATGAATACTGGGTGTTGTATGTAAGCAATGAATCATGGGGATCTACTCCAGAAGCCAAGAACACACTGTATATATACAGTGTATGTTAGCTAACTTGACAATAAATTATATTTTAAAAAAAGGTCCCACCAAACAAACAATAACAACAACAACAGCAACAACAACAACAACAACAACAAAGAACTTCACTTGTATTGGTCTCAAGTTTCTTGTTGTAAAATAAATGAATTAAACCAGAAAACTAAAAAGTTCCTTCAATATTAGTCCTTTCCCAGTAGAACATTCTTCATTGTATTTCACTTCTAGCAGCATTCAAGGGTGAAAAAAAGATTAAGGATATTTATTTCACTGAGCTGTTTTGAGTAGCAAAGAAACACTTTAAAGTCATTTTGAAAAAAAACTATGAAAGATTATACAATATAATAAAATGTTATAATGCATGGAATATGAACTCAGTGTTGATTCAATATTGTCAAGATGTTAATTATTCCCAACTTGGTTACCAAGACTAGATTCAATATAATCCCAATAAAAAATCTCAAAAGCTACTTTGTTGGTATTGACAAACTGATTCTAAAGTTTATAATGAGAGGCAAAAGACACAGAATAATCAACACAATATTAAAGAAGACCAAAGTCAGAGGACTGACACTGTCAGTGTGCACTCATGTGGTTGCAGGGTTTTGCCATTAGTGTGCAATGGAGACCAAATAAGAGTTGGGTGGGCAGCATGCAGTTACACAGGTAAAAGAGCTAGTTGTGTCAGATAATCCTTTGTTGTGGGAGCCATCCTATGTATTGTAGGATGTTTAGTAGAATCTCTAGTACCTCCCCAACTGTGACAAAAATGTCTTCAGACATTTCCAAATGTCCCTTGGAAGGCAAAGTCACTCCAAGTTGACAGCAACATCTCAAGAGAAATGAATGTTATAGGTGCCTCCAAACTAGAAGGTAGTTTGAGCTTGTGGAAAATTTAATTCCATGTGTGATGTCTGTGTTGCTGGTGAAACATCAGGCACATGTGTTCTGACTGGATGGGCTTCCAGGGACTCAATGTTGGACAATATGGACATCTAAAATGAAAATGAAAAGGTGGGGAGCCTGGGTGACTCAGTTGGTTAAGCGTCCAGCTCTCGATTTTGGCTCAAGTCATGATCTCATGGTTTGTAAGTTCGAGCCTCACATCAGGATTTGTGCTGACAGTGCTGAGCCTGCTTGGGATTCTCTCTTCCCTCTCTTTCTGCCCCTCCCATAATCTCTCTCCCTCTCTCTCAAAATAAGTAATAATAAACTTTAAGAAAAAGAAAGAAAGAAAATCAAAAGACAACCTGTATTTTTTCCATTGGATACTCTTTCCTGCTTTGTAAAAGATTAGTTGGCCATACATTTGTGGGTCCAATTCTGGGTTCTCTATTCAATTCCATTGGTCTATGTGTCTGTTGCTGTGCCAATACCATAGTGTCTTGATGTTTATAGCTTTGTAGTAGAGGCTAAAGTCTGGGATTGTGATGCCTCCCGCTTTGGTCTTCTTCAGTATTACTTTGGCTATTCAGGGTCTTTTGTCGTTCCATAAAAATTTTAGGATTGTTTCTTCTAGCTTTGAGAAGAATGCTGGTGCAATTTTTATTGGAATTGCATTGAATGTGTCAATTGCTTTGGGTAGTATTGACATTTTAACAATATTTATTCTTTCAATCCATGAACATGGAATGTTTTTCCATTTCTTTGTGTCTTCTTCAATTTCCTTCATAAGTTTTCTCTAGTTTTCAGCATACAGATCTTTTACATCTTTGGTTAGGTTTATTCCTAGGTATTTTATGGTTCTTGGTGCAATGGTAAATGGTATCCATTTCTTGGTTTCTCTTTCTGTTGCTTCATTATTGGTGTATAGAAATGGTGCTGGGAGAACTGGACAGCAACATTTAGAAGAGTGAAACAGGACTGCCTTCTTACACCATACAAAAAAAAAAAAAAAACTCAAAATGGATGAAAGACCTAAATGTGAGACAGAAAACCATCAAAACCCTGGAGGAGAAAGCAGGCAGGCAACAACCTCTTTGACCTCAGCCACAGCAATTTCTTGCTTAACACATCTCCAAATTCAAGGGAATTAAAAGCAAAAATGAACTATTGGGACCTCATCAAGATACAAAGCTTCTGCACAATGAGGGAATTAATCAGCAAAACTAAAAGGCAACTGACAGAATTGGAAAAGATATTTGCAAATGACATATCAGATAAAGGGCAAGTATCCAAAATATATAAAGAACTTACCAAACTCAACACCCGAACAACAATCCAGTGAAGAAATGGGCAGAAGACATGAATAGACACTTTTCCAAAGAAGACATCCAAATGGCCAACAGACACATGAAAAGATGCTCAATGTCACTCATCAGGGAAATACAAATCACACCATAGTGAGATACTACCTCACACCAGTCAGAGTGGCTAAAATTAACAACTCAGGCAACAACAGATGTTGGTGAAGATGTGGAGAAACAGGAACCCTCTTGCACTGTTAGTGGGATTGCAAACTGGTGCAGTCACTCTGGAAAACAGTGTAGAGGTTCCTCAAAAAATTAAAAATAGAACCACCCTACAACCCAGCAATAGCACTACAAGGAATTTATCCAAAGGATACAGGAGTGCTGATTCATAGGGGCACATGTGCCCTTGGTTTATAGCAGCGCTTTCAACAATAGCCAAATTATGGAAAGAGCCTAAATGTCCATCAACTCATGAATGGATAAAGAAGATGTGGTTCATATATACAATGGAATACTACTTGGCAATGAGAAAGAATGAAATCATGCCATTTGCAGCAACATGGATGGAACTGGAAGGTATTATGCTGAGTGAAATAAGTCAGTCAGAGGACAGATATATGTTTTCACTCATATGTGGATCTTGAGAAACTTAACAGAAGACCATGGGGAAAGAGAAGGGGAAAAAATAGTTACAAACAGAGAGGGAGGGAGGCAAGCCATAAGAGACTCCTAAATACAGAGAACAAACTGAAGGTTGATGGTGGGGGGAGAGGGGAAAATGGGTGATGGGCATTGAGGAGGGCGTTTGTTGGGATGAGCACTGGATGTTGTACATAAGCAATGAATCATGGGAATCTACCCCAAAACCAAGAGCACACTTTATACTCTGTATGTTAACCAATTTGACAATAAATTATATTTAAAAAACAAAAAGAAACTTTTGGGGTATGTAGATGTGTTCATTATTTTGATTGTGGTGATGATTTCATGGATATATATAAATGCTAAAATTGATTACATTTTATGCTTTTAATATGTTCAGCTTATTATATGTCAGTTAAATAAACCACAAATTTTTTTGTTTATATAAAAAAAGGACAACCTGTAGAATGAAAGAAAATATTTTCAAACTATGTATTTGATAAGGGGTTAATATCCAAAATATGTAATGAGTTCATACAACTCAATAGGAAACAAAAATAAAAACAAAACAATCCAATTAAAAAATGGGTGTGAAGTACTTAAATAGATATTTTTCTAAAGAAGATACATAAATAGCCAACAGATATATGAAAAGGTGCTCAACATCCCCTACCATCAGAGAAATGCAGATAAAAAACTCAGTGAGATATCACCTCACACCTATCAGAATGACTATTATTGAAAGGACAAGAAATAACTAGTGTTTGTGAGGATGTGCAGAAAAGGAAACTTTTGTGTACTGTTGGTGGGAACATAAATTGGTGCAGCCACTATGGAAAGCAGTATGAAGGTTCCTCAAAAAATTGAAAAAAAAATTACCATACAATCCAGCAATTTCATTTCTGAGTATTTATCTGAAGAAAATAAAATACTAATTTGAAAAGGTATATGTATCCCTGTGTTCATTGCAGCGTTATTTACAATAGCCAAGATATGAAAACAACCTAAATGTCTATCAATGGATGGATGGATAAAAAAGATGCCATATATATATATATATATATACGTATATATATATATATATATATATATATGCAATACTACTCAGCCACAAAAAATAAAATCTTGTCATTTTCAACAACATGAATTGGCTTTGAGGGCATTATGTTAGCATAATAGTGAAATAAGCCAGACAGAGAAAAGACAAATACCATATGATTTCACTTACACGTGGAACATAAAAAGCAAAGGTAATGAACACACAAAACCAAACCAAACTCATAGATAGAAAGAATAGACTGGTTGTTGCTAGAGGGAAGGGGGTTGGAAGAGTGGGCGAAATGGGTGAAGGGGATCAAGGAGTACAAACTTCCAGTTATGCAATTATTAAGTCATGGGGATATAAGGTACACCATAGTGACTATAGTCAATATTATTGTATTGCAAATTTGAAAGTTGTTAAGAAAGCAAATCTTAACAGTTTTGATCACAGAAATTTTTTTTATAACTTTGTATGGTGACAGATAATAACTAGATTTATTGTGGTGATCATTTCACAATATGTGCAAGTGTTGAATAATTATGTTGTACACCTTAAACTAATATAACATGGGATGTCAATTGTACTTCAATAAAAAAATTAAAGCAGAAAAGGATATCATGTTATTATTTGTCACTAGTGCATTTGATCCCACAGGAAAGGCTGAGAGCACACAGTTTCTTGCTGTAGAGCACTCATTTCTAGGAAGTAAGTGGACTCTTTTGCATCTACTGGCCCGACACTGGAAACATGGTCTCCTCTGAGGCAAGGTCCTGTGACTAACACACTGCTTCATATCTGTTGGTCCAGTACTTCAGGTTTTATCAGAGGAGATTATAAACTAATGATAAATCTTCCAAAACATCCAGTTCTTCAAATTACTATTTCTTGGGTTTATGTAGAAACAATTAAGGAAATCTGTGAAACAAGAACATAAATCACTAGATGAACATTTGACATTTAGTGAGCCATGATTAGTGATTAGAAAACACTCAGAGTAATGGGTAATCGAAGACTCTCAAAGCAATCTCAAATTATATAAAACTCCAGTTCTGTGGAATGACTAGAAATCTAAATAGAAATGAGCTTTTCTCATTTAAAACATTTCTCACTTGCTGTTGTGAAATTATGGAAGACTGACAATTAGGAACAGAACAAAGCCCCTTCACTAAAGAGGCCCAAACAGTAAATAATGGAAAGAGATGAAAAGCAATGAGAGTAATCAAAGCCTGTAGTTTTTCTGTGCATCACTGAGACTTAATCTATGTCCTTTTAAAATGTTTACTGAGAGGTTTCCTGTGCCAGAGTTTAACCACATTCTTTACTATTTGACTCTGTACTACTCTTTTTAATACTGCCCTTTAACTATAAAATAGTAATTAAACAACAAAGTAATAGAGTAGAAAAAAATTTAGGTCTTAACATACTTATATTAGTCTTAATTAAAGTTCTGAGTCAGTTTATTTGATATAATGATTACTGACACCTACTTTTGTACTTAGATGGAAGAGCCATAAAAATCACATGTAGGAACTTGATAAACCTGTCTCAAGCAGGACCTCAGAAGAATGAACAACAATGAGCCTTTCCAAATTAAACAACCGGGACCTTGCCTCCTTGGCATTAATTCTTCTGATATGAGTAAGACACAGGCCTCACAGCAGGATGGCAAAGCTCTGAAAGCATTATCTCAAAGGACAAGAATAGAGCATACAAAGATATAAACCAGAGCTCAGAGAACTCCACAAACTGTAAATAGATGAGAGTGTGGTAAATGATGAAAATGTCATTGGAAAGCCCTTGAAAAAATGCCCGGTGGAAGAGTCTAAAACTCATTTCCCCTGATACTGTATAGAGATCTTGTTTAAAGAAGAAAGTAAATAGCTCAAGAAATCACCGGTCAGGAAATGATGAACGAACAGACTTTAGTGTGAGGACCTCCAGTGAGGACCGAGTCCTCTGCAGAAGTCTTCGTCTTCTGATGCTCCTGAGGTGGGGGGACGTGGGTAGGGGTACTTGTCACCTTTCTACCTGTGGGAAGTGATTTATGCCTGACTGCATGCTGGACAGGGGAACTATCTGAAACCTAGGTAGACAGTCATACAAGACATGGCAGGGGCACTTCGATATAAATGTCTAGAAGAGTTGAAAGAAAAAAAAAGATTTCAGACTATCTAGAGCCCTGAAAGAGCCTTCTACCAACTGTTTAGATCATTTAGATCATGGGGTTCTTCCCCAAGGGAATGCCAGAAAATTAAGGAGGTGAAAGTCAAACTCAAATCCTGCTGCAGATCCACTTTTGGAAAACTCTATCTTTGTTCTGAACTCTCATGTTTCATGGGCTGATCCAATCAATGATTTAAGAAGAATATTAACAAAGAGCAATTAGCTCTACTCGAACATTCAGAATCCAAGAAGTGATGACATAATGACTTTGAAGACTTCAGTCCTTGTTTACAAAGCAAACGAGACTAATATTCATGGCCTTTGGAAAGATGCTCTTTCATATTTGACACTGAGTGCATCTGATACAAATAGAAAACCTTGAGAAAGTATGAGTCTGCCTTCCTTAGAGGCCATCATTTATTATGTAAACACTGAGAGCCCCTTTGTTGTCCTTGCTGGGTCTGTCCATCAGAGCTACCTTTGCACACACCCAGCCTAGCCAGCTGCCCTCTAGACAGCTGACCAGCCCTTTAGATGGATCTGCAGTCACCTCAGAAACCTTAGGGTCACCTAGTGATTAGCTCACTGGGTCCCTCTGTGCCCTAATGCCATTCTCCTCTGGCTCATGTAAGTGTACTGTGTTAAACAAGGCTTTCACTCTACATAGACACCTGAGACATCCCTATCTGGCTCACCACTGCCTCCTGGTCTGGTATCAAAGCAGCCTCTCCAGCAGCACTGCAGACCACAACTTACTCTGAAAATCAATCTGAATCTAAAATGTGTATGTCCTGGGACACGTGAGTGGCTCATCAGTTAAGCGTCAGACTTTGACTCAGGTCATGATCTCACAGTCATGAGTTTGAGCCTTGTGTCAGCTCTGTACTGGGAGCCTGGAGCCAGCTTCAAATTCTGTGTGTCCCTCTCTCTCTGCCCCTCCCCACTCATGGTCTCTCTGTCTCTCTTTCTCTCTTTGTCAAAAATAAGTAAACATTAAAAAATTTTTAAAAAGAAATTAAAAATAAAAAATACACTAAAATGTGTATATCCTACAGTGTTCTTGTGTGTGTTCTGTGGTTTTTTATCTTACCTGAAAAACAAGGATGATGCTGACATCTACATTAGGAAGTATTCATAAATTGAAATTTGTTATCTGAAGAATTAGTCATATCTGTAATAGTGCCCAAGACAGGGCCTTCAACATGGTGATGGGAAACAGATGTGCTGACATGAATGAAATGATGATGCTGAATGATTTTCATTCATTATTAGTCATTTCATTTATTATTAGGTGTGTCATATTTAGATTAGTTGCCAAATTATAGAATTATTCTCTTATCAGCTTTGTTACACTCTCATTCCTTGATGCCTGGAGCAGAATTCTTAAAATGTGAAAAAGGTTCATGTGCTGGAGGAGGAAGAAAGACTTCCTCTATTTGTTCATCCAAATGGCTAATGTACTGAGACCAAGAGCTGGGAATCTAAAAACACTGCCTTCAATTTACACTAAGGAAAGCAACATTAAAATTACATTAAGCATGAACACCCCTGCTGAAGCAATTAAAAAACATTAAAAATTGTCAGGCAAACAGTTACCAACATAATGCAGCAAAAAGATTACATACCTGGAGTCTTGGATCAGGTTCTGGGTGTAGTCCTCGTAAGCCAGGAGATCTTGGGCAAGTCACTGGATGTTTCCAAGTTTCAGTGTCCTCTTCTGAAAAATGTAGATGTTAACCTCACAGGGCTGCTGTGAAGAGTAAATGTGACAATAAATTTAAGAACATTTTGTCAGTGCTATTCAAATAGTCTCATTTTAAAACTTATTGCTTTTAAAGCTGTGTAAATTGCAGGTTGCGACTCTTAAGAATTCTTTACCACATGTGGCAGGGTTCAGAGAGCATCATATGATGCTGATTCACAAATGTCAGCCACATCTAGCTTTGGGGCAGCTCTGGGAGTCTGTGGAGGTGAGCACTACCCTCCCCACATGCTGCTGCTGCTGCTGGGTTTCATCTGTTCTTCCTCCCATTTCTCTTCAAAATGCCACGGCCACCCCCATCAGTAGCACAGACCATACTTTGCACTTAAAGTGGATTCAATACTCTTTTTGTAGTTGACCTCCATGGTTAAGCACCAAGCATAATTAAGCTTCCATATGACAAAGTCTTGCAATTTCCAAAGAACTGACATGTACATTTGAAGATCAGTGTATTTGGAACTTGAGGACTACCTGCGCAATATTTTTTTCATGTACAGACCTGGCATGATTTTTTTCTAAATTAGATAAAGAATATTATGGGACGCCTGGGTGGCTCAGTCGGTTAAGCATCCGACTTCAGCTCAGGTCACGATCTCACGGTCCGTGAGTTCGAGCCCCGCGTCGGGCTCTGGGCTGATGGCCCAGAGCCTGGAGCCTGCTTCCGATTCTGTGTCTCCCTCTCTCTCTGCTCCTCCCCCGTTCATGCTGTGTCTCTCTCTGTCTCAAAAATAAATAAACGTTAGAAAAAAAATTAAAAAAAAAAAAAAGAATATTAGTAGCTAAAGGCAATACCCTGACTAATGTTTAAAGCTATGAACAATAGTAAAATCATAAATTGTGATTCCATTTATGCTTCTGCTGCCAAAGCTTAATCAGATTAGGAGTAGAACAGAGATTCCTCAATCTGATAAAAGTTACCTATAAAACAACCTACAGATAAACATGGTGAAATACCAAATATATACCCCCTAAGTCAAGAAAAAGACCAAGATGTTCACTCATATCACATTCTACTCAATCTTGTAGTGGAGGTCCTAACAGTACAGAAAGTCAAGAAAAAGAAATGAAAATTATAAAGGTCAAAAAGGAAGAATTAAAGGTATCTTTATTTGTAGATGGCAATTGTGTACATAAAAAATTCAAAGGAATTCATATGATGGAACTTTCTAAGGAACTGAAAATGTTATATATTTTTATCTAGATGGTTGATTACATGGGTATATACTCATATAAAAAGTCACTCAGCTGTCCACTTGAGATTTATGAATTTTACTTTATATAAATTATACCTCAAAATAAGCTATAAGGATTTAAAGATAATTTACATTTATCTATAACACCGATACTTTAAAAAAAATTTTTTTTAACGTTTATTTATTTTTGAGACAGAGAGAGACAGAGCATGAACAGGGGAGGGTCAGAGAGAGAGGGAGACACAGAATCTGAAATAGGTTCCAGGCTCTGAGCTGTCAGCACAGAGCCTGACGTGGGGCTTGAACTCACGGACCGCGAGATCATGACCTGAGCCGAAGTTGGACGCTTGCTTAACAGACTGAGCCACCCAGGCACCCCTCACTGATACTTTTTAAAAATGTTGATTTATTTTGAGAGAGAGAGAGAGAGGGCAAGCACGTGCAAGCAAGGGAGGGGCAGACAGAGAGAGGGAGAGAATTCTTAGCAGGCTCCGTGCTGTCAGCAAGAAGCCCAATTTGGGGCTCGAGCTCATGAACCGCGAGATCATAACCTGGCCAAAATCAAGAGTTGGATGCCTAACTGACTGAACTACCCAGGCACCCCATATAACCAATGATATTTTAAAAACAGGCCTGCAAATTATTTGACACTCTTCTCTTCAACATGTGGAGCTTAATTCCTTGCCCCTGCAATGTGGATAGGACATGGTGACTCACTTCTAATGAACAGAAGTGATGCTGTGTTGATGTCCAATTCTAGGTCATAAAAAGATGTAGGTTCCACTAACTTCTCTCTCTTAGAATCTGTTTGCTCTGTAGGGAGCCAGCCATTATGTTATGGAGACATTCAAGCAGCCTTGAGGAGAACACACATGGTGTGGAAATGAGGACTCAAACCAACAACCAGTACCAACTTGCCAGCATTGTGAATTGGCCAGTATGCACGTAGGTCTTCCAGCCTTTGAAACCATCAGATTCCTGAAGCCCTGATCTGCATTTTGACTACAACCTTGTGAGAGATCTGGAGGCAGAACCACTTGATTAAGCTGCTCCCACAAAACTGTAAGAGATATTAATGTTTATTGTTATTTTAAACCAGTAAATTTTGGGGTAATTTGTTATATAGCGATAGATAATATCTGTCTTCAGGGTTAGTGGTTACATTTGAAGGGTATACTTCACAACTATAAATGATTGAAATGTTTGTTTATATCTTATGTTCTAATCTGGAAAACCAGTATTGAGTGCTGTGTATAAGGCATTATTTAAATTAGAACATATTTAGGCCTGATAGTAAAAAGGGTTAGCAATAATACTATGTTATTAAATTTCTAGTTGTCTCTTCCCACTTTTGGACCCCCAATAAGTACAAAGTCTCCACATGTTCAGAATAGGTTTTCTATAGGGGTGATAGGTAAGAGAACAAATTACTGAGTAAGAATGAGAGCATCATAATAAAGTTATTTTGGGGGGAATTTTTCCATAGTAGCAAATCAAGGCACAAAAATGGAGGACCATACTTGGCAAAGTGAAATAATGAGAAAGAAGTAGAAGGAAACTGCCCCGTATTCAGGAAAACTTCTTAGCCTCTAACCAGTTGCATGTTGGGCTCATTATACTAATTTTGTTCTTACAAACGAGATTTCAAGTCCCTATAAATCATCTTGTTTATACTTTTGAAGCATCAAGAAGTCAGGTTGATACTCACTCAATGATAAATGTCTGGTTAGGACAATGCCTAACATCACCACAGCTTCTTCCCTAGCCAGCTACTTGTGCTTATGGGCCCCTCATCTTCAGCTTCCAGAGTTAGTTAGTTTGTTGTTGTTACAAGACACAAATCCTCCTACACACACTGAATGATCACACATAGCAATGCATGGCAATCATTCATTTTGCTTTCAGTGAACTAAGAAATTTAACTCTCAGCATGATGCTATGGTTTGTAGCCCCTTTGCAAAAGGGCTTTCAGATTAGCCCTTTTGGCATTAGCAGAAGAAAACTGCACAGATGTTTCCAACTCAGTGTGTCCGTCTTCAATGCCTCTTCTGCAGCCTTTCCATTCCATAATTTCAACAGTAAGTTTGTTAAATGAGCACTTCAAAATACATGATCATGAATAATTTTAAATGATTTAAACTGTAAGTACTAAGAGCAAATAAGCACTTGATGATGGATATTGTAAGAATTTCCCCTCAATAAATCATTAGTATTTTTCTCTACAACTACTTGTGGTTTTCTCAGAGCATTAATTTTTTCTGAAAAGCAAGGAAAAGTTAAAAGAACAGGAATAAATACCTGAACAAGCAGGGTGTTGTTCTCCTTGACCAAAGGCATGTTCTTGGTGCCTTTTATACACACAATGTGTCCTTGTGTGAGAACACACACCTTAGGGAGAAAATGAACAGGTATGGATGGTAATATGCGGTGAGTGGAAATTGTTCTTAGGCTGACAAAGTTAAGATTCAACCATAAAACCCTTTATTTCAGGAAATACAAAAACAGAAGCTTTTTATATTAGGAGAGAATTTTATAAGTAGGAATCACAGTGGGAATTAATGCTTAATCATAATCATAGTAACAATAGTGATGGTAACTTCTAAAAATCATGAAAATAACATGCTCCCCATCCCCAAATTTGAAGACCTTTCTGCATTAAGTGGAAGTGAGACCATCTTACTTGAGTAAGATGAAGGAACTCTGGAAAGATTTCTTTGTTAAACAAAGGAACTTTGGAAAACATAAGATGGAAGTAGATAATAAAGGATTGAGGGATGTAAGTACACATTGCTATGTTAATGAAGCTAAGTCACTCACATTCAGCTCCAGTTGGAGTTCTGACAGTGGACATGAAAAGAAATGAGCTGTGGCCAAGGGAAGAGGAGGTGAGGGTAACAGGGAGTGTGGTGCTGAGGAGAACATGAGGCAGAGGTGATGAAAGGCAGATTTGTAGATACAAAAAAAGGAAAACCTAATGGGGAGATGGGAGATGCCAGACTGAGGGACATTTTTGGTCACTGGAAACTTTGGCTCAGTGGTGCCAAGGCTGGACAGGGGTGGTGGTGGCAAAAGGACAGGTGTCAGAGGGTTTCAGTCTGTGACCTCAGGACAGGCGCCTCTCTCTCATCGCCTCCTCAGCCAAGAGCCCACGGGGTTATCTAAGCACGCTCTGATCTTGCAGTGGGAGCGTTATGCATTTCGTTCTTGCTTTGATCCGAGAGATTAGTGTGCTCTTTACCACGTTCTCCATGAAGAGGGTGGGGACAGTCAGGATTTAGAGGAAACCCCGGGGGACCCGCCTACCAGATGCTATGCCTGGAGGCAGAGAGCATTCTAGCTTTTCCCCCAAGATAAAGTGAAACGGCAGAAAGCCAGGACAGGAACCAGCTCCCAGCCTGTGTCTGCACAAGGACACTCTACAGTGGACTCAGAGCCTGGGGGACAGTTCTTGGGCCCAGAGCTTTTTAGGGTTTTGTGTGTTACCAGGCAGTCTTGATCACTATGTGATACCTCTTCTCAGACTTTTCATCAGCCAGTGAGTCAACACACATTGAAAAACCAGAGTGTACAATCAGTGCTAAGTGTTCAGTCATATTCAAGGGCTTTATAATCATAGGCCACATTTCTTTCTACTTTCTATGGCTTTGTCCAAGTGCACAGTGGCCAGAGAATCTTTGTTTATACCACTTCAAGGGTTCCATTATAATAGAAGTTGCCTCTGAAAGTGCAGCAGTTAATGTCATATAGAGCAAAATGAAATGAAAAGAAAAAGCCCCAACTGAGAGATATTGGACCAGCTGCTTGACCTCTGAATGTTTTCCCCTCATCTGTAAAATTAGGATACTGTTGTTGATGATGATGTTGATCCCTAGCTCCTGGTGTTATGAATAACACATAAAGTGTGAAGGGTAATGTGTGTGTCAGCTGTCCTTGCTGTAACTCAGGGTTGGAGTCCTTGGTCCCATGAAAGCCTAGATTTGCTATTTCTGGCCCACAGCAGGGCTTCCTGGAGGTGAGCATGACGAGTTTTCTGTGAACTTGGTGGGTGCAGACAACCTCAGGTTCCAAGGGAAGCCATCTCCAGACCCCACTGGTTGCCTGATGGATGGTAGGGGCTTCTGTGCAGATATTGTGGGGCAGGATCATGCTTAGTGTCTTGCAGACTTGTGCCAAATAAGCTCTACTTTACATTAGTTTTTAGAAATTACAAACTGCTGCAGAGCTCTAACACTAGACTCAGTTGTTTTAAAACCTCAATAAATAGAATGAAAGGAAAACACACTATTTAAAGACTACCATGTATTTTCTTTTTTTATGAGAGGTAAAGCCCAAATTAGTAATTTTTCTATTTGAGAAAAGGGAAAAAAAACCCAAAACAAAAAACCCTCTCCAAAGCTGAAGCCAAGATCCTACTCTGGAATGGAGTTTAAGACAATGCAGAATTTTATTGTTTTCTACAATAGTGCCAAGGTGGTCTTTACTGTGGGTAGAATTGCATTTCTTCATTGTTTCATTGATTCATTCATTCCCTTACTCATTTAACTAGGATGCTCTGAGCTACTATGTGCCTACCACTCCTCTACGTCCTGAGTTCTGCCCTAATGGAGCTCACTCACAATCTAGTGAGGGGAGCAGACACCAATCAGACAATCATGTCACTCATGCTGGGTACTGTGCAGTCAAGGGGTTGTGTGACAAGGGATGGGCCTGGTCTTGGAAGGCTTCCCTGAATAAGTGACTCAAGCTAAGATCTGCAGGATGGGTCAGACTTGATAGTCAGAAGAGGGTGAGTACTCACTTCAGCAGCACATAGACTAGAACTGGAACAATACAGTGAAGATTAGCATAGTCCCTGTGTAAGACTGACATGCAACTAGTGACATGTTCTGTATTTTTGCATGACAACACAAATGTATTTAATGCTATTCAGCTGTATACTTAAAATGGTTGAAATGGTACATTTTATGTTGTGTCTATTTTACGATAATAAAACAGAGGGGGATGGTGTTGAGAAGGTTCTGCTGCAAGCAGAAGGAAGAGCTGGTAGATATGTCTAGTGAGACATTTGAGAGCAAAGCCAGCAAAGCTGGTCTGTCAAGATTTGAGGGAGGTGGTAGGTGACCCAAGATGAAGGTGGAGTTGCAAGCAGAGGCATCAAACCTGAATATTGATGATCTGTGTCCTGAAACCAGTGGGAGATTGTGGAGACTTTCATCAGGGCAGTGATGTATTTGTATTTTAAAAAATTACCCTTGGGGTGCCTGGGTGGCTCAGTCAGTTGAACATCTGACTCTTGATTTCAGCTCAAGTCATGATCCCAGGGTCTATGGGACCGAACCAGAGTCGGGCTCTGGGCTGAGCCTGGAGCCTGCTTACAGCTCTTTCCCTCTCTCTCTGCTCTTCCCTTCCTGCTTGTGCTCTTTCTCTCTCAAATTAAAAAAAAATAAATAAATAAAAATCACCCTGGGCTAGGGTGGAGACCAAGCAGAGGGGCAGCAGATGAAGATGATCAGTTAGGGAGCTGTCAGAGTTTTTCAGGAGGGAGATACCCAATGTCAGTTGAACTAGGGCATTAGGGATGGAGAAAAGTGGATAGATTTGAGAAAATTCAGAGGGCATATGGCTGAACTCGATGGGTTGCTGAGAGGTGAGGGAAGGTGACCCAGGAGAGATTTCTGGTTTCTTGATAGATGGTGGTGCTGATGACTGGGACAGGAAGCACAGAGAGAAGGTGTTTGGAGAGGTGGATCACAGTTCTTGTTTTTGACATGATGAGTCTGTGGGCCTTAGGAGCTTTGCTGCTGCCAGTACAAGAGCTCCTCCACATGGGCATTGACCCAGGGTTCACCGAGGCCCACACTGATTTCTGACAGTCAGCACAGTGCTGTTCCCTGAGGCATATCTGTCACATGCCTCACACCACTGAGATACTTCATGAGAAGTATCATGACCACTCCCAAGAGAAAACAGATGGAACGCCCAGTCTGCTTCATTCAGCAGGCTGGCCTGCTCCACTGGGCAGCTGACAAAAACAATTTCTTCTTCTAATGGCTGCTCCCAAAGAAGCTACATTGGCATTGTGACAAAATCTTGACAAAACTGTATGTGGTGTGGGTGGCAGATAAAACAGGGTTGTGTATACACAGCTGGGATGCCATCTGTGTGTCCAACTCTAGTCCTTTAGATCCAAGGATGAACCATCATGAAGGCTTCTGAAATGTCAGCATATCAAGCAGATGCTGGCAATGAATGACTGAAGCAATGTGTCATGTCTAGTCATGGGCTTGAATCCTTGGAACAGCTGCCTTTTCATTTAATGATTTTGGAAAATAAAAAAACGTACACATTGGAGATCAATCCAGGCAGAAGTAACATTGTATTTTTGAGCTTCTCTCCTTCCTGCCTCTCTAGCCTCTCCATAATCCTGGGACTGTCTCAGACTCATTCTGAAGTAACTCCACTCTTTATTCATGCTCTGCTGATGAAAGATATGTAAAGGCTTCAATTGGACAACCAAATGTCAAGAAAACAACATTTTAAAAGGCTCTAGCTTTAGGACATACCACTTAGGCAACTAAGCATGTAATAAGTGCCTATGATTAGTCACACATGCCTGGAGAAGTAAACACTGGCTGGCTTGAATGGCAAATTTGAATTATACTCAAAGACCAAATTCTTCCATGGTATACGAAGGTGTACAGGCCAAATTCTGGGGTAAAAATCAGAAATTGATGCTCCAGAAGTTACTGGTCATAACTGATTTAAAAGTGGATATGAGTATGAGATAAGCCTTACGGTTTAGTGCAAATATGTACTGAGGGAAACTTGTTAAATCTTGGCTGACAAATGTCAATTAAGATGACCTTTATGTGTCCTTGAAAAAATATAATAGGATGCAAGTAAGGGTTACATATAAACAAATATTATAAGCATGACCAAGGAAAGATTCTACTATGAAAACAGAAGGGTGATAGTACATCTGGAGTGTAGGAAAGAGGGTCAAAAGGTGAGAATACATGGGGGTTTGCCTTTGTTCCAGTTCCATACTCACCAAGCACAATTCTCTTATTTAATTTATCTCTGAATGTTGGCTTTGCTGTAGGTGGAAGAATTACCAAAAAACTGGTACAATCATTCTCCATCACCTAATCAAAACAGTCCTTGTTGTAAATTGCTACATTGTTACTCAGATTTATATAAATTCTTTGGTAAATTTGGTTGATGCTAGTCAGTTCCATAACCTTGAAACTGCTTTGATCTTCCCCCTGAGCCTACAATTTGTGGACTGGCAGTACATTTTGAACTTGTCAGCTAACAAACAGTATTTTGGTTTACAAAGAACATTTTGAATTTGACCATTTGGTCTATCTAAAGTCCCATTCCATATCAGGGTTGGTTTAAGTATTCCCTTACGTATGGCTCTTAGACAAAAGCTCAGTCTTTGTAATGTAACTATCCTCTTTTACCTCTTCTACAGCATGGTGTCCTAAAGTATGAAGCTTGTTATATAAGGAATTTGCCTGGCCTTTGTCCTTCATTCCTAGGAATGAGACTAACTCCTAGGAATTTCCTGGGTAATAGGAATTCGTTACTCATAAGCCTCTTGGATTGCACCAGAGTTTATCTTAAGATGACTCAGAATGGAGGCTGGTCACCAGAAAGGCCAGCCATGTGATTGCAGGTTTGGCGCTTTGAGCCAGCCTGACCTCCTAGGAGGAGAGAGAAGCTTGATATAGAGTTCAATCATATGACCAACGATTCCATCAATCATGGCTATGTGGCAAAATCCCAGTAAAAATTCTGGACACTGAAGTTTGGTAGAGCTTCCTGATCGGTGAATATATTGATGTGCTGGGAAGGTGATGTGCCCTCATTCCCTGGGGAGAGGGCATGGAAGCTCTGTGTTTATGACTCTTTCAGACCTTGCCCTATGTATCTTTTCATTTGTCCTGCCCTGATTTGAGTCTTTTATTCAATCTTAAAATCTTAAAAACTGTGTTTTTAAGTACAGTGATTTCCTGAACTCCTTGAGTTGATCTAGTGAATTAGTGAAACAAAGGTGGAGAGTTGGGAATGGGAACCTCCTGGACTTGTTGTCATTTGGTCAGAAGTGCAGATGGCCTGGGGATCCCTGAACTTGTGGCTGGCATCTTAGTGGGGACAGTCTTGTTGGGTACCATGCCCCCTAACCTGTGGAGGCTGATGCTAACTCGAGGTGTTTGCATCAGATTTGAACAGAGTTGCTGTACACAAAGGCTGTACTCATGGCAGGTGTAGAGACGTACCTACGCTGCCCTGGTGTTCTCTGGATCCTTTCCGGGCCACATCCCCCAGGTAAGCTCAGTTTCTCTTATCTTCATTTCATTTCTTCATTCATGTCTTTTGTCTCTAGAGGCACATGTGTATTGGGAAAGACTCATAAATATGTAAGTTGACATTTTTGGGTATTGCTACAGCATTGAAATAGCTTATAACTTTTTTAGTAGTTAAAAAGTCAAAATTTCTTAGGAGGTCTGAAAATCACATTTTCAACAACTTATGTCTGTGCATCCAGTATATGGGCTGTTACACAGGATAATGTTGAACCTGAGGGATGCCTATACCCTTCTCTGAAAAATTAATTCCAGTATCAAGCATTGAAGGGGACATAAGGTACTACTTGTGAACACAGAAGCTCTGATGCCTTAAGAAACAAACTTCGGTCAACTCGTCACCCGGAGGAGGCAGAGTTGGGGACCAGCTCTCCCCCCACCCCTCACTACTCGTCTCAGCCTGCCACACAAAATTCCTTGAGAGCATGGTATCTGCTGCAGGCTCTTTTGCTCCATCTCTGGGGTATCTATTATCCTTGGGAGCAGCAGATGCTCCTGTGGCAGCAGCTGCCATTCTCCACCTCAGGCCGGGTACAGATTTCTCAACCCTGGCTGCAGGTTAGAATCACCAGTGAAGGTTTAGTAAAATGCCCACAGCTGTCTCTACCTTCAGAAAATCTTGTTTACCCAGCCTAGGTAATTCTGGGTTCTGCTGGACATGACCTCACAAGGTGCTGTGCCTTACGGTTGCCTGCAGCCTGCTGGTTTGGTTAACACCAGGGGAAAAAGTCCTTCTCTGGCTGTATCTCCTGATGCACCTATGGGCTGGGCACATTCTGTCTCATTCTTAGCTTTTACTACTAGAAAGAGAGGTGTCAGTTTGAAGTCCTTCATCTAGTTTTGCAGTTCTAGCGAAGCATTGCTAAATTAACATTAAGAAAACCCACAACTACATTATTTAATGAGAACTCAACATAGTGCTGAAGATTTTATATGCATTTTCTTTTCCTTAGCCTTGTTGTTGTGAAATATGACACACATACAGAAAGAGTTTACAGAATAAAAATATACATCTGAGAGAATTATCACAAAGCAAACACTCATATAAATGTTGCTTATATTAAAAAAGAAATACAACACGGCTAGCCCTCCAGAAAGTACCTCCCTTCTCACCAACCCCACGTTCCCCATCAAAGGTAGCCTCTACTCTCACATCTAAAGTAATCACTTCCCTGTTCCTTTTGATTGTTCATCACCAAATTTGTCTTTCCCCAGTTGGGTTTTGTCTTGCAGTTTGTGAATTTCACAAACATGGAATCTCACAGTATGTGTTCTTCTGTGTTCAGTTTCTTTTGCTGTATATCACATTTGAGATTCATTGTTTTATGCAGCAGAAATTAATTTATCTTTATTGACATATAACGTTCCATTGCATGAAAATAAATCCACTTATCCACTTTACTGTTGAATAGCATCTGAGCCAATTCCAGATTATGATCATTGAACATTCTTGCAGACATTTCCTGATGTACATGGAATTGCTGGGCTGTGGGCCGTGTGCATCCTCCACTTCAGAAGACAATGCTGAGCTATTTTCCAGAGTGGCTGCATTAATTCTCATTCCCACACTATACTCTCAGCAACACTTGGTATTGTCAGTCATCCTCTTGCTAGCTGTGCTGGTGAGTGTGTATGGCAGCCCATCATGGTTTTGCTTTGCATTTCCCAATACAGTGCAGTTGAACGCCTACCTTCTTCTATGTTCATTGGTTACCTGGGTGTCTTCCCCTGAAAAGTACCTGTTCAGTTCTTTTGCTCATTGCTCCCCCCAATTCTCTGCTCATCTCATGACTTTTAGGATATTCTGGATGCAAGCCTTCTCTGTTATACATGATAAAACAGCCCCTTCAATGCAAGACCTGACTCCTCACTCTCCCAAGTGTTGTACTGAGATAAACTGAGGCTGCAATTTTAAAGTAGACCATGTACATTTTCTCAAGTGAGAAAATTCCTATGAGGTAGAATTATTGTCCCCATCCTGAGGGTGAGGAAACTTGTGCTTACAGAAGTTAGCTACCGTGTCTAATAAATGGCAGACAGATTAGCTCTCAGATCTGCCTGACTACAAAGCCCATGCACTTAATCCCCAGGCTCTACTAATAGTGCCTTTGTATTTGAGTCTTGGTCACATTCCCAGCAAGCAACACTTACAGATTTGTAGGTTTTGTAGATTTCTGTTTCTTTGTTAATCACTCTCCCAGCTATTGTTCCACACAGGATAGATACATATTGACTGTTGCCTATTAATTATTAAATATTTACCTAAATAATACTGTGAATTTAATCCTGGAAAAAGTCTTGGAAGAGAATGATTATTAGGCCACACTTGGTAAGAAGTTAGCTCTGTTAACCTCTTTTACTTTTTTTTTTTAAGCGTTAACTTATTTTTGAGACAGAGATAGAGCACGAAGTGGGGAAGGGGCAGAGAGAGAGAGACACACAGAATCTGAAGCAGGCTGCAGGCTCCAGGCTCCAAGCTGTCAGCACAGAGCCCGACCCGGGGCTTGAACTCACAAACCCGTGAGATCAAGACCTGAGCTGAAGTCTAACACTCAACTGACTGAGCCACCCAGGCGCCCCTAACCTCTTTTACTTTTTAAATGAAGTTTTAACACTCAATCACTTAGCATGTTCTCCCAATCAAAAGACTTGACAGGAGAAAGACCAGTCAATGAGGATTCAGGTGACATCTTCTGGGACCCCCACGTGTCCGCTCAGCAACACAGGGTGCCTGCTTTGTGCTGCATTTGGGGGCACTTCACTGAGTGCTTGTGGCTGAGCTGGCAGGTGGAAAAGACAAGAGTGATGTCAGAGTCCTGGTGTTTCATCCTATGTTCAGTGTGTGTCAGACACAGGGCAGTGGAAAATAGAGGGATGGAAAAGGCATACCTGGCAAATGCAAACCAAAGAAAGCTGAATGGAAATCCCAATATTAGAATAACTCCAAACTCTGTGATTTATTTGTTGCAGACAGCAAACATTTCCAACCCCATCTGCCACCACATTGCTCAGTCCTGACATTCTCCCAAAGAGGAGTCCTTGCATTCTGATTCATTTTCAAATGGTCTTATAAGAAAGCTTAAAGTTCTTCCCTCTGCTTCTGGGTAAACAATGCCTGGTTGTGACCTGGATACTCTCCTAGGGTGAGGCCAGGAAGAGAAGGTTCAGCTCTGACCTGATTGTGAGTCATTGTCATTGATTCTGTTTTGCACCAAGACTCTATTCACAGCTGTGTATATGAGCAAATCCTCAGAGTCAGATAGTATATGTGTTAAAAAAGAAGCAACAAGCCCCAAATGGAACCTATCCCCCCACCCCCAGCAAACCAAGACTTAATTACAGTTTCAACCTGTCCCAGGAATGTGACCTTTTAACAATCGGTCTGAAATTTACTCATCAGCACTTTGTGAGGTAATCTGCATGATACAAACCCTGCTGGGTCTTTCCTCCCAGCCTGAAACAATCCTTTTGTTTTCTTTTGGTAATAACTTCCTTGCCAGGTCCTCCTTCCAGTAGAAAACCTTCCATTTGTACAACTCTTCCAGTATCTCTGTACTTGCTAGGTAGAATGCTGCCCAATTTATGAATCATTCAATAAAGCCAATGAGATCTTCAAACTTCACTTGGTTGAATTTTGTTTTTTAACAGTGTCATATTAAACTCTGGAGGGAAGAAGGGCACTTGTGGTTGACCTGGAAACAGAAATAGATCTGCCTGAAGTCTCCACTACCGGCGGAGGAGGGAAGAGTGACTGGGACAGACGTCCAGGAGGTGGCACTGTGGAGTGTTGGCTTGGTGAACTTGATGACAAAGGGTGCCTGCAAAGTGAATTCTGCAGAAAAAGGTTAGTTGCTTGGTCTAAAAAGTTCAGCTTTCTCTTCCTTTCCCTTTTAAACTAGAGAAAGAGAAGAATACTTACAGAGAAACAGTTTATAAACTGGGGGGAGGAAAAGAATCAATGTTTAAGATGTTGATCCTTGTAAATTCAGTCTTTAGGACTGGTCCTCCCTTTGCAACTCACTCAACTTCCTGCATCGTGGAGCCCCTGGGTAGGGCCTCTGAGGGAGCCTTCCTTTGCACTGTATTCCTCAACACTTGAACTGGGTGTATGATACTATTTGAATTTTTAATATAGTGAAATACATGTGCAACTCCCCAACACCTGTTTCATGCTCTAGAGTGACTAGGATGCTTTCACAGACATGCATCAGCCCAGAGCAAGGGGTATACTCCCTTCCTGCTCCTGCTTTGGGGCAGGGGCCCCAAACCTCTGCTGTGCCAGTGCCCGGGCACACAAGTTTTGACATATCTGTGCACCATCTGTTTTGTTATTTGCTAAATATTTTTAAAAATGTGCTCACTTTCTTTTATTTAAATAAATGCATTTTTAATGAAACAACTTTACATTTCTCAATCAGATTTTATCAATATATTAATATGTATACACATCTTTTAAGCATTTTTAAATATTCAGTTGGTTAAGTCCGACTCTTGATTTCGGCTTAGGTCAGGATCTTATGGTTCCCCCCACTTTGAGCTCCATGATAGCAGTGTGGAACCTGCTTGGGATTCTCTCTCTATCTCTCTCTGCCCCTCCCTTGCTCCTACTCAGATGAGACAGCATAAGGCAGACTGGGGGCAAAGTACAAGCTAGCACACATGCCCTCTCCCACAAGATGGGGTATGTGTAATATTTCTCAGGAGCTCCTGGCTGTCCAAAAACAAAGGAAAGGACAGAAAACAGATGGTTAAACCATTAAGAGTCTCCCATCAGTTTACAAATATCTTAGTACAATTATAAAAAAAAAAAAAAAAAAAAAAAAAAAAAAAAGATGCACTCTTATCAATAGCCTAAAGTCCAGGAACTCCCTACTATCATAATGTTAATGCTTTGCTAGAGGGAAAAACAACCTTAGCTTGACAATAGCTAGGCCTCCAGTAATCTGTGAGTCTTTATCATATGAAAATCTCTTTGGAAACTTCCCTTTTGACTTTACCTCCCTTAATTCCATAGTATATAACCAGTCACTCTTCACAACTCCAGTGCAGCTCTTTCTGCCCATGGGGGCTGTCCCCATGCTTTAATAAAATCACCTTTTTGCACCAAAGACTTATTCAAGAATTCTTTCTTGGCCATCAGTTCTGAGTCCCACCATCACCCCAAAACCCCATCACTCTCTATCTCAAAAAACAAACAAAAAAAAACCCCACAACTTACTCTCCTGCTCTATCTCTCAAAATAAATATGTAAACTAAAAAAAAAAAAAAGCCTTTGGGGCACATGGATGGCTCAGTCAGTTAAGCACCCAACTTTGGCTTAGGTGATGATCTTGCAGTTCGAGAGTTTGAGCCCTGTGTCAGGCTCTGTGCTGACAGTTCAGAGCCTGGAGCCTGCTTCAGATTCTGTCTCCGTCTCCCTCTGCCCCTCCCCTGCTCACATTCTATCTCTCTCAAAAATATATAAACATTACAAAAAAAATTTTTTTTAAAAAGAAAAAAGAAGCCTTTGACCACAGTTGGTCTGATTGCCACATAGTAGCCACTGGTGAAAAATAAACAAAAATTGAAAATACTCGTTACCAATTGTAATCAAGTAAGGAGACCCCCTCACCCAAGGATTCTAAAAACTGCACCACCTGCCTGGGATTGAATAGGACTTTTAAGGAGCCAGCCCATATTTATTGCACTGGGGTGCTGCCTGAACTTCAAGGAGGTATCCAAAGAGATGAAAAATTTCTCCTTGGGAGGAACTGTTATATATTTGGGGACCAGCCAAAAACAAATGATATTTAAAATACTGACTCCTTGGCAGAAGTTCACAGGCAGGGGCATCTGATCTGTTAAAGTCATCACCTCAAGAAGTGCCCTTCTGAAATTCAATGTACTTATACACATCCCACCATCCTACCCACCTGCCTCTTTCTCAAGGGAGCAGGATGTGTGGGATCTAGAATACTCCATATCTCCATTTATCCCAGTTACTCCAGTATGCACTATTCTAATAAAAAACTTCATTGTAGGGGCACCTGGGTGGCTTAGTTGGTTGAGCATCAGCTCAGGTCATGATCTTGGGGTTCACTAGTTTGAGCCCCATGCTGGGCTCTGTGCTGACAGCTCAGAGTCTGAGCCTGCTTCAGATTCTGTCTCCCTCTCTCTCTGTCCCTCCCCCGCTCACACTCTATCTTTCCCTCAAAATAAAAAAAACAAAAACAAACAAAAAAAACCACTTTATTTTGAATGGAAACATTTCTAAGACTGTAAATTCCAAAGGCACAAAGAAAGGAAAGAGAAAAATACCCTGATTAAACCTCAGCTGAGAAGAGAAGCCCCCCTCTGGCAGATGCACTGTGACCACAGTATACACATGAAGAACCTCAGCAGGGGCTAAAGCCAGTGTGGAGGTCAGAAGTCAAGGTGACCTTGGCTCCCAGCAGACTCGATCTAACTGCTTAAACCACACCCTTCCACCATCACCTCTTGTCAACAGGCCTCCTGCCATAGTAGCAAACAGTAAGCACATAGTGCTCCCTGCCTTGTTGGGGTTGTACTTGGGGATATAAACACAAGTACAAAGAGAATGGAGGGGACTATGCATTTGATCAAGAAGAAAGGTGATCAAGAAGATAAGGCAGTAATGGAAAACGTACACTGTGGACTTTAATGCTAAAATGTTAATAGCTAACATTTATTGCAGACTTTTGATGTTTCAGTGCTGTTCAAACACTTTGCTGATGAAATCTTCACAGCAGCCCTAAGAAGAAGGTATTTTAGAGATGAGGAAACTGAGGCTTAGAGTGGTTAGTGACTTGCTTAAAGTCTTCGGTTTGGAAGGTGTAACCCAGGACTCTCACCTGGCAGCTTTTGGGCTGGCTGGCCTCTCCAAGCCCAGACCACGTGGGACCATTGGAGAGTCCTGATGCATATTAGCATGTTAATGAGTCTGAGAAGTTCAGCAGTAAACACTTAAAATCAAAGTTGTTTATAGTTCTTCAGTCCAGAGTTTCTCATACTTAGTTGACAATAAACCCCCTGTCCCTGCCTTTTAAAATGAGATTATTATTCTGCAAAACATATAAGGAAGTGAGAAAGGCCTCCGTGGGCATCTCTGTGTAGGAATGGGAGGAACGTCCCTTCCCAGATCAGCTGCTGACCTGCCTGTCTCCAAGTACTCCTGTCTCTGGCCAGCCAGGCTCCTGGCATTTGTCAGGCTTGAGATTAGCCACTGAGGCCAGACAACTGGGCAGGATCACTAGGGTGCCACCTAGTCAGGGCCCTGAGGCCAGTGCCTGTATACTGGGGGCTGGGCCCTGAGAAGGACTTTTTTAATTATGAGATAGAGAGACTACAGTGATTTGAGGGGTATGGGAGGAAAAGGAGGGTATATGTATATCAGCTCAAAAAATCAAAGGATACAGGAAATAAAGCTGGCTCCAGAGTCCAGGGACCAAAATAAAACCATCTGTCAACTTTGCTTTCCTCTGTATTGGCTTCATTCTTGGAGAACACTCTCCCTGTGGTGACTGACAGAAGCTCCAGGCTTTAGTGTTGACAGACCCTATAGTTCCAGGCCAGGCCCCAGCCCCGCCTCTCTCTGGACCCATCTGAATCATGGGCCTTCCTGAGCTGATCTCTGGTACTTCTTTGATTTGCCAGGATTGTGTGATGGGCTGCGGTGTGGAGTTAGCTCTCCTTTTTTCACATGAAAGGTGAGTTGAAGATCTGCATCTCCCCTGCAGATACAGCCTGTTTTCTAAGGGTGCGGGTCAGTGGCTTGTCAGGCAAAACCCATAGCTCTGCTATTGGAGGTGAGCAGGAAGGTGGCTGTGAGGCAGGAGGTATCGACTTTATGGGTGATCCTCTTCTTAGAGTTTATCCTATACAGATAATTGGACACACATGCAAAAACAAACAAAAGAACAGCAAAAAAGCCCCAAGAAAGCCAAAAACCCCCCAAGCTATCCATTTAGATAGATAGATTATATTTATTGGAATGTTGCTTATTGTAGTGAAAAGTAGAAAGTCTATCAAAAGAGAATTGTTTAAATGAATTAGTTTCATTTGTTGGAGAGAAAGCATTTCTTACACACTTGAAGATCCTTCTAGCTTGACTAAGAATCAATTTGATATGAGACAGATTAACAGGAGAAAATCATATTTAACAGTGTACATGTGGGGAATCCACACAGACATGGAAATTCCAAAGACAGGCAACATGTTTATATGAGCTAAGGAGAGGGGCAGGGTCTATGGATACAAAGGGGAGGAAGGCCATTAGTAGGAAGGTGAAAGGAGATGTCTAGAAAACAAAGGTTGTTCTTATATAGTTAAGTTCTTAGGTAAAGAGGAATCTCTGTTAATAGGTCTCATCCTGACATAGGCAGGCAGTTGAGGGGGAGGTAAAGATGTTTTCCTGAATCTGCTGGGTTTGATTGCTTTTAAGTCAAAATAATGTTCATGCTGAAGTGGCCCATCTTGGGGCAGCCTGCCCTTGTCCCCTACACATCCAAATATTATGCAACTGACAAAAAGAGGATGTATAACTGTAATTGTCAATTTTTGGATGCCCAAAACATATTGTTGAATGGAAAAATAGCTTACAAAAATTATTTGTGACAAGAGTCCACTTTTGAAAAACTATCTTTTTTAGTTTATATGAATAGAAAGATGTTTGATAGTGTGATAGGGAATGATAGAATTCAGTAGGCAGAAAGGGAGAGCCTAGGGCTTAAAGATTTCTGGGTGAGGAAAAACACAAATTTTAAAACACTTCTTCTGGGAATGTCTGACCTCAGGCAAACTCCCTCAGGTGTAAAGTTCTTCTTAAGAATGTAACAGACACCACCTATTCCCCCTCAGGGTCCCTCAGGAATTTGACAAACAAAAGACCTGAATAAAAATAAGTAGACCATAAAAAATGTAGAACCCAGAAGGAAAGTTATGGCAGTAGACCACCTCTCATACAATAGAAACTAGTTAATCAAAAAGGAATGACTAGTCATTTAGAGTTACCTAGCCACTAAGAGTAGACCCTAAGAAGGAACAAGGAGGAGGTGAAGGGGAATGACCAAAAGCCCTTTAAAACAAAGACCCTTGCCTAAAGTCCTTGGTATTTACTTTCTTTCTTTTTTTTTTTTTTAATTTTTATTCAATTAATTTTAATTTTAATTTTAATTTTTAATTTTTTTTAATGTTTATTTATTTTAGAAAAACAAGCCGGCGATGGGCAGAGAGAGCCAGAGACAGAATCCGAAACAGGCTGCAGGGTCTGAGCTGTCAGCACAGAGCCTGATGCGGGGCTCAAACTCACGAACCATGAGATCATGACCTGAGCCAAAGTCAGACACTTAACCGACTGAACCACCCAGGTGCCCTTATTTAATTTATCTTTTTAATTTACATCCAAGTTAGTTAGCATATAGTGCAACAATGATTTCAGGAGTAGATTCCTTAATGCCCCTTACCCATTTAGCCCAACCCCCTCCCACAACTGCTCCAGCAACCCTCTGTTTGTTCTCCATATTTAAGAGTCTCTTATGTTTTTGTCCCCCTCCCTGTTTTTATATTATTTTTGCTTCCCTTCCCTTATATTCATCTGTTTTGTATCTTAAAAGCCTCCTATGAGTAAAATCATATGATATTTGTCTTTCTCTGACTGACTAATTTCACTTAGCATAATACCCTCCAGTTCCATCCACGTAGTTGTGAACGGCAAGATTTCATTCTTTTTGATTGCCGAGTAATACTCCGTTGTATATATATACCACCTCTTCTTTATCCATTCATCTGTTGATGGACATTTGGGACCTTTCCATACTTTGGCTATTGTTGATAGAGCTGCTATAAACATTGAGGTGAATGTGCCCCTTCAAGACAGCATCCCTGTATCCCTTGGATAAATACCTAGTAGTGCAATTCCTGGGCCATAGGGCAGTTCTATTTTTAATTTTTTGAGGAACCTCCATACTATTTCCCAGGGTGGCTGCACCAGTTTGCATTCCCACCAACGATGCAAAAGAGATCCTCTTTGTCCACATCCTCACCAACATCTGTTGTTGCCTGAGTTGTTAATGTGAGCCATTCTGACAGGTATAAGGTGGTATCTCATTGTGGTTTTATTTGTATTTCCCTGATGATGAGTGATGTTGAGCATTTTTTTGATGTGTTGGTTGGCCATCTGGATGTCTTCTTTGGAGGAGTGTCTATTCATGTCTTTTGCCCATTTCTTCACTGAATTATTTGTTTTTTGGGCGTTGAGTTTGCTAAGTTCTTTGTAGATTGTGGATACTAACCCTTTATCTGATATGTCATTTGCAAATATCTTCTCCCATTCTGTCGGTTGCCTTTCAGTTTTGCTGATGGTTTCCTTCGCTGTGCAGAAGTTTTTATTTTGATGAGGTCCCAATAGTTCACTTTTGCTTTTGTTTCCCTTGCCTCTGGAGACATGTTGAGTAAGAAGTTGCTGCGGCCAAGGTCAGAGAGGTTTTTGCCTGCTTTCTCCTTGAGGATTTTGATGTCATCCTGTGTTACATTTAGGTCTTTCATCCATTTTGAGTTTATTTTTGTGTATGGTATAAGAAAGTATAAGAAGGTTCATTTTTCTGCATGTCGCTGTCCAGTTTTCCCAGCACCACTTGCTGAAGAGACTGTCTTCATTCCATTGGATATTCTTTACTGCTTTGTCAAAGATTAGTTGGCCATATGTTTGTGGGTCCATTTCTGGCTTCTCTGTTCTATTCCATTGATCTGTGTGTCTGTTCTTGTGCCAGTACCATACTGTCTTGATTATTACAGCTTTGTAATACAGCTTGAAGTCCATCGGTATTCACTTTCGAATGCCCCCTCTCTGTAAAGAGAGCTTTCATACTATTCTTACTTTCTAAGCTTATACTCTAATAAACTTTTGCCTGCAGCTCATTTTATTCTGCATCCACCTCTTCATTCTTTGAAGCAGCGAGACAACAAATCCCGGATATTGAGGTAAAAAATCTGGCAACAAGTTTTTAAAATATTAACAGTGTTTATTGTTGGGTGGGGGGCTTTGGGTAATTTTTATAAGCTTTTGCTTTTCTAAATTTTTACCATAAATATGTATATTTTTGTAATTGGAAAAAAATGCCATTTTTTATTATTCAAAGAAAACTCATTATTTTCTAAGCTAATATAAGATGCCTGGTGTGAGAGAATCCTATTGTTTTCCTTTGGAATCTGTAGGTTCTCAAGGAGCATATTGGCGAAGCAGGGGCTGAGGGGATTGACTGGAGCTCCTCCTTCTTCTTCCATCCTTGCTGTGGTGGTCTGGAGAGGCCTGGCTCCATGCCTCCCTTGCACTTTAGCAGTGCTTATCGTGCTGGGGGAAGGGCCCACCTGAAAGTAACCCTCCAATTTACCCAGCAGTCTTTGGGTGTTGCCCATCTCATCTGATGACTAGGACAGTAAGTCTTTCTAACCAGTGTCTCAGTGTCTCTCTTCCTCTCCCTTCTCCTCTCCATTTATGATAGCTCTCATGCAAAGCCTCCAAGTGCCATTGTGTCTCCTGGCTGGGCACACCCATTTCAGCTTGTCTGTATCATAAACAGCACAAGGACTTGGGTACTGGGCTGGAAGTCAAGGGCTCTTCACAGTTTTAACTTTGAATTGCTTTGTGAAAAATACACTTTGTGTTCTAATTTCTTCCTTCACTAATAATCATTTGTCCAACAGACAAAAGGATCTTTTATTACTACTCATTGGCAAATATAAAGCTGTGGTTTAAATTCAGTAAAGCATTTTTTGAGCAGCTGAGCTCACCTCTAAATTGGCGCAATTCAAGATTTTGCTATTTTTCAGTCTATATCTCTGCAAGGTTATTAAAGGAAAAGTGCTAATTAATTTCAAAATAAAAAGCTACAACTTTAAAGGTATTTACCTTGAGACAGGGCATGAGGCAAATTTGCTGCTGTGTTTTTCCCAATATTTCATCACTTTGACCACACTATTATTTGTACTTCCACTCACCTTGAACAGAATGGAGGATCACATAGGGGTATATTTTCCAAATCAGGCTGTTTGCATAATCATAGTTTTAACAAAGACAATCCCTAACATCTGTAGAGTGCATTCTCCACAGGGCTGCCAGGGTTGTTTTACTCAGTTACTAAGACAAGTTCTTAGCAAGTTACTGCCCTGCTTAAAAACGTTTGATGAGTCTCCATTGCCTTTGTGCTAAAGTCCAAACTCCTTAGCCAGCATTTCAAGAGCCTCCCACTTAACCT
Source organism: Panthera uncia (assembly GCF_023721935.1). NCBI lineage: Eukaryota > Metazoa > Chordata > Mammalia > Carnivora > Felidae > Panthera > Panthera uncia. Next base: position 30,356,726 of record NC_064807.1, read on the forward strand.
CAACCTACCTCTCCTTTCCCTCCCTCAACTCCCCTGCTGACAGCACAGTCCATTCTCTCTTTCAGGATCTGATCTCACCCCCTCTGTGAGACCTCCACACCTCACTGAGGCCGGACCATTCATAGCACCTCACATGCCCTTCTTATGGCCATACCACCCTGACTCAGTTTCCCCCTTGTTTGTTGAAGTATAATTCAATAAACAACCTCTGAATTCACTTCCTGCTACTTCTCCTTTAATCTGTTTTCCCAATTGCAATCAAATGATCATTTAAACTTGCAGGTCTGCCAAAACCACTGCTTATATTGAAGTATAATTGACAAGTAAAAATTGTATATATTTAAGGTACACAACATGATGTTTTGATACATACATACTTTGTGAAATGGTTACCACAATCAAGCTAATTAACATCTCCATCACCTCACATAAACCTTGTGTGTGTGTGCGCGTGTGTGTGTGTGTGTGTGAACACTTAAAGTCTTTTCTCTTAGCAAATTTCAAGTATACAATCCAGTGTTATTAACTACAGCGGTTGCCAGGGGCTGAGCAGTGTCAGAAATGGAGATGTTGGCCAAAGGGCACAAAGTTTCAGTTGTGCAGGATGACTAAGTTCTGGTGATTTAATGTACAGCCTGGTGACTGGCTTGGTTTTAACCGTTTGTCTTTTCCACTAGATCCTATGCCCTTTGGGAAAGCTGTTTCCCAGTCTGGCTAATTATCGTGATCTCCTGGAAAGCTTGATAAAAATACAAAATTTCCAGAGTCCCACACCAGACCAACAGAATTAGAATCTCTGGGAGTGGAGGTGCGCCTGGGTGGCTCAGTCAGTTGGGCGTCCAACTTCAGCTCAGGCCATGATATCACCGTTCCGGAGTTTAAGCCCTGCGTCGGGCTCTGTGCTGGCAGCTCAGGGCTTGGAGCCTGACTGCTCAGAGCCCGAGACTGTTTTGGATTCTGTGTCTCCCTCTCTGTCTCTGTCCGTCCCCCACTTGTTCTCTGTCTCTCTCTCAAAAATAAATAAACATTAAAAAAAAAAAAGAATCTCTGGGAGTGGAACCCAGGGATCTATAAATTCAAAAAAGTGATTCTGACCAGCAAGCAGGCTTGGTTACTACTGCCCCACATGAACCATGATCCATCCAGCCTTCCTGATGTGACAGCCCAGGTGGTTGGCAGAAGGGCAACGCACAGCGACCCTCCGAATGGGAAGCTACTGGTATCCCTTCTGTTACTCATCATGGCCATCCCCAATGTCCAATTGGCACTGATGAGTCAAAATAAACCCATGGGGGCAAACTCGGGGATATTTTCTGGGGATGACCCCCAGGACAAAAAAGAAACCTTATATCCAGCTGGTGCCACGCCTACCTGCCCGTCCTCTACCTAAAGGAAGGATAGCCCCATATATTTCCCAGCTAAGGAGGGGGACAAATGGGTTCAAAATCCCCACTCTAGCAACAAAGGAATGTATCCATGGATACAAGTTACTCCAGCCCCTAGGCCCACTTGGCCCCCAGGAGGCATTCCTAATGATAACTGGATCTGGTGGGTTAAGGTACAGAATGGTTCATTAGTTCCTAGGTATACCTTGTCTCTCTAGGAGCGCATAGGGCGTGGATTCCCAGGGCCCTCTTGGCTCCCTCCCGGCACCCCAGACCAAAGCGAATACTTTTGTTCCTTGTACGCAAATAGTTCAAAGGAACAATTAAGAAGTCATGTCCCTATAAACGTTCCACTTGAGGTGTTGAGAGTTAGATGACCTTTCGTGAAAATAGCAAAGCAAACGCTTTATAAACTATAAATAAACATAGATACATAATGAAAGTAGTATGAAGAAATTAATCAATAAACAAAAAAGCAGGATGAAACGTTACAAAGAAATAAGCATGAAGTTCTTTAATGGGTGATTACACAAAGGAACATTTTTAGAATCAGGTAAAGCCGAGAAACATAGATGACGCATGCTACAAGGAAATTGCTAACACATATAATGCCACACTTGCCACAATAAAGTCGCCAGTCTAACACACTGCTGTTGTCTGTGTCCATTTGTTATTCTCGCCGACGCCATTCATCCTTCGGGGACCCCTGGACCTGCTGGAGTTGGACTCCGGCAATTTTCTGTGAGCCCAGCCTAGTGAGAGCCAGGAAGAGATAGGACGAGGAAGAGAGGTGAGATACATAAGGTCTTGCCTTGTACCAGGTCCTGCTCTACATGCTTTTACATCTGCTCATTTAATCCCAACCACTGTGAGAAATGGGGGATAGTATGCCCATTATTATAGATAAGGAAAGCATAGCTCAGGAATTTCACCCTTGTTCCGAGGAGGTAGGTCTCCAGTGGTGACAGATCCAGCTGTGCTCTCTCTGAGCTCATATTCTTTTTACTTAACCCATGTTAATTAAATGTTAGTTAAAATAAGTTAACATTTATATTTTTATAATCTCCATTCCTTGCTTCCCTACATTCAGTTAACTGGCATGACCTGTCCACTCTATCTGCTCAAACCTGTTCTTGGCCATGTAGACATTGGAAACAATCTGTTAATTCACTTCCTGCCACTTCTCCTTTAATCTGTTTTCCCAATTGCAGTCAAATGATCATTTAAACTTGCAGATCTGCCAAAACCACTGCTTAGGGTATGTTTCACCACATATAAGGTTTTCATTTTTACATAGACAAATATGTCTACTTTTTCCTTATAGCTTTGAGGTTTTCAGACTTGATAATGGATGTTTAAGCAAGCCATCCCTGCCTTCTAGACTGCTAATGCAAATGATAATCCATGGGTCAGGTTTTATAATGTATAAATAGTTTATACACATTGACTTAGAAAGGCAAACCTTAGAAAAATTACAGTCTGACTAAATAATTCACAGATGAGGAAATTAAACTAATAAACAAACAAGTGAAAAGAAAACCCCAACACTAGTGGCCAGAGAAATCAAGTGATGTCATCCCTCAGATCAGAAAATACAAAGAGCAGCTATGACACTTATTCCTGGCAGTGATACGGGGAGAAGGGTGAACTCTTATTGACTGCTTGTTCAGATGGGTATTTTGCCAGCCTGTCTGGAAAGCATTTTATAAGTAGGAACTGCAATACTGTTTGTTCTCATTTCCCATTCCTGGGAATATATCTATTTTCTAGCATAAAGCCACTAGAATAAAGGACTTTTGAATAAGATTATTTGCTGCTTCATTGTTTGAATGATAAAAACCTGAAAATTATGTGACTGTCCATCTCTAAAAGAATTGTTGACTTTATTATGGAACATCCACATCAGGGTATAATATGATCCCATGAAAAATATGAATTGGAGCTAAATTGACCTAGAAGCATTTATGTTATGCATTGATTTATCTTTATTTAAAAAAAATTTTTGTTTTTAATGTTTTATTTATTTGTTTTGAGTGAGAGAGAGGGGATGGGGAAGGACAGAAAGAGAGGGAGAGAGAGAATCCCAAGTAGGTTCTGCACTATCAGTGCAGAGCTCAAGGCAGGGTCATATCCCAGGAAACTTGAGATCCTGACCTGAGCCGGTACCAAGAATCACTCAACAGCTGAGCCACACAGGTGCCCCACCTAGAAGCATTTATATGAGGAATGGTTGAGTGAGGAAAGCAAGATGCAGAAAAGTGATCTTATTTTGTAAAATGTTACTACACAAACACATTCACACAATGCCCTTTAGATGTAGAGTGTGTGTGAGTATGTGTGTGTATGTGTATGTGTATGTCTGTGTGAATGTGTAAGTAAATGTAATTGTGAATGTGTGTCTCTGTATACAGCCATGTGAACATGGAGAAAATACAGGAGGACTCAAACCAGGCTATTAACATGGGTTACAGGGTACAGGGGTGGCAGATGGTAGGGAGTGCAGAAAAAGGGAGGGGGCAAGTTAAGACGGTGAAAACAAAGGAGAAACAGTTAATAAAAGCCTACCAACATGTATGGTATAATCATTTATGCACTTATATGAAAGTATATATATGTGTGTATGTGAATTACAAAATTCGAAAAACTTAAAAATATAAGTCTAATTATTTCATTCTTCTACCTTAAAACCTGTGTCAATGGCTCAATCCAGAACTGAGAATCTTTTTTTTTCTTTTAATATTTATTTATTTTTGAAAGAGAGACAGAATATGAGCAGAGGAGGAGCAGAGAGAGAGGGAGACACAGAACCCAAAGCAGGTTCCAGGCTCTAAGCTGTCAGTGCAGAGCCCAATGCAGGGCTCGAACCCACGAACTGCAAGATCATGACCTGAGCCAAGGTCAGATGCTCGACCGACTGAGCCACCCAGGTGCCCCCAGAATTGGGAATCTTTAGCCTGGGCTCTAGAGGCCACTGCTCATCTTTCCACCCTCCTATAAAACAGTTCCCTCTTCAGTCTGTGTCACAGACACACATTTTCCAGTTCTTTACTTCCCTGTGAATTCCTAGTCCCCTCTGCTCTGCAGTTCAATGCTCCTCTTGGCTCTTCACATGTGCCATTCTCCTCAGTCCAGGACATTTGACCCCTTTTCTTTTCGCAGATGGACTTTTACTCATTTTATAGGTCTCAGCTTAAATAGCAGTTTCCCAGTGGGCTTTCCCTGAACCGCCTATGTTCAGGGAAATATGTATTACCATACCTGAATCCCCTAAGTATTCCCATAGTTCTCTGTCCTTACTAAAATTGTATTTTATTATTAACCTCTTTTTCCAAACTTTGCTCAGATTTTTCCCAGCTGTAGTTTACTGCTTATATTTTATACCCAAATTGGAGAAGAGCCTGTAGCAGGGGCCTGGATCTTATAACTATGGGGATGTGAAATCACCTCTCCAACCCTCTTGCCACTCCATGGCTCTCTTAGCTGTGAGAAGCCCTTTTAGTTTTCCAAGGAAAGCAGTTTATGCTACTATATGGCATTTATGAGGGATGGATGCCTTCCCCAGCATTGTCTCAGATTATCTTCCCAGGATCTCTCTGGCCATGTGCATTCCTTGGTGCTCAGGACTCCTCTCTCCGTCCCCCAGAGAGGAACCATGGGAAGAAGAGCCCTAGCTACTGTGACAGATAGAACCTCTCCCACCCTGCGGTCATGCTCTGTAACTGAGAAGGGGCTACAGTGAGGGTGACTGTAAATTCCAGAATGTATCTGGGGCCAGCAGAGCTGCTCTAGCACCAGAGAGCTAAACAAGACAGACGTGAGGGAGTTAACACAGGACACATACCAGAGAGGGCAACCACGTTTATTAAGCATTATTTTATTTTCATTGCATGTTTCTAGTTAAAGATGTTTATGAGAAAAGAATTCATATGAAGAGAAGGGAAAAATAATTAGTTCAGTTCATTTTCAAACTGTATTGTTTACCAGTTATTTTCATAATAATAGCTATATTCGCAAAAAGCAGTGACAGGAAGAAAAGATTGACTCTGTTTTTCTAGAAGACCCAGGGAAGCCAAATTCCCATCCAGATCATCGCCTTTGGTAAGCTTAGATCAAACATTCAGATTTCAAAATGAAAAGAAAATGTGGAAATAAATTATACTACTTGGATCATTGAAACCTGGGGAGTGCTAATTCTAAGAGCTTTTTATATTAAATAACCTGAGCTTCCCTGTCCCACTGGCGGTCACCCTGTCCATGGCAGAGAGGATTGAGTTGGATAATGACTCCCATTAGCACTGGGGGAGTTTTCACATGTAAATCCCTTACAAATGGGAAAGCAAATAGAGAGTGTCCTGCTTAGTAAATCAACATAACTTGGGTGTTAGATTTTTCTCCTAGAAGAGTGCCCTTGGTGGCTTGTTATCTTTGAAGTGGATGAAGCAGGAGGCTCTCAGCCCACCGTATTTGCCTGCTTTTTCTTCTCATCAGGATTGTCCAGCATCTGTAGCCTTTTCTCCAGTCTCTGCTTCCATTCTTCTCTGAGCCTGAGGAGAGGAAAAATACAAATGCTTACTGCTTTTACCTCCACATCTGATGGTCCAATTGAAGTCTTTTGTTTTTCCAACAAATATTTTTGAGAAACACATGGCTTTTACAAATTAATGAAGAAATCAATAGATAAATGAGCAAAGTCTATGAATATGTGCTTTTATAATTTATTCCTTCCTAAATTGATTCAATATAATGTCAAACAAAATCCCAGAAGGACCTTTTGGTAGATATTGATAAACTTTATATGGCAAGGCAAAAGAAGTAGATTAGCCAAAACAATTTTGAAGAAGAAAGCTGGAGGACTCACATTACTTGATTCTGTGACAAGTATAGCAAGACAGTATGGCACTGATGAAAGAGCAAACAAATAAATCAGTGGAACAGAATAGAATCCAGAAATAAGTATGTGCAAATACAGCCAATTGATTCTTGACAAGAGGCAAAAGCAGCTCAATGGAGAGAGGATATTTTTTTTTAAAACAAATCGTGCTGGAGCATCATACGTTCATATTCAAAAAATGTACTTTAGTCTATACTCCACATCTTATACAAAATGAACTCAAAATGGATCACAGACCTAAATATGAAATGTAAGACAAGAGTCCCCTCCCTAAGAAATGTTGTATGAAAAGACCTCTAGATAAGGGAAGGCAACCTGGCTATATGTGTATGTGATATCCCTCACGACTCTGTAACATGAGACCAGCCAATCAGATTATGTCTTTACATTACCCATATATGGGAGACAAAGAAGTAGAAAATTAATAAAAGGCTACACTAGGTGGCATTCGAGGCTCAATTTTTCTAGTAGGAACCCAACTGAGACCATGTTGGCATGAATAAAGTTGCTTCCTGGGAAGAAAGGCCAGAAAGGTGTCACTAGTTTCTGTGCAAGAATCCTGCTGTCAGCTAAGGCTTCTAGAAGATAATCCCACAAAATAACATATTCATTATTTCCCTTGGATTAGGGAAAAAAAAATCTTAGATACAACACAAAAAGCATGATTCATAGAAAAAAGAATATTTGGGGGTATCAAAATTAAAAATTTGCTCTATGAATGATACTGTAAAGAGAATAAAAGGCAAACCATAAATGAAGAAAATATTTGCAAATCACATATCTGTTAAGGGACTTGTTTCTAGAATATATAAAGTTCAAACTGAATGATAAGAAAATAATGTAGTGGGTAAAAATTTTGAACAGATATTTTACCAAAGAAGTTGTATGGATGGCAAATAAGCACATAAAAGTAGTGCTTAACATAATTAGGAAAATGCAAATTAAAACACAATAAGTTATCACTAACCTCATAGAATGACCACACACACACAAAGGAAAACAAATAAACAATGTCCCCCCTCAACCCACTCCATCAAAAAAACTCCAACAAAATTAAAAAAAACCCTTACAACTAAATGCAGATGAAGTGTTGGTCAGGATGCTGAGTAACTGAAAGTCTCTTACATTGCTGTGGAAATGCCAAATAGAACAGTAATTTGGGAAAATAATTTGGCATTTACCATATGACCCAGCAATCTCAGTCTTGGGTACTGACTCGAGAGAAATGGAAACTTGTGTTCCACAGAAATCTGTATGTCAATGTTTACAGCAGTTTCATTCAAATCATCAAAAACCATAAGTAACCTAAATGTCCTTCAAGTGGGAGTGGATCACCAAACTGTGATACATCCATATAACAGAATGATAAGGAATAGTCAGCTGACACACACAACAAGAATTAATCCCCAATACATTTTGCTGAGTGAAAAACGTCAGACTGAAAAGAATACATACTATATTTTTCATTTATTACACTCTGGAAAAAGCAAAATCATAGGGATGGAGAACGCATCAGTGGTTGCCAGGGGCTGGAAGTTGGCAGAGGAAATGACCATAAAGGAACAGCATGAGGGGATTTTTCAGAGTGACAAAACCATGTCATATCTTGATTGTGGTAATTATATGACTCTAAGCACCTGTCAAAACTCATAGAACTGTACATACATGAAAAGAAGTGCATGGTGCTTATAAATCAATTAAGAAAAAATCTACAGTAAGATGGGCAGAGGATATAAATTGGCTGTACCAGAAGAAGAAATCCAGTTGTTTCCTATACATATAAAAAGATCTCAACCAAACTTATAATTAATTAAATTCAGTTTAAAACAGTGAGATGCTATTTTCACCCATCAGATTAATAGTGATTAAGAGTTTGACAATACACAGCGTGAGCAATCTTTCCACCTGGCACTCCCATACTCAGGGTGGGAGTTTAAATGAATACAACTTCTCTGCAAGACAAGAAATCAAGAACTATCAAAATTAAAAAAAAACAAAAAAACAAAAAACCAAAAAAAACCAACTCATCTTTTGACTTTTTAATTTTTATGAACATATCCCATAATTCTTGTCCATGTATGCAAAAATGTATGTGCAAGTATTCTTATTACAACATTGTTTGTGAAGCTAGAAAACAAAAAACAACCTAAGTGTTCTTTGATGTGATTGGTTAAATTAATTGTTAACATCATTGTAATGGAAAACATTAAAGAAGAACTGAATGTGCTGATATTGAAAAACTTCCAAGTAATTTAAAAAAGCAAGGTGCAGAAGTATAGTCTCATCTTGCATAAAAATATAGCACACACATTTATTTGCTTATTCATTTTGAAGTTTTTGGGAAAGATATACAAGAAACTGTTAATGTCAGCTTTCCCTAGAGAGCAAGTCTAGGAGCCCAAGTAAGAAGGAACTCCCTTCTAATTATATATTCTTTTGTGATGCTTGGTTAAAAAAAAATGTGCTTGTGTTAGTTTCATAAGAATAAAAACAACCACAATGAAAAGATTGGGTAAATGGTTTCATTAGTTTGATAGAGTTGCCATAACAAAATGCTACAGACTGGGGGTCTTCAACAACAGAAATTTATTTGGTCCCAACTTTGGAGGCTGGAAGTCCAAGATCAAGGTGTCAGTAGATTTGGTTTCTCCCAAAGCCTCTCTCCTTTGCTTGCAGATAGCCTTCTTGCTTCACTCTCATGTGACCTTTTCTCTGGTGTGTGTGCATACCTGGTATCCCTTTGGGCATCCTAATCTCCTCTTTTTTAAAGGACATCAGTCAGATTGGATTAGGGCCCACACTAAAGGTCTCATTTTAACCAAGTCACCTCTTTAAAGTCCTTATCTCAAAATACAGTCACACTCTGAATGTGTGAAGGTACACAATTCATTTCATAACAATGCTAAAGCAAAGTAATGCATGCTTAACGCAGGAAGATCAGACTATATAATAAAGAATTTTAAAAAGTTGGATTCAGTCTTAATTTTTTCACTCTTACAAATAACCCTAAAATGAGTAATGATAATACTTATTACTCTTTTCATATACCTATTTTCCTCAGAGGGATTCCTGGAGACAAGTAATTTAGAGGGTATAAATATTTTGAAGGCTCCAGGCACCTATTACTAAGTTGGCTTCTGGAAAGTTCTCACTTAAAACTCTGCTCAATTATGGGCCCAGGAAAGAATGGAAAGAATCTGGAGTGTCATCCTGTTGTTAGGTGTAGTTGTTGCTTAGCTACATTAGCAACCAAAGATCGAAAGTTGAAATATTGAGAGAAGAATGAGGGTTATGGAGAATAATGATAAGACCTACCCTCACTCTACCTTAGATTAAATTAAGGTAATGGACATAAAAATACAGTTTGCTTCTTTGAAAGATGAGATAAAACATAGAATGGCTTCTCTCTCATAAGCAGGCAACTGCCTCAGAGGTCCTTGCATGGTTTATCTAAGAAGTGATGATTTTCTGGGGTGCCTGGGTGGCTCAGTTGGTTAAGGGTCGGTGACTCTTGATTTCAGCTCAGGTCGTGATTTACCAGTTCGTGGGTCCGTGGCTCTGTGCTGACAGTGAGGAGCCTGCTTGAGATCTTCTTTCTCCCTCTCACTCTCCCCCTACCCTGCTTGTGCTCTTTCTCTCAAGATAAATAAATAAACTTAAAAAAAAAAAAAAGAAGGGATGATTTATTGAGCTTATATAACCTGTTGATATCACCTATTAGTAATTTTCATAAGCTATATTTTCCATTATACTTGTTAAGTATGCATCTTAATTTGTAACCAAACTGCTGCCTTGTTATAAGCATCTCTGAAAGTTTCTATAACTGAATCTTCCTCCAATGTACATGACTTGTCACTGAGATCTTTTAAAGCTCACTAATAAGGACTGCAGTCTGTGTATTTCATGGAACTCAATGGACTTTTTAATATAATGTGGATACATTCATTAATTAAAGGAGCTTTAACTTTTCTTGGGTATGATGGGTGTAAAAATGCACCGCTCAGAGTTGCTGCTGTGGGGAGCATCCACTTCCTTCCCTTTCTCTTTCCTGGAGGTTGGACCTATATCACCTTCTGATGACTCTCCTTAACTTCTCAGTTATAATTACAGGCTGATCATTTAGACTTAGGTGTCCATATAATTTATCATCTAAACTGAAGTACTTTTTTTTTAAGTTTTTTTAACATTTATTTTATTTGTTCATTTACTTATTTGAGAGAGAGAGAGAGAGAGAGAGAATGAGAAGGGGAGGGAAAGAGAGAGGGAGACAGAAAATCCAAAACAGGCTCCTTGCTGTCGGCACAAAGCCTGATGTGGGGCTCAAATCCGTGAACCCTGAGATCATGACCTGAGCCTAAGTCAGATGCTTAACCAGCTGAGCCACCCAGGCACCCCACTTTTAAAGTTTATTTATTTTGAGAGAGAGAGAGAGAGAGAGAGAGAGTGCTGAAAGGGAAGATAGAGAGGGAGAGAGAGAGAATCCCAAGCAGGCTGCACACTTTCAGTACAGGCCCAATGAGGGACTTGAACTCACGAACTGTGAGATCATGACGAGCAGAAATCAAGAGTCAGATGCTTAACTGACTGAACCACCCACGTGCCCCTAAATGGAGATACTTTTAAAATAAAAAGGGAAATTATGATCCATAACTGTAACAAAATGATAGACGTACACCTGGACTGCCCCAACAAACCAGGAGGTTTAGTCCTAGTACCTACACTGCATTTGATTTTCCTCAGATTGTCTCCATCAGTTATTTGCAAACAGTTTTCAACTTCTCTGTGGACCACCCTTATTCCTGTTGTGTTGCTTCTTTCTGGCCATTGTCAGAGAGAGTAAGGGGCTTTCCAGTTCTGAGGTCCCTCATCTCGCCTCATGATCTCGCCTCCAAGGCCTCTGCTAGACACACCAGTTGCCAGGATAAATTAATTCTCTGCAGCTCTGGCTGAATTCCTCTGTCAGTGAACCTGCAGGAGAGTGTGCTAACAAGCATGTCCATGGTGAAACACCTGTTTCCACTCTACCCTGCTTTGCCACAAGTCTTGCTAGTCAGATCTGCCGAGAAGAACATAAAGCAATATTGATTTTGTTCTATCAGCAAAGGTGTTGGTGGGAACTTTTAGGGTTTTTGTCTTTTAGTGTTCACTCTGAATATTTCTGTATTGTTCAAGAGGCTTGAATTTGCCTTTATAAGTGGAGAGTAGAATCAAAAAAGAGCGTGAGTATTATGTATGTGTGTCCAGTGTACTTATGTATAGTGGAGTATGGGAGATATAGACCACAGGGATAGAATAGGGACTTCAGGGTTTATGATATTCACTGGTCTGCAAGTGTATGTTGGAAGGTACACTCTTACTCTGTTTCAAACTATTTTCTCAGATCTAAACAAATATTCCAACGTTCTGCTCTTGGTATGAAAATAAATCTGGGATATTTAACAAAAATAATAACAAAACCACTAGGTTTTGGGTCTTTTTTTCACAGCTGACAAGGGAAATAGCTCTGGTTAATGAGACTCCACAACAGAGGAGCAAACAAACCATAGGAAGCTGCCTCTACTTCCTCACTCCTTAAGATTTTCAATGCAGAGGCTCTGTCCACTTCTTTAACATTTATTTGTGGGACACAATGATGAAATGTTTCATGATGAGCACATTTTGAAGATTTATTCTCTTGGTTATAGAGGGGAGAGAAAACTGCACCCACTTGGAAGGGGGTCATTTCTGAGGCACATGGGAACCTGGAGAATGATTTGTTTAAACATGTATTTTAACATTTTAAACAAAATTGTTTAATTATTTGTAAATTCATTTGTTCTATGACCATTTGCAATCAGTTGCCTTTTTTATAACTTCATTTTGCCTAATTAGAAAATGGCACAGAATCGTTGTAGAAACTTTGGAGAAGCTAGGAGAGCTCATACACACAAAATCTGCCATTCTGCCAATCAAAACTAATCACTCAGTATCAGCATATTTTCTTTTAATATTTTTCTTGTATATACAGGTGGACTGTGTATGTATTTTGACAAAAATAAAATGATATCACAAATTATGCTTTTAATCCCATACCTTGAGGGTTCTGGACGGGAAGATGCGGTATAGGGTTCATGATGGGATTTGGCTTCCTGGCTTGTGGGCCACGACTTGGGGGCAGAAGATGGCATGAACCACACAACTGATTTTCCTCACTCTCCTGGAATCTCCAGGACTGGATGCTCTAGTGTGTGACTCTTCTAGCATCTAGAAAAGCCCGATTTTGCTTGCTGGATAAATAGGAATGTAGCTGGAATGATGGCAGAGCTCTTCTTTGGCTAGGAGAGAAGTTATTTCCCCTCAGGGGTTAATCAAGATTTTTAGAAGTTGATGTTGGTTCAACACATGTGAACTACACATGTTTTCAGCTCAGCATGTTCAGAAACATGGAGACATAGTGCCTCGCTGGCCAGCAGAATATTTAGCTGCCACTCCACTTGTGAGTGGGTGTCTTAGCAAAATAGACGACTTGACTGAGCTGTTCCCATTTTAGGGACAGAGAACCCAGATAGTCTCTGAAAAGTTGAGTTGATCTGTCTGCTCCAAGGCTCTGCACATGTGAGAGCAGGTGCTGGCTCTTTTTTTCCAAGTGATGTTGACACATGTGACACATGTCTTCTCACATAAGGATATGTTCTCCTCTCCACAGATTCCTTTGGCTAGAACAACAAGTTTACTTGCCAAAGAGGGGAATACCATCTTTGCCTTCTCCCAAGAATATTAATAAGTATCTTCCCAAATGTGAGATCTCTCATAGTTCTGTTCTGTTGACTTAAATTTAGTGTACCTCATGTGCTGGGGATTACAACAGAGGCAAGGTGGGGGAAAGATTTTTTCAGTTTATCAAGATATAAATAATAGAACTTCATTTTTGTTTATATACAAAAAAGGCTCAACCTTATTTATGAGTCACTGGTTCTCAATCAGAGGTGGCTTTGCCCTTGAGGGGATACTCGGTAATATCAGGAGATATTTTTTGTTGTTACAATGGGAATGGGAGTCCTACTGGAATATAATGTTTTGAGGGATGTTGATAAACATCTTACAAAGCACAGGATAGCCCCCTGACCCCAAAGCATTATCTGGCCCTAAATGGCAATAATGCTAGATTCGGAAACCCTGGTAAATGTGGTGGCAAGACTAAATGAGTAGATGAATTAATCATCTCTTGAATTTTCTATATTCTATGATGTTTTGACGTCATAAGAACCTTGCTGGCCATGGAAAGGCCCAGAGCTAGCCTTTTCTTAGAGGTAACAAAAGGCCTGCTGTGAGCATGTCAACCAATCCTGAGTCTATGGCCCCAATCACCTCTAACTTCCACCTGTGAAGCCATATTTTCCCCGCCCCAAATCACCCCAGGGCTAGGTTCCATACAGCTAGAGAGCACATCTATAGCCAGAGCCCTCTGGAATTACTCAAACTAGACAGTGCTAAACTGTTTACTCTGCTCTGCCTTGCCTTTTGCTCAGGAACTCCAATAAAAACTTTGGCTTAGATGTTCCCCATGCTTCTGTCTTTTGCTTCCCCTGTGGCCCTAAATAGTATGTGGTGACCCTTCATCTGAGACCTGTGAATGTAATCTTCATCCAAGTCTTGTTTTCCTTTATTCTCATGGCTGCACTGAGGTTACCATACCATACTGAACATTTGCATTCTTAGAACAGTAATAATGAATAGAACTCAGTCTCCCATATTCACAGTCTGGTGTATTTCTATAGAAATCTAATTTAAAAAATAGTAGAGAAATAATCCACATACTTTCTCAGGGCGCTCCTTCCCTGACGGTCTTCCTCCAGTTCCCTGTAACAAGTCTGTTTGCTAATTTCTTTTTCCCAGAAGCTTTTGAGTTCGTGACAAGTTTCACAGCAGAAGACTTCCCGACGGATATATTGATTGTTCATCCCCTGAAAAATAAAAGAAAAAGAAATCCTAGAGCCACTCTAATTTTAGAGTGATGAAAGGTGAGTTTGAATCTAGACCCTTCCGTTTACACTTTTTGTGACTGTAGACAAATTACATAGTCACTATGATTTTTTTTCTCAACTGCAAATGGGAATAATAATGGTTCTGTCAGAAAATATAATAAAAAAATTTTGAAATGAACAAAAACAAAAAAGGTGTCTAATAACCCATAAAGATTATCTTCTTCTACCAGGGACCTCCCCATTTTATTGTCTTTGAGCTATTTTACAACTCTGAAATTATAGAAAAAATATAGTAATGCAAATGATTCTTGAACATAAAGAGTCAAATAAGTTTTGTCCAGGGGAATGCAACTGATAGTTGTGTGGATACCAAGCAATTTTAATCTACTTCTAATTCATTTCAGTATTCTTGATATCCTACATCTGTATGTTTTTTAAAAATTCTTTTTGAATTAGTTGTGATACCTTACTAGTTTTCCCATTAATTAATAAATTAAATAAAATATTTGACTAATTTATTATTATTTATTTATTTAATTTATTTCTTGTTCATTTTATTTTTATGATAGTTGTGATTTTAACTTAAAGAAAGAAGTCTTGACAGTTACTTCACAGTTGTGTGTATATGTATATAAAATGAGATGGTACATGCAGAAGCTCTAAACATGGCAAATATGCAATCAACAAATGTTAAGCTCTTTCCATCTTTCCTCACAGAATAACAATAACCTCTACCATTTGTTGAGCACATAATGTGTGATAGGCCTTCTATACACACTTGCATTTGATTCTCCCTACAACTCTTGGAGCTGGGTGATTCTACACTCATTGTTCAGATGAGGAAACTGAGAAATAGAATTTGCCTCTATCCTCATAACTGAACGTGGTAGAGTGGGACTTTGAACCTAGGTCTGTCCATCTTCAAAGTGGGTACTCTTGGCTCTGAGATTCTCATCACAAGAAATGGCCACTATATCTGGAGATGGCCATATACAGAGCAAGCTCGTGTGGCATGTGTGTGTGTGTCCCGTGAAAGAGCACATGTTTAATGCTAAAAAAGGTTTACTTTTTATGTGAACATTGCCCATTTTCCAGATCTTAGTGGCTCTGGCAGGGAGCTAAATGCAGTGGACTACAGAAAAGATCCGTCTCTGCCTGCTTGGCAGGCAGGTAGATGCAAAGGACTGCAGAAAAGATCCATCTGATGAGCACTGGTTCAGACAAGAGCTCTGGCTCTAGCTCTGGCTGGAGATTAGGGAGGACCTGGACCTTACTGTTTTGCTGTTGTTTTTGATATCTTGGAACAAAAAATAGGTGCTCAGTTATTCTTCATTAAATTAAATGACCCTTGTCAAGCTAATTTTTTTCTAAAAAAAGCTGGCCTGGAATTGCCAATGGCCCCTCTGAACTATCTCAGATGCTGAGGGAGGGTCTGGAAGGTGATTTTTGTACTTTCTGAGTAGGGGATGTGCTCAAATATATTTGCCTTCTCTAGTTTCAGGAGGTTTGTGTTGTGCCTGAGAGAGCCTCTCCAGATTCTGTCTGAGCCCTGCTTGAGTTCTGAAGTTCTGGCCTGGAGGTAGCACAGACTCCATCTACTAAGAGCTTATTTTCCACTTATTTTCTCCCCCAGGCTAATGGATTCAGGCTAATGGATGCACAGAATTTGAAGAAATTCTTAGTCATTCAACATTGAAAGACTTGTTAAAAGTATACATCAGAACTCATAGAACTAGAGTAGGTGGTGGCAAGACTGAATGAGTAGATAAATTAATCATGTCTTGAATTTTCTATATTTTATGATGTTTTGACATCATAAGAAGCTTGCTGGCCATGGAAAGGCCCAGAGCTAGCCTTTTCTTAGAGGTAACAAAAGGTCTGCTCTAAGCATGTCAACCAATCCTGAGTCTATGGCCCCAACCACCTCTAACTTCCACACATGAAGTCATATTTTCCCTGCCCTCACCTATAGCAGTTAGTTTCCTATAGATTTAGTTCAAGCTGTGGAGGTGTCTTAAATTTTCTTATTTTCCTCATGTGATTCTGCCTGTATAAATGCTAGATAAGAAAATAGTGCTTGCTTTGAGCAGGGAATAAGGCATTGATGCAAACATGTAACTTAAGTATACCAAGAGTAATAATGCATGACTTATACACACACTCCTTTATTGCAAAATGCTCCTAAACATTTCAAGTTCATATTAGATATCTGGTATTCAGAGAAAAGATAGTTTGGCCAAATAGGTACTTACTGGAATTTTTTTCTTTTCTTGAAATTTACAATAACATTTTATTCTAAAGACTTTTTCATTAAAAAAAAAAAAAAAAAAAAAAAAAAGAGGCCTATGCAGGCACACAGACTGCTCACATCATCCTGTCGTTTCACATTTACACAATTTGGGAAAAAGGTGTGGTTTGGATATGGAAGGAAGATTTATTCTAGCAGACACTGTAGTTGCATAATTATGAGCTAGGTTAAGAGAAGCAGTTGTAAGCAGTGTGGTGTTCATACACTCAAGGAATAAATTAAGTCAAAGTGAGACCTAAGGAAATCAGGCAGCAGGATCTGAAGGATCTGATGCATGCTGCCTCTACTTCTTGTTCCCTCCAAAGGGCTGTGATCTTTGAGAAGACTTCAAGAATCATAAATTTAGATACTCTCAGTGAACAGGCAGGTATTGTAAAGGAGTAAAGCTATTGGATCTGCACAACAGAAAGCAATGGGCACTGTGGTCATCTGTAGAGACACCTCATTCAAGTACAGAACACTGTGCTGGCTGAAAGAAGGATGGCTTCCTTGATGCAGTCTGAGGGTTCCCTCACTGCCCTTCTTAAGGGATGAATTCTCTATCTGCAGCTTTGGCACTATGGTTTTTTTCTTTAGCTTTCTTAAAACCTCTTCCCTGTGCTCTCCCTGTAGGGCATCCTGAACTATTTTACTTTCTTTCTGCTGATTTCCTTCCTACTGAGTTTCTCTGTGTAGCCCTTTTCCTGCCTCTGCACCTGAGCATGGGATACTGTCCTTATTGGCCAGTCTCTCTTGCTGTCATCCCTGAAGCAACTAGGATTGGAACTCTTCACCAAGCCTTGCCTCGCCTACTAGGGGATGTGTGGAGACAGCTGTCCTGCCTGCCAACACAACTGCAGTCCTACCTCAGTCACCTTCCCTGGTGGCCATGCCCTGACAGCCAGGATGGCCAGGGAGCTGAATAGGAGGGCAGGACTGTTGTCACTATTGTGACTTTGGGCAATAAGCCCTTCATGTGTTCTGAGACCCAGTTCTATCATCCACAAAGTGGAGATGAAATGTGGTAATATGGATGAAAGTGCCAAATATATTGCTATTCACTCCCTAAATGTTCATATACCAACCCAGTACATGCTTGTCTTTGGGGAGCTCACAATCTGTTGTTCTATCCCTGGTAAGAGATCAAAAGTGTTAACTGAATTTGAACTACCACTTAAATAAGTTCTTGTCTTTAGTTTATGCATGATATTAAATGCTTTGCTCCTTATTGACTCAGCATGTATTTAAGGTTTATTTATCTGTTGCTGGGCTGTCAGAATTAGAACTCCTTAGATCTCAGGGATAAGATGCTTCCCTTCTTGTCTGAGGTCCAGTGTTGGACTGCATACAGAGAAGCCTTTAGCAAAAGCTCTTGGTGATGAGTTTCACTCTTACATCACTTAAGATGTTATATTTGGGATCTTTGTGGTCAGATCCTATAATCACATTCACTGAGTGATGCCCAATATGTTTAAGAATGTATATAAATAAGGCAGGGAAGAGAAAATTTAAAAAGTCTATTTTTCCCTGGGAGTATTGATGAGAAACCTAAGCACTGATGGTTACTCTCTCTGCACTTGTAGCTGGTCCAGGCAGAGAAAATCACCCACTATATGCCCTATGTATATGGTGCTGCCCTATAGATGCTCCAATGAGGGTGAAAAGACATTACTTTCCCAAGTTATTCTGAGTGGGATCAGGAAGAAGAGAAAGCCTCTGTGATCTCCTGTGGGACAGATTGGTACTGCTTTTATAGTCACAAAATAAAAATACTATGGAATGTGAGGACACATAAACCTGTCAATTACCTGAAATCTCCTGAGTCACTTTTAAAGATTTTGAGGTTAAGTTCCTATTTTTTACTGAGGGACTTTTCAAACTCAAGTGTCTTCCTTCTATTCTTGTGCAAGTGATTTTTTTTCTTTTATAAATCCAAGTTTGGATCTTTACATTCATCCTTTCTTAATTTTAGTTTGCTGCTTTCTTCTCACTATAGGTGCAGATTGGAGAGGAATAGGCTTCTCAAGTGAGCGTTGAGTGCTTCTGATTTATTTTTGGTCCCACTCTAATCCTGAGATTCTCTAAGAATATAGAGAACATATTCTCTAAGAATATAGGATAATTTCTTTTTCTTAATACTCAGAGAGCTGTGTTATTATTCACCCCCCATGGCTCAAAATTCGGGAGGAGCAATTTTAGATAACTTTAGTGGCCAGAAGTCCACATAAATGAGTTATTCTGGGTATTTTCATAATTAACACTTAGGAATGGTATCTGCTTCGCCTCCTTTAAAAATATATATCAGATTCACTGCATTTATCATTTTTGTATCTCTAATTCTGATTAAAAAAAACCCTGAATACAGAGAGTTATTTCTTTTTAAAATTGACAATAGGGTATTGGCAATGGATACTCAGCCCTTACGAGACAACAAAGAGTGGAAGTGAGTCCAAGGATGCAGTAGGCCTCCCCCCACCAATGTGCCATTAAACTTGCTGCCACACATTCACCTACTGGCTGGTGGGCTGCTTATCTGTGATCTCTGGCTTTATTGAATACTAACTGAATACCCTTCACTCTTCAAAGTGCTTTACATCTTGCATTCAACTCTCACAATCTTATTCTTATCCACATTTGACAGAGGAGGTACAAAGAGGCAAGCCATTGCCCAAGGTCATTGATGCCCAAGGTCACTTCCATGGTGATGGAGCTGAGATTGAAACCCTACCCAGCTTCAAAGCCTGTGCTTGCCACTGTCACACTACCCAGCCAGTCAGCCAGCCAGAAAGACGATAGATCCTGGGAAGAACTGGGTCACATGAGAAGCACGCATCTGGTTAAGTTTGTTCTAAGCAATGTGCAAGTCATCAATTCTTTATCAAGGCAGAACTAGATTAACTTTTTTTTCAAGATTATTCCAGGCTTATTGCACTATGACAAACTTCCTTTCTCCTTTCTGATACCTTGTCAGAGGTGCCAACTGTTATCAGTTTTATATGTGTCATGATAAGGACTAAAACAAACACACACACAGGGCACTGATTCCTCCTATACCAGTACATAGTAAAATGTAACCTTCTTCTTCCCATTCTGCCAAATGCTGGTTCTGTCATCTGGAGATTCTGCCTCTATAGCTACTGGGGAACACAGACACCAGCCCATTTCCTCTCAGGTGGTCTTTTTTTACCTTCAGTGAAAATATCTTTAGGAATGATGTTTCTAAGTCCAGTTGCTAAGATGACAGCAGCTGATTATAGGCCTAAGATGCTTTGATGAGTTTCTCTTCCCATTCCATCTTTAGGTCCCACTGAACAGAGAGTGGAATGAGTTTTCTTCTCCTCTCCTCCTTCGCATATGGAATTTGGAGGATTATGTGAAAGTGGTTCTCCTCAGTGTAGCATCTTTTCAGAAAAAAACTTTTTTTTTTTTTTTAACTTGCCTTCCAAAATCCAGTCGGGTTATTTGAATTTAAGTCTTGAGTCTCTGTCTACAGTTTTTCCTCCAATTAATATCCTTCAAAGCCACTTCAGATTTTGCCCGCAGTGTGATATTTGGGTCTTAAGAAAAGGCGCAGGTGAAATAAAAAGCCACCTGGGGCAGTATGAGTGAGTTCTTGAGTAGTTGGAAATTTTAACTAAAAGAAGATATGTAAGAAAAAAAATACTTGTATTGAATGTGTCCATAATAACTCAGCCCTGTTGTGTTCTGTGGGGTTTGTCTGAATTAACTGGGATGACAATAAGTCATTAAAAGGGGAGACCAACAATTGTTATTCAAGTAACTAATAATTAAATAAATAAAGAAGGGGCTTTGAGTCCATGTGATCTTGGGAAACTTACATAACCTTTCTAAAGCTTAAATTTCTCATGTTAAAAAAATGGATTTTTCTAAGAATTAAATGAGATTACCAACCAAGGCATTGAACATAATATCTGGTCTATGGAAAAATGCTCATTATCATCATTTATATTCATATTAGCAACCCACATTGAGTACAGTACCAAATGTTATTTAATTCTCAACATATTGTGCTAGATTTTATTATTCCCTTATTTGAGGATGAGGAAGTGAATCTGAGAGGTTAAGTGACTTTCCCCTAGTTCCAGAGGTAACAAGGGGGATAGCCAGAGATCTAGCCCAGACCTGTCGGTTTCACAGTTCCTGGTCTGTTTACTCATTGGGTGCTGACATCATGTATTAGTAACGGTGAGCAATGAATCATGTTTTGCAGTTGCTAATGAGATCTTGAAAATTATCTCATTTAATGATATCAATAGCTCTGGGAAGTAGGTATTATTTCCCCAGACAACAGACAAGAAGCCAGGCTTAGAAGGTTTAAGTTCTTGTCCAAATCTCAGAACCAGTAAATGCCAGAGCTGAGCTCTAAAACTACTCTGTCTGACTCCAAAGATCCTGTCATCACCTCCCACAGTTTGAACCACTTTCCCCAGTCATTTAGGGAAAAGTTTACCTTCCAAAAAAAAAAAAAAAAAAAAAAGGACTAATTAGTGTCTATCATCATGAGATATAATTACCCCAAGATGCTCTTCAAGAATATTGCTTGGATCCACCCAGGTCCAACCTACACTGTCAGTCCTGACAGTCCCTGTGGGCTTGGTCAGGAGCCTTGGTAACTAGAGCAGACAGCAGCTTGTGGAGGAGAGAGCTCTGGGCATCCAGCTGGAGATGAGGGCCAGTAAGATCAGGAACATCAATATAGTTAGTTGATCAAATTTCAAAATGCTATAAATGTCAATATTGAATCAATGGACAAAATTGGAATATGGACAATAACATGATCATATCAGTGTTAAATTTCTTGCAGTTAACACCTGTGCTGTGGTTATGGAAGAGAATGACTTCTTAGGAAGTACCCACTGAGTTAGCTAGAGGTGAAGGCTCATGAGTCAACTAATTCTCAAAAAGTTCAGAAAAAATAGGTAGATAGGTAAAGCAAATAGTAAAGCAAACAGGGTGGTGATAGGAATACCTGAGTTAAAGGTATATGGGAATTCTTTGAACTATTTTGTAATGTTCCACAATCTTGAAATTATTTCCAAATAAAAAGTTAAAAAAATAAAAATTAATTTTCTCTCTTTTCAAGAGAAAAATTGCTATTTAGCTTTCTTCTCTCACATTTATTCCCAACTTCTTATTCAGATCACTAAACTCTGTAAATAATCCCTACACACACTTTACCTTTTAAAGTTTTTTGTACTGAGTATTTTTTTAATTTTTTTTTTTTTTTTTTTTTTAGTGTTTATTTTTGAGAGAAGGAGAGAGACACCATGAGGCAGGAGGGGCAAAGAGAGAGGCAGACAGAGGATCCAAGGTGGGCTCTGTGCTGACAGCAGAGACCCCGATGTGGGGCTCAAACCCAAGACCTGTGAGATCATGACCTGAGCTGAAGTCAGACACTAAACGAGTGAGCCACCCAGGCGCCCCTGTACTGAGTATTTTATAATGCCAAAAAGTAAGAAAGTAAAAAATAGATAGAGCCATTGCAAGAAACTGAGGAGGCAACTTGAAACAGCTCTCAATTACATTTTAAAAAATGTTTATTTATCTTTGGGGTCGGGGGTAGGGCATAGAGAAAAGAAGACAGATGATCCAAAGCAGGCTGTGCACTAAGAGTGGAGAGCCTGATGTGGGGCTCAAACTCCCAAACTGCCAGATCATGACCTGAGCCAAAGTTGGACCGTTAACTGACTGAGCCACCCAGGCACCCTGGAAGAACTCTCAATTACAAAGTAACAAATATATACAACCTCATATTAGTTACAATCCAAAGAGTGAATCCAAACTGATATACATTATTGAAAAAAATAAATGAGGGAGAAGGGACAATTATTCTTTTCAGGAGAATTCTGATGAATTAAATGTAGAAGGAAAGAGGGGAATAGAAAATCACCATGAGAACACCACAGTAATAATAATTGCTACAGGCAGGATCTATTAATGAATACTAAAATTAGCAGATGAAACTTTGCAAACAAGATATTTGCATAGCCTCAAAAATATTCCTCCCCAAATTAACTATTGTGGTGTTTTATTTTATTTATTTATTTATTTATTTATTTATTTAAAAAAAATTTTTTTTAACGTTTATTTATTTTTGAGACAGAGAGAGACAGAGCATGAACGGGGGAGGGTCAGAGAGAGAGGGAGACACAGAATCTGAAACAGGCTCCAGGGTCTGAGCCATCAGCACAGAGCCTGACACGGGGCTTGAACTCACGAACTGCGAGATCATGACCTGAGCCGAAGTCCAACGCTTAACTGACTGAGCCAGCCAGGTGCCCCACTACTGTGGTGGTTTTAACATATGACCACAGGTAGAGCTGAATTCTCCTCTCCTTGCATCTGGCATGACTCGGTGACTAAAGTGAAAATAGTAACTTTACAGTGGAGAAAAAAAGCACCAATCTGCCCATGTGATCAAGGTGCACATCACTGGTAATGAGCAATGTTGATATTATATGCCCCTGATATGGTTTGACAGAGGCGCACATTGCCTCCGTGGTATACCTCTCCTAACACCAGAAAATTATCTATTCATGAAAATACTGCAGATAAATTAAAATTTGAGAACATTCTACAAAATACCTGACCACGACTCATTAAAAGTGTCAAGGTTACAAAAGGCAAGGAAATATTGAAAAGTTGTCACATATTGGAGACTGAGACATTGTAATGTAAATATATGATCTATCTATCATCTATCTATCTATCATCATCTATCTGTACGTATGTATGTATGTATCTATCATCTACCACATAAATGCAATGTAGTATCCTAGATTGGATCCTCAAACAGAAAAAAAAGGACATTAGTGGAAAAACTAAAGAAATCCAAATAAAGTCTGCAGTTAATTTTATTACACAAACGTTAATTTCATAGTTTTGATAAGGGTATCTGGTTATTTAAGATGTTGACATTAGAGTAAACTGGGTGACAAGCTTGTAACTCTGTCTAAATCCAAAATGACTTCAAAATAAAAAGTAAAAAAAAAAAAAGGCCTTTATACAAGAGCATACATTTGACACTATGGACAGTTGTGGACAGTTATGGGCCATTCTTTGCTGAGGAGTGTTTTCAATGCACACAAAGGAATCCTATCAGAGCCAACAGTGTCATGGAGCACAGCCCTACCTGTGTCATGGAAAACAGTTTGCACTAGGAGTTAGGAGACCCCTGCATCCCATATGGGCAAGTTACTTACCCAACAACAGAAATAAGTCTTTGTTTTCTCATCTGTAAAATAAAACCATACGTATTTTCACAAAGTTAATGAATTTCAACTGAAAAAGCTGCTGTGGTAAATATTTAGTAACTGACACAGTACATGCTTAACAAAATCCTGGGTTGTCTAGTTTATATCTATAAATTAATGTTGATTACCTATAAATCAAAGGCCACAGATTCAGAAGCCTGTGTGGTCCAGATGTGCTTAGAACACTCTGCTTAGAACACTGGCTGCTCCCTGCGGCCAATTCTAGAATGTATGGTCCATTTGAAGGACCTACTCAGCTCCAACTGACTTGCCAGTGGAGCACGTTCCCAGTGTTACCAGATATTTGAGCTTTCCAAGAGAAGCTGGAAATCTTGATTTTTTAAAAATGCATATAATCTCCTTATTTTAAAAAGTTAGTAATGAATTTAAGATGTTTTAAAGTATTGTATGAAACATCAGAATATGTCTGTTGGTGGATTTGGCCTTTGGTCACCAGTCTTTGAACCCTATAGGGACTAACAGGGAAAACCCGAGTTCCCCATGAGCCCTGTAGCTATGTTTTCTTTTTTTAAAAAAAAAAATTTTTTTTAACGTTTTATTTATTTTTGAGACAGAGAGAGACAGAGCATGAACAGGGGAGGGTCAGCGAGAGGGAGACACAGAATCTGAAACAGGCTCCAGGCTCTGAGCTGTCAGCACAGAGCCCGACGCGGGGCTCGAACCCACGGACCGCGAGATCATGACCTGAGCCGAAGTCGGCCGCCCAACCGACTGAGCCACCCAGGCGCCCCTGAACTTTTTTTTTTTTTTTAATTTTTTTTTTTTTAACGCTATGTTTTCGATTCCAAAACAAACATACCCTGGACATGTGTAAAGTTAAAATAAAACCTTGCAAAACAAACCAAAACAGAATGTAGCCTCCTCCACCTCCCAGGTCACTGTTAACCACTGCAGGTTTATATTGGTCACCTCTAGGTGGTTCCATTTGATCACCTAATTGGGGCTGGAAGGGAACTGAGAAGCCATTAAACTCATCCCACAGGTCCCTGGGTTTGTGTCTTCCCAAATCCTTTGAAACAATGGAGAGCTTCCACACCCGGCTGAATTGGGAGTAGGAGCTAGATCGCCATACTCTTGTCCCATTAATGGGGCTCTAAACTACTCTGAAGCAAGGAGCCTGCTTGATAGGGTACCCTTCACAGGGTGCATTTTAGACTTGCTTGTCCAATAGACAAAGCACCTATAATTCTTTTGTGCTGACACCACTCATCTGGTCAATTAAAAATCCCCAAAGAATTTTGATCTAAAAATGATAGCTTCTTTAGCAAATTTTATATTCTATTCCTATTAAAAACTTTGAAAGGTAAGTTGGTTAAAATACAAAATTTTGCTAAAATATTGTTTCTCTCTCCCTGCCTTTACCAAAAATCCCAGCCCAATGGCTAACTGTCACTAGTTACTTTTATTGTTTTTTTCTGAACAGAAAGAGCGGGCTCTAACCAGATTCCAACTTCTTCAAATTATTGTTTCCAGAAACTTTTTTTTTTTTTTTTCATTTTTAGCAAATGGAATGTCTGGAACAAATCCACCTTTATCATTTCTATTGTCCTGTTGAGTGAGAATAAAATATTGTGATCAATAAAGCATAATTCATTGGAAACTCAAGAGGTGTGAGAGGCGGCTGTGTCGAAATGCACAAAGTCAGCAGGAAGTTTGGAGTGGGAGGAGGGACAGGGAGCAGCAGGGCTGACAAGGAAAGCAAACACTGCTGGCACACTTGGTGACAGTACTGAAGAAAATAGGACACTTGAGAGGAGAAATATGTAAGCTTAGAGGTGCATTCACTTTCCTTTTTCTCCCTGAATATTGTAGGACAGTGTTTTTTCTTTGTTTCCTTTTGTTGTCATGGTCCATGTATTTGGGGACGTGTATGATAATTACTGCATCCCATAATTTATTCAATATTTCTCAGCAGGAAATCTCCCAAATAATTTGGCCAATGGATTACAAAGTTTTACACAATTAACAAAGATGGTCTTTTAAGACTTTACATTACATTAAAAAATGTAAATATAGTACATGTACATAGCAGAACACTTCAAAAAAGTACTGAAGGATACAAAATGAAAAGTCTTTCTCCTCCTTCCTCATTGCAGCCAGCTATACTTCCTGAAGATATCCACTGTTAATGATGATATTTCCATTTTCATGAAAGCCTATGTGCATATGTGTAGCAGGATTCTTGCACAGAGAGTCGTGATACTGAGGATTTTCTTTCCAAGAAGCAACTTTATTTGTGTCAGCTCGGCTCAGTTGGGTTCATACCCGAAGAACTGAGCCCGGAATGCCACGTGGTGTAGTTTTTTATACATTTTCTACTTCTTTGTCTCCCATATATGGTAACACACAAACATGCAATCTGATTAAGTGGTCTCATGTTACAAGGTTGTGAGGGGTGTTGTCACGTATGCTCATAGCCAGGTTGCCTTGAGGTTTTTTTTTTTCTTTCTTTCTTTAGGGAGAGGACCTTACCACACATGCATATGTGTATATAACATTTTCTTTTTTGCAAATAGGACCATACTGCATGCATTGTTCTGAAGTTTGCTTTTTCACTTAAGAAAATATTTCCTTACTAGCCCACCTTGCGTTTTACGGTCCCCATTTTTTAGGGATATTCCATGATTTACTTAATCATTCTTGTATTGATGGACATTTAAATTAATTCCTGTCTGGATCTAGTAATAAAAATTGCAGTGAATCATACATTTTGTTCATATATATAAGTATATGTAGAGCATAAACTTCTGTTCATATGTTGAGTGTATAATATTGCCCTCTGCAGTTACATGAGTGTTGGAATATTTATGGACTTAGAGGCCCTCTTTCTTTCTTCATTTTTTTAAAAAAATTTTTTAATGGTTATTTATTTTGAGAGAGAGAGAGAGAGAGAGAGAGAGACAGAGTGTGAGTGGGGGAGGGGCAGAGAGAGAGGGAGACACAGAATTCGAAGCAGGCTCTCAGAGCTGTCAGCACGCAGCCTGGTGCAGGGCTCAAACTCATGAACTGTGAGATCATGACCTGAGCCGAAGTCAGATACTTAACAGACTGAGCCACCCAGGTGCCCCAACGCCCTCTTCTAAAGAAGTAATTCCGGGGCGCCTGGGTGGCTTAGTCAGTTGAGTGTCTGACTTCGGCTCAGGTCATGATCTCACAGCCAGGACCATGAGTTTGAGCCCTGCGTTGCCTCTGTGCTGACAGCTCAGAGCCTGGAGCCTGCTTCAGATTCTATGTATCCCTCACTCTCTGCCCCTCCCCCGCTCATGCTCTGTCTCTATCTCAAAAATGAATAAATATTAAGAAAAAAAAAAAAAAAGAAGTACTTCCAGGGGCAGCTAGGTGGCTGAGTAGGTTAAGTGTCCAACTCTTGATTTTGGCTCAGGTCATGATCTCACAGTTCGTGAGTTCAAGCCCCACATGGGGCTCTGCACTGACACGTGGAACCTGCTGAGATTTCTCTCTCTTCTCCTGTGCTTCCCTGGCTTGCTCTCACTCAAAAAATAAATAAATAAACATAAAAAAATATTAAAAAAAAATAAAGAAGTACTTCTAGTCTCCACTAGGGCAGAAAAGACCAATGTATTCAGTTCTTTGTGAAAAGGCAAAGCACAGCTTTTGGTCTTGTACTCAGGAGACCATACCTAGATGTGCCACCCCAAGACAGAACATGGAAAGTAGTTGGCACTTAAAAAATATTTGCTGAATTAATGAATAAGCAAATCATGGTATGCTGATATACAATCAGTATGTGCTTCAATGAAATTATGTTTCAAACGTAAAAAGTACTCATCATTTAAACAAACATAAATTTTAACCGGTTTTATTGCATTCTTGTGCTAAAAAGAATTGTTTTGATATTTTGTTCTAAAATAGTTTGAGATAAGAAAAAGAAATACTCAAAGTTCTAATAGTGGATATGTTGAAATGGCCAGTTAAAATTTCTATTTCTCCTATTTTCTTTGGATGGTATTTAGCTTATGTTATTTCAACTATATTATTATTAACCATATAGTTATTTCTTATATATGTTTAAATGTGTATTATTTTATGAGTGTCATATTCTGTTTAAAATATTTCTTTTTTATTTTAGATTTTGGCAAAGATATCTCACTTCAGTCTCCTCATCTGTGAATGGAGGTTCTTTGACATTCTCTCTGGCTCTAATAGGGAAATCCATCAGCATCAAGTTCAATGGAATAATCTGTGCCTTCAACAGTACAGGGGCTTTGTATTTCAGTTTCTTCACTCCCAGATGGGAAAGAATACCTGATTGCCTTGCATATAAGTGAAGGGCAAATATCAATAATTAGACCTTTAGCAAAAAGGAGCTATCCTCTGATAAATGAACAGTTCTATTTCTCTGTATTCCTTATAGCAAAAGTTTTTTTTTTTAAACTAAAGTTAATATCTATCGAGAGGGTTAGTTTTATTGGCAGTAATTCATTCCTAGTTTGAAAAGTCATAATTCCAATGGCAATTCTTAAATTTACTTTATAGATTAATTTACACTTAAAAAGTACTGAAACTCCTTTTAAATAAATATCACTTTAATCAAATATCATTTATTAAACCTTGACTTCGTGTGAGGATCATGTACTTATGTCTATCTAAAGAAGAGCTACATCTTTTCAGGGCATTACGTGATGGCCAATCATAGAAACTAAAACGAAAGAAAATTCTGCAGTTTAATCTCATAAATCCCAATTTACTCAGTCAAGTGAAAACCCAAAATTAAAGATTAATCCTTCTGACTGCCAGTTTTCCAAGAAGCCTCCATGGCTTGGGGAGCTATGGTGAATGTTTCCTTGGGACTAAGTTATCCATCAATCAATATGAGATATATTCTACATTTTGTTTAATCTTAAGAGAGATTTACTCTGTGAGATCAGCACAGATTTCTCTCTTTTTAAAAATATACTATTTAACTTGAAATTCGTGCATTGTTAACACATAGAAATCAGACATGGAAAGCCTCTGTCTAAATCTATTCCCAAACTGGTGCAAGGTAGGTGTTCAAAGTAGAGAGAAAATGAGCCCAAGTGGCCAAAAAAAGACAAACATATAAGGAGTGTGTCTCAATTCCCAGCCCCAAATGTGAGCTGATCCGACACCTGACAACACAAGTTCAACACACTGTACCTTAAAGATGAATTTGCAGGTGAGCTGATATCCTGCTGGGGTACAAAGGAGAGTAAGTTTCACAGACCTGCTCCTGACTCCTCAGCTCTGATTTGTGAAGGCCACGGGCACTGTCCTACAATCTCATTGTTACACCCCTTTATATAGGAGTGGAGGAGTTACAGAAATCCCTGAGACTTTCAAGGTCACTTGAGCCTAATTAGTAGCAGAATCAGACAATATCTTTTCAGGGACATTGCAGCCTTCACTTGTGGTGAGAGATAGCTCTAAATAAATTCCATCTCTTGCTACCTGACCTGCTCAGGGCAGACAAGCTTCTGTTTTGGCTGGTCCCATGAGTGCTATGACTTGGCCTGAGCTAAGAGTGATGATTTAGAACATGTACTGGATTATCCATGTACCCTGTTCTTCTGAGACTTGTGAAAAGCCATCCTCTGACCCTCGGTGTGCACAAGGGACTGGAATGGTGGGACAAGTCACTTTTGGGTGTAATATTACAGGAAGACTTAGAGAGGCATCTTGTTCTTTGGAGCCATTAATCCTTGAATGGAATCTGGTGATGACATATCACGGTCTGCTTAGTTCTCTAACCAGTTGGAGCAGGAATTGACCTCTGGTGAGTGTTTTCCAATAAAATGCATCCAAGTGAGATCGACTTCTCATTTTAGAGTGGCTCTTATCCCATTATGGAGGAGCACATTTTGTCCTTAGGAAAAACAGTTAGAATAGTCACTCATCTGATAACAAAAATAGCTCTGGTTTTCATCAACTCCTTCTACCATGCTACTAATTGAATACTTATTACTTGGTTCAGTGGGTTAGAAATTTATAACTTACATGATGTGTGACAATCTTGACCAATATTGATATTCAAATTTTATCTTTATGAAGTGGTAATATTTAATGTTGGTCTATGAAAGTAATTTAACAAGCTGGTTTACTTTCAACTGGATGCCTACTTTAATAGCAGAACCAAATTTTAGAGATGAGATTTTTTTTCATTAAGAGTGAGAGGAGTTAATTCTGAAACCATTTTGCAGGGTACCATCTATACAAAACCAACAGTATAAAAGAGAAAACCTCAATACAAAATATTTCCAAGGAGCACACTGAAATCACAGAAGTGAAGTTTACATATACACCGTTTAAGAAAGTACAGTGAAAACTGAATAACTAGCAGAAGACATAGATGACAGTCTTTTTCCCCTTCCTCCCTTCCCCCATGTCTTCCTTCTCCCCTCTTCCTCCCTTCCCTCTTTCTTTCTTTCTTTCTTTCTTCCTTCTCACTTTGCCCTCTACCCCTCCCACTCTTCTCTCTAGTCCTTCTCTTTATCACTGATATTCCTAAAGCCCTGACAAGCATTTTGGTTACATGAGATTCCTCAGTCTTTATTTAAGCCATTAGCAAGATTCCAAGAGAAAGGTTATCAAAATACTCTTATGTAGTATTATTTCACCTCATTTATGACAATTCTGTAAATTCCTATTCTACTAACATGGAATTTTGCACAATTAATAATTTGTTATACTTTAAAGAATGAGATTTGTGTTCTTCCTAGTTCAACTGTGGTTTTAATTTATAAGTATCTGCATGTCCAAATTTTGATCTTACTTTTATATTTTATTTGATTGGGAGGAGAGGGGCATGGAGAGGTTGGGTCTCACAGCTAGAAAGTGGCAGAATTGGAATCTGAATTCAGGCTGTCCAACTTTCAAGCTTTTACTCAAATGAAGTGTTCACTTACAAGGCAGCATGTCTCTGTCCCAAGCCCCATGTGTTTCCACCTTTCATTCCCCTATAGTGAAAAAAGGGGAAGAAAGAAGAAAACATAATACAACATGTGCTCAGGTCAGACTCCTACAGGATCCCTCTTCCTGGAAGTACATCAGGGCCCAGAAAAACTCTGTGGCTAAGGCAGCATCTACATGGGAGCAGAAACAAAGTAGGGGCATCTGGTTAGGGGGAGCCTCTTCAAATACTCACCGGGGAGTCTGTTTTAAGAATTAATGTGGGATGGGGTGCCTGGGTGGCTTGGTTGGTTAAGCATCCTACTCTTGATTTTGTCTGAGGTTATGATCTCATGGCTTGTGAGTTCAAGCCCCGCATTGGGATTCTTTCTCTCCCTCTCTGCCTCTCCCTTGCTCATGCTCTCTTTCTCTCCCAAAATAAATAAAACTTAAAAAAAAAAAAAGAATTAGTGTGGGATGTCCCAGCACAGCTCTTGGCACAGACATTCACTCAATAGATTGTTGCCGTTATTACTATTATTAATACTATTATTAGCCACAGCCTTCCTTCTTTCTCCTTGTTTTGAAACAGGGAATTCATGCCATTTCACTTTTTGAACTTTAATGTTTTTGCCTCTCTGGGGTTGCATCAGAGAACAGAAGGAATGCTCCAAGGTTTACTGAGTGTCACCTGCATTTAGCAGAGGCATGCACACAGACTGGGCTCTGGGGCCTGACAGATTAGATGCAAAGGAAGCAAAAAAGAAAAAGCACAGAAGGAGAAATATTCTGTAGAAGAAAATTACACCCATATTTACTTTAAAACAATCTGCCACCAACTAGGCCACAGCAGCCTTGCCAGTGAGAGAGGACTGATGTAAACTAGAGCCCTGACTCTCTTCTCTTGAGCATACATGTCTGGGAGTTCTTAGTTCCAACCTAGAAGATTCGCAGATGAGCTCTTGGAATGAGTCCCTCTGGGACTAGCTGGGATTGGAGGTGAAGGTGATCATGAAGGAATCAAATGCCAATGAAAGGTAAGGAGAAACCTGTTCATTAACAAGTGTAAAATTGGAAGTCTCTCACCTGATGTTTTATTTCAAACTGCCTGGTTTAAAATCTTGCATTGCAAGGCTCTGATGGCTTAATCTGACCATGGCCTGGGCCTGTGTTTTAGTCAGGCAGTACTTGACCTTCTCCAGCACTTTTCCCCCACTACCAGGTATCTAGTCTGAGTTCTATTTCCTTTGTTTTATGATAACCAGTTCCAGTTTAGCTGTCAGATATGTGGGTTAAAATTTGTACCTGGGACTTGTTTTCACCAGGTATGGTAAGGCAGACAAACATGGAAATGATTTATGAAAGAAGAAGCTGATGGGGCTCCTGGGTAGC
This sequence comes from Panthera uncia, assembly GCF_023721935.1. NCBI lineage: Eukaryota > Metazoa > Chordata > Mammalia > Carnivora > Felidae > Panthera > Panthera uncia. The sequence goes on from NC_064807.1 coordinate 30,388,807, forward strand.
TCAGTCAGTTAAAGCGTCTGACTTTGGCTCAGGTCATGATCTCACAGTTTATGAGTTCAAGACTCATGTCAGACTCTGTACTGACAGCTCAGAGCCTGGAGCCTACTTCAGATTCTGTGTTTCCCTCTCTTTCTTCCCCTTCCCCACTTGTGCTATCTTTTTCTCCCTCCCTCTCAAAAATATATAAATAAACTTTAAAAGAAAAGATACTCATAGATCTCTAGAATTAGGAGGTATGGCACTTCATGGACCCAGAGCCACATTGGAAAGGACCAGGATCAGTCAGGGGCAGAGAGGCATGAGAGGGGAGAGCGCGGCCTAGATCCTTTAGTGTTGTTGTTGTTGTTGTTGTTGTTTTTAGTGAAGAAACGGGTGAGGTAACGAAGGTATTCTGAATAAGTTTAGGATTGGCTAGTTTGAATAACTTTGGCCAGCTGAAGACTATAAGGGTGGTACCTAGTTGTTGGGTACCTGGCTCTGGGGTGATTTAGGGCAGGGTAAATATTGGCTTGGGATGTGATAGTTTTTTAGAGGAGGCAGTGGGGATGTGGGCTTTGTATTGGCTGATTTGTATATAAAGGGTGTGCTAGAAGGGATTAATTTGCTGTCTCTAGGAATTAGCTAGGAGGCACAATCTCTTCGGGACCAAAGCCCCAAAGGCTAGAGCATCAGGAATATATATATATATATATATATATATATATATATATATAAAGAAAGAAAGAAAAAAAAAAGAAAATATAGTTAATACAGTTAAGATAACAGCTAGTAGACCCTCCTGTATAACTTCTATATATTCCCTCTTGCTTCTAATGCCGTGCCAGCTAAGCTCAAAGCATGGGGTGTTGGCCCTGCACCCCCACTGACTATGGTCTGGGCATACCTGGTCACTGTGAATGGTCCCAGAAACCTGGCCACTGGAGCTTCTAGATAAGTGGTTACTTGGGCAGAGTCTAACTCTGGAACCCTCCTGTCTTCTCATAAAGGTCTCACCCCTTTATTTCCCATTCTTCCAGCCTTCTCTTGATGGCTGTATCTTTTCAGGCTGAGACCCCCCCTGAGGCCTCTCCCATTATTAGCCACTAAGCCCTGTTAAGGGTGTCAGCAAGAGGAAGTTGGGGTGGCAGAGAAGTCTAGGGGCTTTTGTTAAGCCCTTGCCTTTTTTTCTGGGCTTGTGACATTGGGGAACTTTTATATGTGTACATCTATACATTATTTTCTAAAGAGAAGGTCATAACTTTCCTCAAATCCTCAAAGGGTTCATGACTCTAAAAAGTTTGCTGACAACAACAACAATAATAACATCTAACATCTATTGAATATTTCCTATATTCCAAGTGTTATTTTAAACTTTCTAAGTATTAACTCTTTTAATCCTCATTCGATCTTCTGAGAAACAGAGGCTAGATAAATTTCTTGCAGTCACACAGATCACCAGGGATCAGCAACTATAGCCCCTAGGCCAAATTTGGCCCACTGCCTCTTTTTAATTTATTTATTTTTATTGTGGTTAAATACACATAGCGTAAAATTCACCATTGTAAAATGTTCCATTCAGTGACAGTTGGTATATTCACAATGTTGTGCAACCATCACCACTATATAGTTCCAGAACATTTTCATCACCTCTAAAGGAAATCCCATATTCATTAAGCGGTCAGTTCTATCCTCCCTTCCCCAGTCCCTGGCAACCACTAATCCCCTTTCTGTCTATGGATTTATCTACAGTAGTCCCTCCTTATCTGTGGTTTTGCTTTCCATGGTTCCTGTTACCCGTGGTCAACTGTTCTCCAGAAGATGATCCTCCTTTTGACATATTGTCTAGGGTCAAGAACAGCCTAACACTACATTATAATGTGTATGTCATGCACCTCACTTTATCTCATCATATAGGCATTTTATCATCACATCATCACAAGAAGGGGGAGTGTAGTATAATAAGATATTTTGAGAGATAAAAACCACATTCACCTACATTTTATTATAGTATATTGTTATAATTGTTCTATTACATTATTAGCTATTGCTGTTAATCTCTTCCTGAGAATTAAACTCTATTACAGGTATGCATGTATAGGAAAAAATATAATATATATAGGACTCGGTACTACCTTCAGTTTCAGGCATCCACTGGGGTCTTGGAACATATCTCCCATGGATAAGAGGGGAATATTGTATTTTGGATAGTTCACATAAATGGAATCACAATATGTGACCTTTTGTGTTTGGCTTCTTTCACTTACCATAATGTTTTCAAGTTTAATTCATGTTCTAGCATGTATCAGAACTTGATTACTTTTCATGGATGAATAACATTCTGTTGTATGGCTATGTCACATTTTATTTATGATTTCATCAGTTGATAAGATATTTGAGTTGTTTCTACCTTTTGACTATTATGAATAGTACTGCTATTAAAATTTGTGTATAAATTTTTTTAAGACATGGCTTTTTTTTAATTAAAAACATTTTTAATGTTTATTTTTGAGAGAGAGACAGAGTGTGAACAGGGGTGGGGAAGAGAGAGAGAGAGGGAGACATAGAGTCCGAAGCAGGCTCCAGGCTCTGGGCTGACAGCACAGGGCCTGATGTGGGGCTTGAACTCACCAACCGTGAGATCATGACCTGAGCTGAGGTCAGACCCTTTACTGATTGAGCCACCCAGATGCCCCAAACACCTGTTTTTAATTTTTTTTTTAAGTTTATTTATTTGTAAAGAGACAGAGCCAGTGGGGGAGGGGCAGAGAGAGGGAGAGAGAGAGAATCCCAAGTAGGTTGTCAGGGCTGGAGCCTGATGTGGGGCTCGAACTCACAAAACGTGAGATAATGCTGAGCAAAAAACTAGAGTCAGAGGCTTAACTGACTGAACCACTCAGGTACCCCCTGGCTTTAATTCTAATGATACTTCTTTTCAAAAATAAGGTTTTATGGAACAAAGTCATATTCATTCATTTGCACACTGTTGCTATGGTGGTTTTCATGCTGCAACAACAGAATTGCCCTTAACAGAAAACATTTGCCAACTCCAGTTTGAACCACTCCACTAAGCTGCTAAGAACATGTGTTAAGATGTACAGTACTTCCTGAGATTAAAACCCCCCTCCACCTTCCCTTGCTCTAAGTGCAATGCACAGCTTTGCTCTAAGCCTGTGCCTCAGATGAGGAGGGCTGCTCTAAAAGACTGCAAAGCTTGGGAGGGAGGTTTGGGGAGAGGCGTTCAGAAATAAAGAGGAATCCTGTTTCTTTACCAATGTTCCTTATCCTTAATACCCATCACAGTTCCCCCAGAATGGGAGGTGTAGCCTGGAATGATCTATCTCAGTACTGCAGGTCTCAGAACCCATCATCATCATCATCATCATCATCAATTATCATCATCATTTCCTGCTAAAAAGACATCCAGCAACTTCAGTGACTTCAAATGGAGAATATGCCAGTGGCTCTAACAGCAAGATTGGAGTCTTATTTTATTTTATTTTATTTATTTTATTTTTATTTTTTTACCCAGCATACAGAGTTTATTTGGTGTCTGACTTTAATAATATTTTTTTGTTTTGCTGTCACACATGTCTGCAAATGTTTGTTAATCATTCTGTCGTTTTCTTTCAGTATATGTTCATAGAGCAGCAAGGGGCATAAATGGAGTTAATTAGTATGAAAATGTATGGGCAGCTTGTTTTTAAAATCATTTTAAAAGCTGATTGCTGTTCATCATCTTCCCCTCCTACGGTATGTAATCTCGATTTCTCTGTAGTTCTGTTTATGACTGTCCAAAGCAAGATGATTTTCTTATAGTTTTCATAATAAATGATCACATAGAGTGTCAACCAAAAGGTTTATTTGTTTAATTAGGGTTCTCTTCTTCTTTTAATAGGTGTGCACAACTCCCATTAACGTTAATGTGAATTACGAAAGAGCAGGATGGAAAATAGACCTCTTTATCTCATTCCTTTTCCTGGATAATAAAGTTTAGATTTGTTAACAGATCAGAACAAAAGTCCAGTGGGGGAAAAAAAAGTCAGCTTAACTTTTAAAGAAATTGATATGCTAAAAAGAACTTTCACAGGCTTTAAAGTGGAAGATACACATTAATAAATAAACTTCATTAGCATTTAAGGTGAAATATAATCATTTAAAACGCTGAATTAATACAATGCAAAGGATTTCCTAATGGACCTATTTGCATACTCACATTAAATAACTAATAAAACATATTCTGAGATGTAAGACATAGCATTTGCACAAATCAACAGGATTGCTGGCTGATGGAAGGGAGGGGATGGCAAGACAGTGGGATCTCGGATGCCACAGGATTCCTGGCAGTGCCTCCGACAGAATCAGGAACATCAGGATGAGCTGGTGACTTAGATGGGTGGATGACAAATTAGACTTTAGCTATGTTGAAGCTGAGGTTGAGGCAAAGCCACCATGCATAAATGATCAACAGTTAGCTGGGAAGCAAGATTGGAATGTCTCCAAAATCCTGTTAGATATTATTTAGCATGATTGAGATAAGAGTCCTAGATGTGCAATCCAATACAATTTGTGTATCTCTTACCCATTTTTCAATTTGTGTATCTCTTCTATCTGTCTGTAATTGTTCTGGGAAGTATTTTTCTTATATGGTTATTATGCCAAAGATTCAAGTCTTATCCCTTAACTATGAACCGTCTCATATTATTAAATTGTTGTTTCATAGGTTGACTTAAGACAGGAAAATCCAACGAATAGCAAACATAAAAAAATATGGGTTCTACAGGGTGTATGAAAGTATATACAGAATTATGGCTGGTGTCAATTCATTTTTAGATACTAATACAATAGCAGCAATGATAAAAGGCATCTTGGTATTATTAGTTCAAAATCTGGCTTTCGGCAGGCAGATTCACTTCTCAATGTCACTTTCTTTATTATCTGCAAAGTAAAGCTACTATTTGCCACCCTCATCTCCCATGCATCTTAAAGATGGATGCTAGAAAATTACATTGAAGTTCTCAGATAAAAGGTGCTAAACAAAGAACTAATTTCATTTTTCCCTCAAGCAAATTATTAAATCTATACATGTCATTATCTAATAGTATTAAGTAAACATTGCACAAGGACATGACACTGTGCTGGACATGGTACAAAGCAAATTAGGCAAATGCAGTCTCAAATAGGAACTTACAAGTGTTTATACATATGAGTAAACCTGTTGTTAATATGGAATCTTATTTTAGCTGACTAGTGGAATCACTTAAGGCTTAAGAATAGAGGATGCTCATCTTGTCCTTTGTACTGCATGTGGTTCACATTTGTGTGCTCCCCAAAACTTTGACAGTGCTTGAGCAGCCAAGATAGACATAGTTAAAAGTGTGGAGAGTTCCTTTTATTTATCTAATATGAAACATGGATGAACCTGGTTTTTAATTGCATGCTTATTTGTAGTGTAAGATTTGCTAAGAAAGCAAATAATACAACGAAATCAAGAATACTTCTGATTACATTTACATTAACAGATTGTTTTGTAGGAAGCAGATAAAGCCTCAAAGCATGCTGTTCAAGTAAGTGCTTTGTTAATGGCAGTAAGAATTGTCTTATGGGAAAATCATTATGAACAGATAGTCCCAAAAGTGAGCCAGAATCCTTGTCACCAGACATATGTTAGTATCATTATGCTTTCTTTTTTATCTGCTTTTGTGCAATAAAACAATTCTTCTGACAATATTTGTGTAAACACTCTAAAATTAGCTGACTGTGTACAACATGGATAAGGTGTGGAGTGTCTGCTGAATAAATGGAAAGAGAATGGACATGGTGGTGGGAGCCAGGGACCTCCCAAATGTCTGCTCCCAACCGGGTTCCTGACTGAGGTCAAGCAGGCATTTGAACTTTCAGAATCTTAGTTATCTACAAATTGAGTGGATGGGAAAATGTCTTCTAAGACTCCTAAGGACTTGAAAGTCCATAATTTAAAACTCCACTTTTACAGCCAAAAAGCCTGGCATGTAGAGGTCGTTTGAAATATCTGTTAATTAAACAAAAAGAAAATAAACGTAAGTTGAGATTTCAAATGTGAGTAAAATATCACAAGTCAAGGAAAATCTTATTTTTATCTTTATTGTGTCCTGATGGTTTGGTTTCCAAGACTATAATTATAAATGAAGGGTGATCACATTTTTTTTCATGAGGTCTCTTTCACTATTGAAACCTCTTTCTATATGGCCACATAATGACAGATAAAAGGTTAATGTCAATCAGCAAAAGATAAATAATCTAAGAACAGTGGGCAACAACAAATGGGCAAAAGAATAGGCAGCTCTTAGAAGAAATTCAGAGATTAAATAAATATTTAAATATCCAACCAACCTCAATATTAAAGAAATACAAAGTAAACTAATACTAAAATATTTTCAGGTATTTGATGATAAAGACATTGATGACACCCAGTGCTGGGATGTGGGGAAGCAGAAACTCTTATACTCTTCTGGTGGGAGCCTGACTTAAAAAGCATGTACCATAACTTTCATTCACTTTTAGGAAATAATTTGCTTTAATTTTCTAATGAGTAAAACATCGGTGTAAAGATTTACTGGTGTAAAAGATTGAAATAGTGAGAATGTGTTTAATGATGTGTTTAAACATGAATGTTTCTCTTCACCACCGTTTCTTCCCACGCTGCTCCCATCTCATTCTTCTCGCTAGATGTAACCACAGCTACCAATTTGCTGTGCATTTTTCTAGTGTTTTTCTATCATATGCATGCAAATGTATGTGCATATACCCATATATGATACGCTTCTTACTGAGCGGACTCGTACTATTTGTACAGATCATCAACTTGCTTTCGTCACTTAAACAGATGTATTTATCTTTTCTCCACATCCACTTGTACAATGATGGCACTCCTTTTAATAGTTGCATAGTTTGCCTTCGTATGGTTATAGCAATAATCAGTGGGAGGGGGACATCTTGCCTCCCAGAGTACCTATGACAATGTTTACAGACATTTTGCTGGAGGGAAGGGGTGCTACTGCCGTCTAGTGGGAGAAGTCAGAGACTCTGGTAAACACCTTTCAATTCACAGGACAGGAGCCTGCTGCAAAGAATATTGAGGTCAAAAGTTAATAGCGCTGCTTCCGCCTTCCTCCTTCCCCCAAGATGGCAACAGCCGAAGACGCGTTACTGCTACTGCGGCTCCCCGCGCTGTTCGAAACCAGCAAGCAGCTTCTGGACGAAGTGGAAGCAGCGACTGAACCCACCAGTTCCCAGATAATTCAAGATAAGGTATTCAGGGGACTAGACCTCCTCAAGAAGGCTGCTGAAATGTTATCGCAGCTCGACTTGTTCAGCCGAAATGAAGACTTGGAAGAGATTGCTTCCACAGACCTGAAGTACCTGATGGTCTCAGCTTTTCAAGGAGCGCTCGCCATGAAACAAGTCAACCCCAGCAAGCGTCTAGATCATTTGCAGTGGGCTCGAGAACACTTTTTAAACTACTTAACTCAGTGCCGGTATTATCATGTGGCAGAGTTTGAGCTGCCCCAAACCAACTCAGCTGATAATAATACTGCTAGTTCCTCCATGGCGTGTCCTAGCCTCGTTGCTGTGGCATCTGAAAGACAGGCTAAAATAGAGAGATACAAGCAGAAGAAGGAGGTGGAGCATAGGTTGTTTGCACTGAAATCTGCTGTGGAAAGTGGTCAAGCAGATGATGAGTGTGTTCGTGAATATTACCTTCTTCACCTTCGAAGGTGGATCGGTATTAGCTTAGAAGAGATTGAGAGCATTGACCAGGAGATGAAGATCCTGAGAGAAGACGACTCCTCAAAAGAGGCATCAACTTCTTACTCATCTCCTCAGGACAGGCCTCCAATGAAACCCTTCGTTCTCACTCGGAATGCGGCCCAAGCCAAAGTATTTGGAGCTGGTTATCCAAGTCTGGCATCTATGATGGTGAATGACTGGTATGATCAGCATCAGAAATATGGAGCATTACCAGATCAGGGCATAGCCAAGATAACACCAGAGCTCAAAAGAGCAGCTCAGCAACAGGAAGATCAGGAACAAAAGGAGGCAGAGGAGGAGGAAGAGGAGGAGGAGGAGGGGGAAGAAACACTCCACAGAGTTCGGGAGTGGGATGACTGGAAGGACACCCATCCCAGAGGCTATGGCAACCGACAGAACATGGGTTAGTCTTACCACAACAAGATGGGACTTCAGGGACTCACATCTTCCCAGCCAAGGAAAGCCATGCAGTCTTCCCCTACCTGGGCTCCTGCTTCAGCTGTGTAAAATGAAGATGCTTAATCTTGCTTTATGTTCAATAAAATGTCAAACAAGTAAGTGTGTATTTGTACTCTAGGTGATCAGCCAGCAATCTTGTTTTGGTGTTATCATCCTCATCATGGTGTATTCCAGTTTCGTAAGTGGAAAGAAAAAAGTACTGACAAATGGCTCTGTATAATCAATGGCTATATAAATTCTCTTAAAAAATAATAAAAGTCCCTTTATTAAAAAAAAAAAGTAAATAGTGCTGAGGTCAGAAAATTCTATAACATAAAATTTTCCTTATTTCCAGTTATTTAGATTTTGTTAATCAATCATATATATACTTACATCTTTTTTTTTTTTTTAATTTTTTTTTTCAACGTTCTTTATTTATTTTTGGGACAGAGAGAGACAGAGCATGAACGGGGGAGGGGCAGAGAGAGAGGGAGACACAGAATCGGAAACAGGCTCCAGGCTCTGAGCCATCAGCCCAGAGCCTGACGCGGGGCTCAAACTCACGGACCGCGAGATCGTGACCTGGCTGAAGTCGGACGCTTAACCGACTGCACCATCCAGGCGCCCCTATACTTACATCTTTATGCATGTTGTGCATATCAGTGGTAGATCCAGACTTTGTGAGTACTTTATCTTATACAATATTGGTCTTTAGGAATATGATTATGCAATTAAAAATATAAAGCTGCTGTGGTTTGTGCAAGTGAGTGGCCCTTAAGCTTCCCTGTAAATAGTTTCTGGTTCAATTATTTCTATAAGAGAGATTCCTAGAGGTGGAACTGCTAGGTCAATGAACATGGCCCCTATCATATATCAAATGTTTGTCCCCCCCCCTACCAAATTCATATGTTGAAATCTAATCTCCATCCAATGTGATGATATTTGAATGTGGGGGCCTTTGGGATGTAATTAGGTCATGAGGGTAATTAGGTCATGAGGGTCATTCACTAATCTTCTGACTGAATTAATGCCCTTGTAAAAGAGACCCCAGAAAACTTCCTTACTCCCTCTGCCATGTGAAGAAACATGTAAAGGAGAAGGTCATCTATGAACCATGAAGGGGGCTCTGATCATACAGCAGAATCTGACCTTGCTGACACCCTAAACTTGGACCTCTAGCTTCTAGAACAGTGAGAAATAAATTTCTGTTGTTTATAAGCAACTCAGTCTATCATATTTTTGTTATGGCAGCCACACTGATGAAAACAGCCTTTTATATTTTGGGCAATGACATTAGATTGCCTTTCAAAAAAGCTACTGAAACTTAACCTTTTAATGAAAAAAAAAAGTCTTTTTCAGAGGATTTTTTATCAATAGGTACCAACATTTTACCTAGCAAGTTAATTTAGGAATCTCATTTTTTGAATTTAATCCAACAGAAATGATCGTTAATTGGACATGGATATATGTGTATGATATGTGGTCAGAATAGCATTGTAATCAGCAAGGAATTGGAAACCAATTAAAACCTAACACAGGACATTGGTTAAAAGAATTATGATGTAAATTTACAATATGCTGGTATAGAAAGACTAGACATGTCAAGCAGGCTTATGGGGTATGTTTAAAGCCCATAAACTTCAGAACCTAATGCTGTGTCTTTACAGCGTCCAGCTGCCTCTGTGTCTCTTTATTGCAGGCTCCCAGCATTCTCTAACAGATGAGAGGTAGGAAGGTGATGATAGAGGACAGATATAATGATATCAGTTTGGTGTTCTGTTTGGTACCCAGACCCTTCTTGTTGAGAGGCAAATTCAGGTCAGTGGTTTGGCCCACCTCTAGGGATTGAGAACCACAGGATCAAGCCCTTTCTGTAAGAGTCATTGGACTTATTTCTACTACCCTTACTTGGAGTTTAAGGCAGTGACATTTGGTGCAAGGGCAGCTTTGAAAAGTGCTAAAAGACCCTAAATCCACTGGATGAGAAGGTTGGTCTGGGAATTCTTGTAACAGATTTTCCTAGGCGGCCATTAAAATGTGGTTGAGTAGTATCTGCGTGTTTGTTTCATAATATATTGTAAGTGGGAAAAAGAGCTATATAAATTAGCCTTTGTAAAATGAATATGTTCATTTACATATCAATACAGGCTACATATGTGTTTTAAATTTCATATAAGCATATATGACAGATACGTGTTGAAAAAATGAGAAGATATACACCAAGTATGTTAATGGTAGTTGTCTCAGCAATATGGTCAAACAGGAGACTTTTATTCTTTTCCTTATACAAAAGTGTATTTTTTTTCTTTCAATAGGCATATCTTGCTTTTGTAATTGCAAAAACAATGAAGGGAGAAAGTATGTCCATTGCTTTGACGTAGGAATAAATAAATGAAAAACATCACCACACTAGTCTGTATTAAGTATAACTTAAAAAAATTTTTAGAGAGATGATAATGAGAGCATGTACAATTTTAATTTATATTTCAGATACATACAAGGTATGTGGGGAAAAATAGGAGCAAATAGGATATTCACAGGTGCCTGGACATCATCTACCCAAATCTATTTTTCAGACACAATAATTCCAATTGTCCTCTCTTTAGTTGGCTGATTCTTTCTTCTGTCTGCTGCAATCTGCTGTTATATCCCTCTTGTGAATTTTTCAATTCAGTTATTGTACTTTTTAGCTCTAGAATTTGTTTGGTTCTTTTTTTAAAAAATGATTTATATTTTTTTGTTGATATTCTCTTTTCATACATCATTTTCCTGATTTCCTTTTGTTCTCTTTATATGCTGTCCTTTAGCCTTTTAAGCTTATTTAAGACAGTTGTTTTAACATCTTTGTCTTGTAAATCTAATGTTTGCTCTTCCTCAGGGATGATTTCTCTCAATTATTTTGTTCCTATGAAGAGCCATGTTTTCCTGTTTCTTTGCATGCCTGTGACTTCTTTTTTGTTGTTGAAAATTGGGCATTTGACTATTATAATGTGGTAACTCTGAAAATCAGATTTACTGCCTTCCCCAAGGTTTGATTCTTTTTTAATTGTTGAAGGTTATATTAGTCTGTTTTGTTTTGAAAAATTTCAAAACTATTTTTTTAAAAGACCATTAGTTGTGTCTTACCACTGAAGCCTCTGTTCAGGTCAGGTTCAGCTAATGTTTTGACAGATTTCCTGAATGCCAGGAGCTCTCCCAATATTTACAGATTAGCTCTGTGCTAGAACACACCTTCAACAGTTATCTAGGCTTGCTCTGACCCTAGAGATCAACCCAAGGTGAAAGCTCAAAGTCTTCTCAGATCTTTTCTTAGCATGCCTCTTGCCGGGGCATATGAATAGCTTTCAGAATTCTCCAATGTACACTGCTGCTGCTTTGAATGTCCTAATTTCCCAAATAATCTTACCTTAGCTTTTCCTCCATGCCTCAAATGGTCTATTGTATATCTTCACCTGGAATCTCTTGATGCAGGCACCTTGTGGCTTTTATAAGCAACGTCCACTGCTTCTCTACCTGAGTTCTAAGTTATGTAAAACAGAGATGAGCATCTTGTATCAATCTTCTAAGTATTCCCTGGATAGGTTAGAATAGATGCACATAGTAATTTGGAAATAAAGTCTGCCTCCTCTGGACTATGGTAAGGAACTGGCAAACTTGCTGCTACCAATCAAGACCAGGACTGCCATTGTGCTGGGGAGGTAGTGGCACAAGGATGAATAAATATGTAACAAAATTTTCCTTATATTTTGAAGATGACTTTTTCTTGATTGGGCATTTTCTTGGTTGTTGTAAATATTTTACTGTTTTCTAGAGCTCTTGGCAAAGTTGTTTCAGCTTTTTTTTTTTTTTTTTTTTTTTTTTAGTGTTTCTGTGAGAGAACAGGAGCTTAGAGCCTTCTAGTCTGCCATTTTGCTGCCATCTCCTCTGACAATAATGTGTTCAACAGAATAGTATACTGCAGGAGGGAACAGTGTAAGAAGGAAGGAAACCACACTGGATTCTGAATTTTATTCACTGAAGTATGACTTGATAAATTCCTTTAGGTATTGGGGAAAAAACAGACTACAATTGGCAAGTTCTTAGTTTAAAAGGGATTAAAATAGAAGATGTTTGCTTTAAACTTTGAAATTGTAATTTTTTTCTTTTAGACACCTCACAAGAACTCTTACACATTAAAGTGTTGAAGCCAATAAAAGGCCATTTCCTGAAGGACAGATGGATGAGGCCCTCAGCATCACTAGAGAAGTTGCTGACAGTTCTCATCAGCCTTCTTGGCACTAATCTCACAGTAATCAAAATTAAATAAGTTGTCCTGGCAGAGCGGGCTAGTGACATATATGCAACAAATGCTAGGTAAACATAAGCTTGGCATGGACACATTTTAGAAAAATAAAACCCAATTCACATAAAAAGGAGTTCATGAAGAGATAGTTTCTTTTAAGGATTAATATTTACTTCAGTTTAATGAGAAACAATGGGATTTGTTGTGATATTTGGAAAGACAATTTGTTTATTATTTTTTAATATTGGAAATGCATATTTTACTTTCATAGATATATACTCTTCATATACAGGATACATTGTAAGAATATGACATAAGCTGTTTGCCAGTTCACAACAATAATCAAATTTATGGGAAGGACTTGGCTAAACAAATATATATGTATATATATATTTATGCATATAATCACTTACATATTATACCCACTGTTCATCCCAACAAGTGTCATCCTTAATGCCCATCACCCATTAAGACATCCCCTCACACAGCACCCCTCTAGCAACCCTCAGTCTGTTCTCTGTATTTAAGAGTCTCTTATGGTTTGACTCCCTCTGTTTTTATCTTATTTTTCCTTCCCTCCCCCAATGGTCATCTGTTTTGTTTTTTAATTCCACATATGAGTAAAATCATATGATATTTGTTTTTCTCTGACTGACTTATTTCGCTTAGCATAATATACTCTAGTTCCATCCACCTTGTTGCAAATGGCAATATCAAAAAAAGTTTCATTTTTTTCATCACCAAGTAGTATGACATTTTATACCACATCTTCTTTATCCATTCATCAGTTGCTTGACATTTGAGGTCTTTCCATAATTTGCCTATTGTTGCTAGCTCTGCTATAAACATTGGGATGCATGTGCTCATTCAAACCAACATTTTTGTACCCTTTGGATAAATTTCTAGTAGTGCAATTGCTGGGTCATAGGGTAGTTCTATTTTTAATTTTTGAGGAACCTCCATACTGTTTTCCAGAGTGGCTGCACCACTTTGCATTCCCACAAACAGTGCAAAAGTGTTCTCCTTTCTCTGCATCTTCACCAACATCTGTTGTTTCCTGAGTTGTTAATTTTAGCCATCCTGACAGGTGTGAGGTGGTATCTCATTGTGGTTTTGATTTGTATTTCCCTTATGATGAGTGATGTTGAGCATCTTTTCGTGTGTCTGTTAGCCATATTGATGTCTTCTTTGGAAGTGTCCTTGTCTTTTGCCCATTTCTTCACTGGATTATTTGTGTTTTTTTGGGTGTTGAATTTGATAAGTTCTTTTTAGATTTTGGACCCTTTACCTGATATGTCATTTGCAAATATCTTTTCCCATTCCCTTGGTTGCCTTTTAGTTGTATTGATTGTTTCCTTTACTGCACAGAAGGTTTTTTATCTTGATGAGGTCCCAATAGCTCATTTTTGTTTTTGTTGTCCTTGCCTCTGCAGGCATGTCTAGTACAAAGTTGCTGTGGTTGAGGTCAAAGAGGTTGTTGCCTATTTTCTCCTCTAGGCTTTCCATGGTTTCCTGTCTTACATTTAGAACTTCATCCATTTTGAGCTTATTTTTGGTTTTGGTGTAAGAAAGTGGTCCAGGTTCATTCTTCTGGACTGGATAAACTGCTGTCCAGTTTATCCAACACCATTTGCTGAAGAGACTGTCTTTTTTCCACTGGATATTCTTTCCTGCTTTGTTAAAAGTTAGTTAGCCATACATTTGTGGGTCCAGTTCTGGGTTCTCCATTCTGTTCCACTGATCTATGTGTCTGTTTTCTTGTGCCAGTACCATACTGTCTTGATGATTACACCTTTGCCATATAACTTGAAGTCTGGAATTGTGAGGCCTCCAGTTTTGGTTTTCTTTTTCAATATTACTTTGGCTATTCAGGGTCTTTTCTGTTTCCATACAGATTTTAGAATTGTTTTTTCTAGCTCTGTGAAGAATGCTGGTGTTATTTTGAATGGGATTGCATTGAATGTATGGATTCCTTTGGGTAGTATCAACATTTTAAGAATATTTGTTCTTCCAATCCAATGAGCATGAAATGTTTTTCCATTTCTCTGTGTCTTCTTCAGTTTCTTTCATAAGCTTTCTATAGTTTTCAGTTAACAGACCTTTTACTCTTTGGTTAGGTTTATTCCTAGGTATTTATGGTTTTGGTGCAATTGTAGATGGGATCGATTCCTTGGTTTCTCTTTCTGCTGCTTCATTATTGCTGTATAGAAATGCAACCAATTTCTGTATGTTGATTTTATATCCTGAGACTTTGCTGAATTCATGTATCACCTCTGGCTGTTTTTTGGTGGTCTTTCAGGTTTTCCATGTAGAGTATCATGTCATCTGTGAAGAGTGAAAGTTTGACTTCTTCCTTGACAATGTGAATGCCTTTTATTTCTTTTTGTTGTCTGATTGCTAGGGCTAGGACTTCCAACTTTATGTTAAACAACAGAGGTGAGAGTGGACATCCCTGTTGTGTTCCTAATCTCAGGGGGAAATCTCTCAGTTTTTCTCCATTGAGGATGATGTTAGCTGTAGGTCTTTCATATATAGCCTTTAATATGTTGAGCTATGTTTCTTCTATCCCCACTTTATTGAAGGTTTTTATGAAGAAAGGATGTTGTATTTTGTCAAATTTTTTTCTGCATCTATTGAGAGGATCATGTGGTTCTTATCCTTTATTTTATTAATGTGATGTATCATGTTGATTGATTTGTGGATATTGAGCCATCCCTGCAGCCCATGAATAAATGCCAATTGTTCATGGTATATAGTTTTTTTTAATGTATTGTTGGATTCAATTTGCTTGTATCTTGTTAAAAATTTTTGCATCAATGTTCATCAGGGAAATTGGTCTGTGATTCTCCTTTTTAGTGGAGTCTGTGTCTGGATTTGGAGTCAAGGTAATGCTGCCCTCATGAATGAGTTTGGAAGTTTTCCTTCCATTTCTGTTTTTTGGAACAGCTTCAAAAGAATAGGTATTAATTATTCTTTAAATGTGTGGGAGACTTCCTTTGGGAAGCTATTAGGCCCTGGACTATCGTTTGTTGGGAGATTTTTGATTACTAATTCAAATTCTTTACTGGTTATGGGTCTGTTTAAGTTTTCTATTTCTTCCTGTTCCAGTTTTGGTAGTTTATGTTTCTAAAATTTTATCCACTTCTTCCAGATTGCCCAATTTTTTGGCATTTAATTGCTCATAATATTCTTTTGTATACCTGTGGTGTTGTGATCTCTCCTCTTTCATTCATTATTTTGTCTATTTGGGTCTTTTCCTTTTTCTTTTGATGAATCCAGCTAGAGGTTTATCAACTTTAATTCTTTCAAAGAACCAGCTCCTACTGTTTTTTTTTTTTTTTCAATATCATTGATTTCTGCTCTAATCTTTATTATTTCCCCTCTTTTGCTGTTTTGGGACTTTATTTGCTGTTCTTTTTCCATCTCCTTTAGGTGTAAAGTTAGGTTGTGTATTTGAGACTTCTCTTCCTTCTGTAAGAAGTCCTGGATTGCTATATGCTTAATTGTTATAACCACCCTTACTGCATCCCAAAGGCTTTGGACAGTTGTGTTTTCATTTTCATTGGCTTCCATGTACTTTTTTATTTGCTCTTAATTTCTTGGTTAACCCATTCATTCTTTAGTAAAATGTTTTTTAATCTCCCGGTATTTGTGGTTTTTCCAAGTTTTTTATTGTTGTTGACTCTAAGTTTCATAATGGTATGTTCTGAAAATATGCATGATATTATCGAGCTTTATGTACTTGTTGAGGGCTGATTTGTGACCCAGTATGTGACCTATTCTGGAGAATGTTCCATGTGCACTCGAGACAAATGTGTATTATGCTGCTTTAGGATGAAATGTTCTGAATGTTTCTGTTAAGTCCATTTGGTCCAGTGTGTCATTCAAAGCTATTGTTTCTTTGTTGGTTTTCTGCTTGCACGATCTGTCCATTGCTGTCCATTGTTGTAAGTGGGGTGTTGAATCCCTTACTATTATAGTATCATTACTGATGAGTTTCTTTATGTTTGTAATTAATTGATTTATATATTTGGGTGCTTTCAAGTTGGAGACATAAATATTTATAATCACTAGATCTTGGTGGATAGACCCCTTAATTATGATATAATGCCCTTCTTCATCTCTTGTTACAGTCTTTGCTTTAAAATCTTGTTTTTCTGATGTAAGTATGGCTAGCTATTCTGGATTTCTTTTGATGTCCATTAGCATGATAGATAGCTCTCCATCCCCTCACTTTCAATCTGCAGGTGTCTTTTTTTTTTTAATTTTTTTTTAACGTTTTTATTTATTTTTGAGACAGAGAGAGACACAGCATGAACGGGGGAGGGGCAGAGAGAGAGGGAGACACAGAATCGGAAGCAGGCTCCAGGCTCTGAGCCATCAGCCCAGAGCCCGACGCGGGGCTCGAACTCGCGGACCGCAAGATCGTGACCTGAGCTGAAGTCGATGCCCAACCGACTAAGCCACCCAGGCGCCCCTCTGCAGGTGTCTTTAAGTCTAAAATGAGTCTTTTGTAAGCAGCGTATTGATGAATTTTATTTTTTTTATCCATTCTGATACCCTATATCTTTTGTTTGGAGCATTTAGTCCACTTAAATTAGATTGAGAGATGTGAATTTAGTGCCATTGTGTGGTCTGTAGATTTGGTGTTTCCGGTAATGTTCTCTATTCCTTTCCAGTCTTTGTTGCTTTTGGTCTTTTTTATCTTGCTTTTTTTTTCTTCCACTCAGAGTCCCCCTTAAAATTTCTTGCAGGGCTGGTTTAGTGGCCATGAACTCCTTTAGTTTTTGTTTGTTTGGGAAACTTTTTTTTTTAACAGTTATTTATTTTTGAGACAGAGAGAGACAGAGAATGAGCAGGGGAGGGGCAGGGAGAGAGGGAGACACAGAATCTGAAGGAGGCTCCAGGCTCTGAGATGTCAGCACAGAGCCTGACATGGGGCTTGAACCATGAACTGTGAGATCATGACCTGAGCTGAAGTTGGATCCTTAACTGACTGAGCTAACCAGGTGCCCCTGGGAAACTCTTTATCTTTTCTTCTATTTTAAATGGCAGACTTGCTGGATAAAGATTTCTTGGCTGCATATTTTTCCAATTCAGCACGTTGAATATATCCGGTCACTCCTTTCTGGACTGCCAAGTTTCTGATCAGATTCAGATATAGATTTGCCACAAACCTGTTTTCTCTTCCCTTGTAGGTTAAGAACTTTTTTCCCTTGGTGCCTGTATGATTCTTTCCTTGTCTGTGTATTTTGTGAATTTGACTATGATTTGCTCGGTGATGTTCGGTTTTTATTGAATTTAATGGGAGTTCTCTGTGCTTCTTGAATTTTGCTTTTTGTGTCTTCCCCCAGATTAGGAAAGTTTTCAGGTATAATTTGTTCACATAAACCTTCTGCCCCTGTCTTTCTCTTCATCTTCTGTAACTTCTGTGATATGAATATTATTCCTCTTTAATAAGTTGTTGAGTTCTCTAAGTCTTCTATTGTGATCTTTTGCCTTTATTTACCTCCTTTTTTCTGCTTTATTATTTTCCATAATTTTATCTTCTATATCAGTGATTTGCTGCTTTGCTTTATCTATCCTTGTCATCATGACATCAATTCGAGAGTATATCTCAGATATAGCATTTTTAATTTTGGCCTGACTAGCTTTTAGTTCTTTTATCTCTGAAGAAAGGGATTGTCTGGTATCATCTATGCTTTTTTAACCCTAGCTAGTATCCTTATAATCATGGTATTAAATTCTAGTTCAGACATCTTACTTATATCTTGTTGATTAAATCCTTGGCATTTATTTCTTCTTATTCTTTTTTTTGGAGGAAGTGAATTCCTCCATCTTGTCATTTTGGAGGGATTAAAAATTAATAAAATAAAAAATTAAAATTAAAAAATTGAAAACAAAGCAAAACAAACAACAAAATCAAAGGAAGCTAGATGCTGGGTGTGTTTCATACTGCTTGTTGAGAGAAGCTTGATAGAAAAGAGAAAATAGAGAAAGGGGAAAAAGTTTAAAAATTTAAAAACAAAATAATTTAACTAATAGAATAAAATAAAATACTGAAAATAAAATGAATAAAAAATTTAAAAAAATTTCTCTTTCAGTCTCCAAGAAAGAAAAAGAAATAAAATAAAGAAAAGAAAAACATGAACAAAAACAGAAGCAAAGAAAATGAACAAACAAGCAAACAGAATGAAATCTGAATGAAGTTACATCTAATTTCCCCCAGTACGTAAACTTTTCAGCACACGATAGCCCATAGACTAAACAGATGTAAGGGATTCATGCTGGTCTTCTATGGGATGTGCCTGGAGGGTACAAGTGGGCAGGGCTCAGTGTAATGGCCCTATTCTCCATTTGGTGGCACTGCTTAGCTCACTGGGGTAAATTCCTGAGTGCTTGCACACTAGAGGTGGAAATGGCTTCGCCTAGCTCTTTAGTCTCTAGTGTGGGTATTTTGTGCCCTCACACACATGTGATCAAGCACCCCTCCTTTGTCTCAGGCTTCTGTCAGCTCCCCGCCTTTACCCTGTATCCAAGCTGTCTGCCTGCCAGGTGGAGCCTCCCTCCAGAGTTTTATCTCAGATGGGGCTATGTTTCAAAACCCCACACTTCAAGGACACCTGGGTGGCTCAGTTGGTTAAGCATATAACTTCAGCTCAGGTCATAATCTCATGGTTTGTGAGTTCAAGCCCTGCAATGGGCTCTCTGTTGTCAGCACAGAGCATGCTTTGGATCCTCTGTCTCCCACTCTGCCCTTCTCCCTCTCCCCCTCTGTCTCTCTCTGTCTCTCTGTCTCTCTTTCTCTCTCCAAAATAAATAAAACTTAAAAAAAAAAAGCAACCAAACCACACTTCAGTGATCCCTGTGACTTGGACCTGTACTGATTTTCTGGGGGGTGGGGGGGAGGGTATCACTGAGCAATGGCCAGGTGCCAGCTTGTCCCAGAAAATATATGCATGATCACGCAGTGGCAGCTCAGAGTGTATGGTAAGTCACAATACACAGCTGGTGCCAGGTTTTGCTGCACCCTGGTGTCTTTGTTCCAATATCAATAAATATGGCAGCTCTCCAGGATCCACTGGGACTTTTGCCCAAGGGGAGGCCATTTGGCCTCTACCAAACTGCACTCCAAGCAGGGGAACCACTTCTCCCCATGTGGCACATGGACACCTCAGGCCATGCCATCTGCTTCTGGGGATTCACCCTACTTCCTCATTAGAGTATCGCCAGGCACTGAGCTTTGAACCTTTAGACTCTTGCTCAACTGTTTATAGAATCATGGAGATGTTGAAATCTCCTTTTCCCCTGTCAATCGTTTTGGGGAACAGATTTCTTGTTCAGGCCTCTGCAAGTGTTTTCACTTTTTCTCTCTCTTTCTCTCCAGCTACTTTTGTGGGGAGCACTCTCCCCCTTACTGTTTCTCTCTCTGTCTTCTCTCTGCAAAAATGACTCCTAACCCTCTGAGGCTCTGAGGCTTTTCTCTCCCCCAATTCACCTCTCTGCACTGCTTACCTGCCAAGTTCTGGCTCAAATTATAAAGATTATTGCATTAATCCTCAGATCAATTTCCTAGGTGTTCAAAATGGTTTGATGCTGATCTAGCTGCATTTCAGGGATGAGACAAGCTCAGGATCCCCCTAGTGCTCTGTCATATTAACTCCATCCTTGTTTATTATTTTTTGAAAATGTAAGCAGATTGGATAACCCAGATCTAAAATAGTGATTTTTCCACCTTCACTGCACATTGGATTATCTGAATATATGTCAAAATTATGAATAACCAGAGTGAACCATAGACTAATCAAATTAGAATCTCTGGAGGAGGTTTTCTCAAACAATTTTTTTGAGATATAGTGTATACACCTTAAATTAACCTATTTGAAGTATACAGCTTAATGATTTTTTAAAGTAAATTCATAAAATTGTGCAACTATTAGTATAATCAAGTTTCAGAACACTCTCATCATTCCACAAAGATTCCCCTTGCCAGTTTGCAGTCAATCCCCACTACTACCCTTTTCTCGATGTTTCATAGAAATGAAATCATATAATATGTGGGCTTTTACATCTGTTTTCTCTCTGTTTACATTATCCATATGTTTATGTTTGTTGTCTTTTTTCCATTAGATCCCTTAGCTTATAAATCATAATTGTTTTATTTTATTTTATTATTATTTTTTAATGTTTATTTGAGAGAGAGAGAGAGAGAGCATGAGCGGGAGAGAGGCAGAGAGACAGGGAGACACAGAATCCGAAGCAGGCTCCAAGCTCTGAGCTGTCAGCACAGAGCCCGATGTAGGGCTTGAACTCACAAACTGAGAAATCATGACCTGAGCCAAAGTCAGATGCTCAACCGACTGAACCACCCAGGAGTTCCAAATCATAATTGTTTTAAGTTCCTGGCCTGATAATCCCAAAATCTTTTCCATCTTTGAGTCTGGTTCTAATCCTTGTTCTTTCTCTTCAGACTATATGTTTTTCCTCTTGATGTGCTGTATAATTCTTCTGAAAGCCAAACATAATGTACTGGATAAAAAGAACTGAGGTAAATAAACCTTTAGTGTGGGGTTTTATTTATCTGGCTACAAGTTAGACTGTGTTTACTGTTTGCTGTAGCTGTAGGTGTCAGAGGCTAAAATTTTCTCTGGTATCTTTGTTTTTGTCTTCTGTTGTTATTGGATTTCCCTAGAGACTTTTTTTTTTTTTTTAACACAGTAAACTCGAAACCCAGAGTGGAACCTAACTCTGGGCTTGAACTCACAGCCCTGAGATTAGGACCCTGAGATCAAGGCCTGTGCAGAGATCAAGAATTGGTTGCTTAATGGACAGGTGCCCTTCCTTAGAGACTTCTTAAATAACACTTGAGACAGTGTTTAGTTGTATTCTCTTGTTATACAGGAGCTTTATTGATATGGTAGTAAGATATGAAGGGGAAGGGGAATGGGAATGGTATAGGTTTATGCTTAAGTCTCAGACTTTTGGTGATCCCATGACCCTGAGTTATGACCTTCACAGGTGATTCTCAATTTTCCATCCATTAGGTGGGACAGGAATACCAAGTGGGGGGCTGGATTTGGGTATTTTCTTTCCCCTGGTCAATTAGGCTCTGGTAAAACCTCAGTCAGTCATGGTTTGGCAAAATAGTTTCTCTTGAGGAAAAGGCTTAATGAGAACAGAATGGTGTGTGTGCATTCCAGAGTGGCTCTTTCCCCTTCTCTCTGGAAGTATTAGGAGAATTTTCCAGATCTTTACTGAGAGCATGGTAGGGGCCCTTGGAAATAAAACTCACAGAAATATGGGGTCTTCCTTAAAACTGGTCTGCCCTGATGCCTTTTAACTCTCAAACTTGTCCATAGTGAGCCTCCAGCTTTGTCAATTACAGTTTAATTTTTTTTGGTACCCTGGTACTGGTTTCCAGTGAAGTTTCTATGGTAAGTTGTGATTCTCTATCCTCCTATCTGTTTCTCCACTTTGGGGACCACTGACTTTAGTTCACTGATGTATTTTTTTGTAGTGAAAATATATATAATTCTTTTTTATTCCTTGTTTTTACCCCAAAAGAATGATACTGTGTACATTGTTATGTACCTAGCTTTTACACACAATAACATACTGTAGAGATATTCTCATCAGTACATAACTCCATCCCAATCTTTCACCTGGCTACATGGTATTCAGTTTGCATCCCAGTCTTGCACAAGGCTGCATGGTATTCAGTGATAAAACTTCTCATTTACTGAAGTTATTTTTATTATCACTGTTTTTCTTCGTGCAGTTTCAAGGTCATCATTGTTTTCTAGGATATGGTTAGTCCAAAACATTATCCCTGGAGTCCTCCAAAATTGGCAGTTTCAAAGAACTCATCAGGAAATCTTATCATAGAATCAAATATGGTAGAACTTAAAGTTGTTTTTGTTTGTTTGTTTGTTGTTGTTGTTGTTTTCAGTTGTTGAGAGAGTCTGAATCAGCACAGCTTCACCAGGATCCTTGAGCTGGAATCTTCCCATTGCCTCTCCAGATCCTTTTTCTTTTCTGCTTTTTGCCATCTTTTTTCCAATTTAGCCAATTAGGAGCTCTGCAAGAGGCTGGAGGACAGAAGAGAGTGAAATCAGAGTTTTTCCTCCTTGGCTCCTTCTAGACCTCCACTGAAAGTCAATGTTCCTTCATAGGTGGCTGTTTCTATATGACTCAGCATTCTGTATTCTTTTTTCTTTTTAAAAAATTTTTTTACATTTATTCATTTTTGAGAGACAGAGAGAGACAGAGCACAAGTGGGGGAGGGGCAGAGAGAGAGGGAGACACAGAATCTGAAGCAGGCTCCAGTCTCCCAGCTATCAGCACAGAGCTCGTCAGGGTGGAACTCACAAACTGTGAGATCATGACCTGAGCCAAAGTCAGATGCACAATGAACTGAGCCACCCAGGCACCCCATCAGCATTCTGTATTCTTTTTTTTTTAATCTATTTTTGAGACACAGAGAGACAGAACATGAGTGGGGAAGGGGCAGAGAGAGGGAGACACAGAATCTGAAACAAGATCCAGGCTCTGAGCTGTCAGCACAGAGTCCAACACGGGGCTTGAACTCAGGGATTGTGAGATCATGACCTGAGCCAAAATCGGATGCTTAACCGACTGAGCCACCCAGGGGTCCCAGCATTCTGTATTCTTAATCTCACTTCATCCCTATAGATCTAAGAGTGTCAGTGGCCTGTGCTCTGCTTATTCCTTTTGGTCCTTTTTTTTTTTTTTTTTTTTTTTTTTTAGTAGTCTGGATTGATGATTTTATTTCTTTATAACTTGAGAAATTTGTTGGAATGTGATGCCATTCACCAAAATGGAAACCATAGGATGAAGGACAGATGAGGAGAAGGGGGATAGATGATGAGTTCAATTGGGACACAGCAAATTTGAATCGAAGCTGCCTGTTTGACATCCAAGTAGTTCACTGATGTATTTTAAAAAGAGTTGTTGATTTTCAGTTTGTTGAGCTATTTTCTTGTTTGAGTGTGGGAGTGACAACTTCCAAATGTTTTACATGCTGAATCATGATTAACCGATTTTTGTATGCTGAATTGATCATGCATTTCTTTTTTTCTTCTTTTTATTTAAATTCCATTTAGTTAACATACAGTGTAATATTAGTTTCAGGTGTAGAAACAACAACACACAACAAATGCCCTCCTTAATACCCATACCCCATTTAATCCATTCCACTGCTAACCTCTCTATACTATACTACGGTTTGCCTCTCCTTTTCCCCTCACTGTGTGCATCTACTACATTTCTTAAATTCCACATATGAGTAAAATGATATGGTATTTGTCTTTCTCTCACTGAGTAATTTCTCTTAGCATAATACACTCCAGCTCATCCACGTTGTTGCAGATGGCAAGATTTCATTCTTTTTTATGGTTAAGTAATATTCCATTGTGTGTGTATATATATATGTATACCACATCTTCTTTATCCATTCATCAGTTGATGGACATTGGGCTCTTTCCATAATTTGGCTATTGTTGATAATGCTGCTAAAAACATTGGGGCATGTGTCCCTTTGAATCAGTATTTTTGTATTCTTTGGATAAGTACCTAATAGTACAATTGCTGGGTCATAAGGTAGTTCTATTTTTAACCTTTTTTTTTTTTTTAACTTTTTGAGGAAACTCCATATGCTTTCCAGAGTGGCTGCACCAGTTTGCATTCCCACCAACAGCATAAGAGGGTTTATCTATCTCCACATCTTCACCATCTTTTGTTTTCTGTTTTGTCAATTTTAGTCATTCTGACAGGTGTGAGATGATAGCTCATTGTAGTCTTGATTTGTATTTCTCTGATGATGAGTGATGTTGAGCAGGTTTTCATGTGTCTGTTAGCCATCTCACTGTCTTCTTTGGAAAAATGTTCATGTCCTATGCCCATTTTTAATTGGATTATTATTATTATTATTATTATTATTTTGTTTTTGAGTTTTATAAATTCTTTACATATTTTGGATACTAACCCTTAACCAACATATCATTTGCAAATATCTTCTCCCATTCCACCAGTTGCCTTTTAGTTCTGTTGATTGTTTCTATGGCTGTGCAGAAGCTTTTTATCTTGATGAAATCCAAATAGTTTATTTTTACTTTTGTTTCCCTTGCCTCAGGAGACATATCTAGAAAGAAGTTGCTGAGGCCAATGTCAAAGAGGTTACTGCTTGTGTTTTCCTCTAGGATTTTGATGTTTTCCTGCCTGACATTTGTTTCATGTTCATCCATTTTGAATTTATTTTTGTGTGTGGTGTAATAAAGTGGTTTAGTTCCACTCTTTTGCATGTTGCTGTCCAGTTTTCTCAATACAATGTGTTGAAGAGACTGTCTTTTTCCCAATGGATATTCTTTCCTGCTTTGTTGAAGATTAGTTGTCCATATAGTTATGGGTCCATTTCCGGATTTTCTGTTCTTTTCCATTTATCTATGTGTCTGTTCTTGTGCCACATATTGTCTTGATAACTACAGGTTTGTAATATAACTTGAAGTCTGGAGTTGTGATGTCTCCAGCTTGACTTTTCTTTTTCTTTTTTTTTTTTTAATATATGAATTTTATTGTCAAATTGGTTTCCATACAACACCCAGTGCTCATCCCAAAAGGTGCCCTCCTCAATACCCATCACCCACCATCCCCTCCCTCCCACCCCCCATCAACCCTCAGTTTGTTCTCAGTTTTTAACAGTCTCTTATGCTTTGGTTCCTCCCACTCTAACCTCTTTTTTTTTTTCTTCCCCTCCCCCATGGGTTTCTGTTAAGTTTCTCAGGATCCACATAAGAGTGAAACCATATGGTACCTGTCTTTCTCTGTATGGCTTATTTCACTTAGCATCACACTCTCCAGTTCCATCCACGTTGCTACAAAAGGCCATATTTCATTCTTTCTCATTGCCACGTAGTACTCCATTGTGTATATAAACCACAATTTCTTTATCCATTTGTCAGTTGATGGACATTTAGGCTCTTTCCATAATTTGGCTATTGTTGAGAGTGCTGCTATAAACATTGGGGTACAAGTGTCCCTATGCGTCAGTACTCCTGTATCCCTTGGGTAAATTCCTAGCAGTGCTATTGCTGGGTCATAGGGTCGGTCTATTTTTAATTTTCTGAGGAACCTCCACACTGTTTTCCAGAGCGGCTGCACCAATTTGCATTCCCACCAACAGTGCAAGAGGGTTCCCGTTTCTCCACATCCTCTCCAGCATCTATAGTCTCCTGATTTGTTCATTTTGGCCACTCTGACTGGCGTGAGGTGATATCTGAGTGTGGTTTTGATTTGTATTTCCCTGATAAGGAGCGACGGTGAACATCTTTTCATGTGCCTGTTGGCCATCCGGATGTCTTTTTTAGAAAAGTGTCTATTCATGTTTTCTGCCCATTTCTTCACTGGGTTATTTGTTTTTCGGGTGTGGAGTTTGGTGAGCTCTTTATAGATTTTGGATACTAGCCCTTTGTCCGATATGTCATTTGCAAATATCTTTTCCCATTCCGTTGGTTGCCTTTTCGTTTTGTTGGTTGTTTCCTTTGCTGTGCAGAAGATTTTTATCTTCATAAGGTCCCAGTAATTCACTTTTGCTTTTAATTCCCTTGCCTTTGGGGATGTGCCGAGTAAGAGATTGCTACGGCTGAGGTCAGAGAGGTCTTTTCCTGCTTTCTCCTCTAAGGTTTTGATGGTTTCCTGTCTCACATTCAGGTCCTTTATCCATTTTGAGTTTATTTTTGTGAATGGTGTGAGAAAGTGGTCTAGTTTCAACCTTCTGCATGTTGCTGTCCAGTTCTCCAGCACCATTTGTTAAAGAGACTGTCTTTTTTCCATTGGATGTTCTTTCCTGCTTTGTCAAAGATGAGTTGGCCATACGTTTGTGGGTCTAGTTCTGGGGTTTCTATTCTATTCCATTGGTCTATGTGTCTGTTTTTGTGCCAATACCATGCTGTCTTGATGATTACAGCTTTGTAGTAGAGGCTAAAGTCTGAGATTGTGATGCCTCCTGCTTTGGTCTTCTTCAAAATTACTTTGGTTATTCGGGGCCTTTTGTGGTTCCATATGAATTTTAGGATTGCTTGCGCTAGTTTCGAGAAGAATGCTGGTGCAATTTTGATTGCATTGAATGTGTAGATAGCTTTGGGTAGTATTGACATTTTGACAATATTTATTCTTCCAATCCATGAGCAGGGAATGTCTTTTCATTTCTTTATATCTTCTTCAATTTCCTTCATAAGCTTTCTATAGTTTTCAGCATACAGATCTTTTACATCTTTGGTTAGATTTATTCCTAGGTATTTTATGCTTCTTGGTGCAATTGTGAATGGGATCAGTTTCTTTATTTGTCTTCTTGTTGCTTCATTGTTAGTGTATAAGAATGCAACTGATTTCTGCACATTGATTTTGTATCCTGCAACTTTGCTGAATTCATGTATCAGTTCTAGCAGACTTTTGGTGGAGTCTATCGGATTTTCCATGTATAATATCATGTCATCTGCAAAAAGCGAAAGCTTGACTTCATCTTTGCCAATTTTGATGCCTTTGATTTCCTTTTGTTGTCTGATTGCTGATGCTAGAACTTCCAGCACTATGTTAAACAACAGTGGTGAGAGTGGACATCCCTGTCGTGTTCCTGATCTCAGGGAAAAAGCTCTCAGTTTTTCCCCGTTGAGGATGATGTTAGCTGTGGGCTTTTCATAAATGGCCTTTATGATCTTTAAGTATGTTCTTTCTATCCCGACTTTCTCAAGGGTTTTTATTAAGAAAGGTGCTGGATTTTGTCAAAGGCCTTTTCTGCATCGATTGACAGGATCATATGGTTCTTCTCTTTTTTTTTTTTATTAATGTGATGTATCACGTTGATTGTTTTGCGAATGTTGAACCAGCCCTGCATCCCAGGAATGAATCCCACTTGATCATGGTGAATAATTCTTTTTATATGCCGTTGAATTCGATTTGCTAGTATCTTATTGAGAATTTTTGCATCCATATTCATCAGGGATATTGGCCTGTAGTTCTCTTTTTTTACTGGGTCTCTGTCTGGTTTAGGAATCAAAGTAATACTGGCTTCATAGAATGAGTCTGGAAGTTTTCCTTCCCTTTCTATTTCTTGGAATAGCTTGAGAAGGATAGGTATTATCTCTGCTTTAAACATCTGGTAGGACTCCCCTGGGAAGCCATCTGGTCCTGGACTCTTATTTGTTGGGAGATTTTTGATAACCGATTCAATTTCTTCGCTGGTTATGGGTCTGTTCAAGCTTTCTATTTCCTCCTGATTGAGTTTTAGAAGAGTGTGGGTGTTTAGGAATTTGTCCATTTCTTCCAGGTTGTCCAATTTGTTGGCCTATAATTTTTCATAGTATTCCCTGATAATTGTCTGTATCTCTGAGGGATTGGTTGTAATAATTCCATTTTCATTCATGATATTATCTATTTGGGTCATCTCCCTTTTCTTTTTGAGAAGCCTGGCTAGAGGTTTATCAATTTTGTTTATTTTTTCAAAAAACCAACTCTTGGTTTCGTTGATCTGCTCTACAGTTTTTTTAGATTGTATATTGTTTATTTCTGCTCTGATCTTTATTATTTCTCTTCTTCTGCTGGGTTTAGGCTGCCTTTGCTGTTCTGCTTCTATTTCCTTTAGGTGTGCTGTTAGATTTTGTACTTGGGATTTTTCTTGTTTCTTGAGATAGGCGTGGATTGCAATGTATTTTCCTCTCAGGACTGTCTTCGCTGTGTCCCAAAGCATTTGGATTGTTGTATTTTCATTTTCATTTGTTTCCATATATTTTTTTATAATCTTCTCTAATTTCCTGGTTGACCCACTCATTCTTTAGTAGGGTGTTCTTTAACCTCCATGCTTTTGGAGGTTTTCCAGACTTTTTCCTGTGGTTGATTTCAAGCTTCATAGCATTGTGGTCTGAAAGTATGCATGGTATAATTTCAATTCTTGTAAACTTATGAAGGGCTGTTTTGTGACCCAGTATATGATCTATCTTGGAGAATGTTCCATGTGCACTGGAGAAGAAAGTATATTCTGTTGCTTTGGGATGCAGAGTTCTAAATCTATCTGTCAAGTCCATCTGATCCAATGTATCATTCAGGGCCCTTGTTTCTTTATTGACCGTGTGTCTAGATGATCTATCCATTTCTGTAAGTGGGGTGTTAAAGTCCCCTGCAATGACCACATTCTTATCAATAAGGTTGCTTATGTTTGTGAGTAATTGTTTTATATATTTGGGGGCTCCGGTATTTGGCGCATAGACATTTATAATTGTTAGCTCTTCCTGATTGATAGACCCTGTAATTATTATATAATGCCCTTCTTCATCTCTTGTTACAGCCTTTAATTTAAAGTCTAGTTTGTCTGATATAAGTATGGCTACTCCAGCTTTCTTTTGGCTTCCAGTAGCATGATAAATAGTACTCCATCCCCTCACTCTCAATCTAAAGGTGTCCTCAGATCTAAAATGAGTCTCTTGTAGACAGCAAATAGATGGGTCTTGTTTTTTTATCCATTGTGATACCCTATGTCTTTTGGTTGGCGCATTTAATCTATTTACATTCAGTGTTATTATAGAAAGATACAGGTTTAGAGTCATTGTGATGTCTGTATGTTTTATGCTTGTGGTGATGTCTCTGGTACTTTGTCTCACAGGATCCCCCTTAGGATCTCTTGTAGGGCTGGTTTAGTGGTGACAAATTCCTTCAGTTTTTGTTTGTTTGGGAAGACCTTTATCTCTCCTTCTATTCTAAATGACAGATTTGCTGATAAAGGATTCTCGGCTGCATATTTTTTCTGTTTAGCACACTGAAGATCTCGTGCCAATCCTTTCTGGCCTGCCAAGTTTCAAAAGAGAGATCAGTCACGAGTCTTATAGGTCTCCCTTTATATGTGAGGGCACGTTTATCCCTTGCTGCTTTCAGAATTTTTTCTTTATCCTTGTATTTGCCAGTTTCACTATGATATGTCATGCAGAAGATCGATTCAAGTTACGTCTGAAGGGAGTTCTCTGTGCCTCTTGGATTTCAATGCCTTTTTCCTTCCCCAGTTCAGGGAAGTTCTCCGCTATAATTTCTTCAAGTACCCCTTCAGCACCTTTCCCTCTCTCTTCCTCCTCTGGGATACCAATTATGCATATATTATTTCTTTTTAGTGTATCACTTAATTCTCTAATTTTCCCCTCATACTCCTGGATTTTTTTATCTCTCTTTCTCTCAGCTTCCTCTTTTTCCATAACTTTATCTTCTAGTTCACCTATTCTCTCCTCTGCCTCTTTAATCCGAGCCGTCGTGGTTTCCATTTTGTTTTGCATTTCGTTTAAAGTGCTTTTCAGCTCCTCGTGACTGTTCCTTAGTCCCTTGATCTCTGTAGCAAGAGATTCTCTGCTGTCCTCTATACTGTTTTCAAGCCCAGCGATTAATTTTATGACTATTATTCTAAATTCACTTTCTGTTATATTGTTTAAATCCTTTTTGATCAGTTCATTAGCTGTTGTTATTTCTGGAGATTCTTCTGAGGGGAATTCTTCCGTTTGGTCATTTTGGATAGTCCCTGTAGTGGTGAGGACCTGCAGGGCACTTCCCCTGTGCTGTGGTGTATAACTGGAGTTGGTGGGCGGGGCCGCAGTCCGACCTGATGTCTGCCCCCAGCCCACCGCTGGGGCCACAGTCAGACTGGTGTGTGCCTTCTCTTCCCCTCTCCTAGGGGCGGGATTCACTGTGGGGTGGCGTGGCCCGTCCAGGCTACTTGCACACTGCTAGGCTTGTGGTGCTGGGGATCTGGCGTATTAGCTGGGGTGGGTAGGCAAGGTGCACGGGGGCAGGAGGGGCAGGCTTAGCTCGCTTCTCCTTAGGTGATCCACTTCAGGAGGGGCCCTGTGGCAGCGGGAGGGATTCAGATCTGCTGCCGGAGGTTTGGCTCCGCAGAAGCACAGAGTTGGGTGTTTGCGCGGAGCGAGCAAGTTCCCTGGCAGGAACTGGTTCCCTTTGGGATTTTGGCTGGTGGATGGGCGGGGGAGATGGCGCTGGCAAGCGCCTTTGTTCCCCACCAAGCTGAGCTCTGTCCTCCGGGGGCTCAGCAACTCTCCCTCCCTTTGTCCTCCAGCCTTCCCGCTTTCTGAGCAGAGCTGTTAACTTATGACCTCCCAGATGCTAAGTCGCGCTTGCTGTCGGAACACAGTCCCTCCGGCCCCTCCGCTTTTGCCAGCCAGACTCGGGGGCTCTGCTTGGCCGGTGAGCCGCCCCTCCGCCCCGGCTCCCTCCCGCCAGTCCGTGGAGCGTGCACCGCCTCGCCGCCCTTCCCACCCTCTTCCGTGGGCCTCTTGTCTGCACTTGGCTCCGGAGACTCCTTTCTGCTAAACCTCTGGCGGTTTTCTGGGTTATTTAGGCAGGTGTAGATGGAAAATAAGTGATCAGCAGGACAAGCGGTGAGCCCAGCGTCCTCCTATGCCGCCATCTTCCCTCCAATCCTGACTTTTCTTTTTCAAGTTGCTCTTGCATTTCTGGCATAAATGCTCCCTTTTTATATGTTAGTATATTCAGTTTGCTAATATTTTGTTGAGGATTTTTCATCTATGTTCACGAAGGATATTAGTTTGTAGTTTTCTTGTGATGTTTTTATCTGACTTTGATATCTAGGTGTTACTGATCTCATAGAGTGATAAGTTTTTAGTCTTCCTTTATTTTTGAAAGAGCCTATGAAATATTGGCATTATTTATTCTTTAAATATTTGAGATAATTCACTAATGAAGTCATCTGGGCCTGAGCTTTTCATTATGGGGAAAAATTTAATTATTAATTAAGTGTATTTACTTGTTATGGGTCTCTTCATATTTTCTACTTTTTCTTGTTCTGGTATTTTGGGTCTTCCTCAGAATTTGTTCTCTTGATCTAAGTTATATGTTGATCTAAGGTTCTTCATAATATTCTTTTTAATACCTTTAATTCTGTATGATCAGTATTGATGTCTTCTCATATCTGATGTTAATAAATTGTGTCTTTTTTCTTTTTTCTTTGTCAATATAGCTAAAGATCTGTCAATTTCATTGATCTTTCCAAATATCCACCTTTTTATGGAAACTTAGTCTATGAACTAGCATTGTTCTACTATGTTTAGTGTTGTTCTATCTGTGCATAAAAATAATGTGTATTCTTTTGATAGATGGAATGTTTTATAGAGGTAAGTTTAGGTCAAGTTTGTTAATAATGTTATAAAGTCTCCTATATATCTGCTGTTTTATTGTCTGCTTGTTCTATTAATTCTAAAGGTTGGGGTGTTGAACTCTTTATTATTGTTGAATTGCCTATTTTCCCTTTCAATACTACTGATTTTTCTTTCATACATTTTGGGTCTCTGTTAAGTGTGTATGCTTTTATAACTGTTATATCTTGAATATGTCATCCCCCCGCCTTTGGTATGCACTGTTTTTGATGAGAAATCAGCTATTAATTGTATTTTTTATCTCTGAAGGTAATGGGTCATTTTTCTTTTGTGGGCATTTCAATATTTTTCACTTTATGGCTTTCAAAAGTTTTATTATGATGTATTTAGATTTATTTCTCTTTGTATTTATTCTGTTTGGAATTAACTGAACTTTTTGGATGTGTAGATTAAATTTTTTTTAATCATATTGGGAAAGTTTTGCCTATTATTTCTTGGATTTTTTTCTTGTTTTCCTCATTCTTCTTGCCTTCTGGGACTTCAACTATAAACATGTTAGTGTGTTTCATAATGTCCTAAGTTCTCTACAGCACTGTTCAATTTTCTTCATTGAAGAGTGCTTTCTTCTTTTTACTTTTTGTTTTTCATATAGATAATTTCTATTGATCCATTAAACTTTCTGATTCTTTCTCTGCCTGCTTAAATCTGCTACTAGGCCCTCAGTTAAATATTTTATTTCTAGTATTAATAGGTTTCAACTTCAGATTTCCATCGTTCTTTTTTACATTTTTCTCTTTTAAGACTATCTGTTATGTATGTGTTATCATACTTTCATGTAATTATTATACATTTCTTTAAAAGTTTTTGAATACATTTATAATAGGTATCCTGAAGTCTTTGCTAAGTCAAATATCTGGTCCCCTCAGGCTTAGTTTCTCAGACTTAGTTTCTCTTCACTTTTGTTTTTCCAGAAAATGGGTAACACTTTTCTCTTACTTTATATGTTTTGTAATTTTTTTTTTTTTGAAAACAGATCATTTAAGATAGTATACTGTAACCAACTTTGGATTCTGATTTTCCTTCCTGAGCATTGTTATTTTTTCTCTTTCCCCTCCTCTGCCATTGTTGTTTTCTTCTCCTCATCCCCCTCATCTTCCTTTTTTTCTTTCTTCTTCTTCTTCTCCTGTTCCTCCTCCTGCTCCTCTTATTTCTACTTCTGCTTCTTCTCCTTTTTCTTCTTTTGTTATTCTTGTTTAATAACTTGCCTAGACTAAATCTGTGGAGACTTTCTCTGCTTTGGTGTGTAACTGCTAATGTCTCTGCTCAGTTTTTAATTGTTACTCTTGTTTTTATTTTTAGGGCCTGCCCTTATGTCTTTGAGCTTAGTAGCCAGCCGATGAATTATCATATTTTGTGTTCAAAGACCTTGAGCCAATAAACCTCTCAGTGTTCATTGTTGGATCTAAGTTTGGTTTAAAAAAATACATTCAAAATTTAGAGTTTACAACTCTGCACTAGTTTTTGGTTTGCCCCACATCTTCTCATTTGTGGGTGGGTTTTTTGTTTTGTTTTGTTTGTTTTTTGCATAATCACATGACCTCTTGTTGAGTCAAGGATAAGTGGACAGCTAGGTTGCTTTCTGGTCTCTTGCTCTTTTCCAGCCTTGTGCATACTTGCACTTTTGTCTTTGCTCTCACACTTCCAGACCATAGGGATATGTCTGAGGTCATTAAAGTCTGCTATGGCTGTTTAGCTGTTTTTATTGCTTGTTCCTAGAAGAACTGGAATCTCAATCTATCTATACTTGCTATTGTTCATTTGCAACCAAAATTGCTTTTGTTTTCATCATTGCCTCTGGGCTTTCTGAGTTCCACATGAAATCAAAAGTGTCCATTCTGGCAGTGGAGTTGTTGATTTGCCCTGCCCTGGTAGAAATACTGTGATGACTGGAAGTGGAGAAGGGATGTGGGGGGTGGGGTGGGAACAACTCCAGGCAAGAAAGCCAGAGACTCTCACTCTTTTTCCTTAAGTCCAGTACTTTTTATTGAATAAATGCTTTTCAATGTGCTCTATGTCTTTGGTCGATTTCCAGAGTCCTCAAGTCCTCCAATTATTTTTGAAAATTTTGTCCAGTTTTATCATTGTTTTTGGGGAGAGGATTTGCTAAGCTCTTTATCATTTGAAAGTCCTCACCTTACTACTCTCTCTCTCTCTCTCACTCTCAAGGTGATTCCAATTTGTAGCCTTGAGAACTGCCTTTAGAGAGAGCTACTCCTATCATTTGGCCATCAGTGATAAAAGCTCACATTCAGGAATCATTTGTCTCTAAGTAGGTCAACAAACTTACCTTAGGTCAGTTCTAATAATATTTCTATAAGCAGAAATGTTCTTATTAAACTTATTCCTGAAGAAATGACTAATGTTCCTAAATAGGAAATTGTAATTATTTTACTTGTCAAGAATTTACTGAATATTTCTTGTAAGATTGGCACTAAGTTCAGCGATGCACTTGCCTTACTTCATGTAAACTTCACATCAGTCCCAGGACGGGAGCACTATTACTATTTCATTACTACTTCACAGATGAGAAAATTGATGCTAAAGTCACACAGCCACTGGGTTTCAGTTCTCAAATGTTATTCCATGGCCCTTAATACAACCACCTGATTGCACAATAGAGCAAGAATCTCCACCCTGGACTCACATTAAGATACCTGGAGGGCTCTTAAAATTCCTATCCTTGGGTCACATTCCCAGAAAAATGTAATCAGAACCTCTGGGAGAGTGGACTCCAGGAAAAAGTGAATTTCCAAAGGTTTCCTGTTGATTTTAATTGCAATCTGCTGATGTGACCCACTGCATTGGAACTATTAAGTTATGATCAACTGAACAGTGCAAAAAGCCATGATTTCCATTAAATAAACATTTGTATCCAAGGTTCTGAGTGAAAAGCAAGGTAGTGGCTCGGTGTATAAAAGTCTTAACACATGATAAGAGCCAAATAAATGATGGTCATCAGCATGTTCAGCAGCATCAGCGCGAACCACCATCAGCACCATCTTTCAAGTGTGGTCACTGGGTCAAGGGATATAGAAGTATAATTACTCTTTTTTTAAAAAATGTTTATTTTTGAGAGAGAGACAGAGAATGAGTGGGTGAGGATCAGAGAGAGAGAGAGACACAGAATCTGAAGCAGGCTCCAGGCTCTGAGCTGTCAGCACAGAGCCTGACGCAGGGCTTGAACCCATGAACCTTGAGATAATGACCTGAGCTGAAGTTGGACACTTAACCAACTGAGCCACCCAGGTGACCCAAAGTATAATTACTCTTGATGTACACTTGAAACTGCTTTGTGAACAAATTGTGCTAAATTATACCACCCACATTTTGCGTAGCTAAGCAGGTTGTTTTGAGACATTCCAAATAGTTCTATTTGGAATAGAACCCACCCACAAATGAGAAGATGTGGGGCAAACCAAAATCTAGTGCAGAGTTGTAAACTCTAAATTTTGAATGTATTTTTTTAAACCAAACTTAGATCCAACAATGAACACTGAGAGGTTTATTGGCTCAAGGTCTTTGAACACAAAGTATGATAATTCATTGGCTGGCTACTAAGCTCAAAGACATAGGGGCAGGCCCTAAAAATAAAAACAAGAGTAACAATTAAAAACTGAGCAGAGACATTAGCAGTTACACCAACTATTCTGGAATAGTTGTTAACAGGGTTGCTAATTTCAGTATCTTGGGGCCCATCAAACCAGACCTGGAGGTCTGGATAAGTGTTGGGGTTTCTTCCCACAATTCTTAGGGTAAACCACAGTTTTGGCTGTGTCGGAAGCCTGGCTGCTTCTTGCTTCAGAGAATGGCTTCTCTGTTGTGTGGAGCTTCATCCTTCTCTAGCCTTTCTGCCATATTTGGGGTTAAAATAGCAACCTCAGGAGCTAGCACATCAGAGGTTCATTTGGATCCAACCCCATGGAACACTGCAGTAGGAGAACCTTTGGGTAACATCAGCAGGTGGGGAAGAGGAAATAGTTTGCAACATGCACCATTTAAAAGTCGTACTTTTTCTCCCACTGGCCAGCACTGCTGGTCTTACCCAAGTCTAACCCATATGGAAAGGGTAGCAGGGAGAAAGTGGTCATGCTGACCAGCTATCTGGCATAAAGCCCTCCTCTCCACCCAGGGGGCTACATGTTGGTTCTTAGTGCTGGAGTAGGGAAGTCTCAGCTTGTTTCTAACTCCATGAAATCTATTGTTCTGGGTGGTGGGAACTAAACCTTACTTTTTGGCGGGGGGGCGGGGGGGGGGGGGAAGGTTGGTGGTGGTGACTGTTGTGTCCTAAAGCTGATAATCATGTCTCAAATCTTCACTAGTTCAATGCTGGCTTTGAACATTTGGGCTTTGTGGCTGATGTGTGACACATTTCCCATAGGATCAAGGAAGCCAGTACCTGAATGCTTGTCTAGGGTCACCCTGACCTGGAGTGTCCAAAATGCATTGAACCACAGAAGCTGGATGTATAAGCTAAAGATCTCTCATCACATCCCTATCAGAAGCCACTGACAAGTCAGGGGGAGCTGCTGTCTTTGAGGCTTTGCCCTATTTTTAAAGGGAGATTCTGTTCCTCTAACTTAACTTGAATGACATGAGTGCCTCACTAAGATATAGACTTCACACCAGCATTCTCAAGTTGAGGAATCTCAGTAATAATAATAAAGTAATAACTCCAAAAATATAATGCATTCACAAGTGTAGGCTCCACACAAGTAAGAACTTTTATTCTTAAATGCCTAACAAGTGTTTTATAAATATTTATTAAGTGAACAAACAAAAATAATGGTCATGGCATGAATTTGTCAGATAATGATAGACAATCACAGGGAGGCCTTCTGAGCACAGGTGTTATGCACACAACTGGGACACAGAGTGCAGGGCTCCATACACATCTCTAGAGTCACAGCCTCTGTAGATTCAGGCTCCATGCACATGGACCCCTCAGCTGCTGAACACACATAACTCAGTTCACAAACCAACACAACTCTGTGCCCTACTCCAGAATGGCTCATGATCTCCCTGTTTTATATTTCCCATTCATCATGATTATGGTCTTGGCCAGTGAAGTGCAGAGGGCAGACCAGAAACTGCCTACGACTGTTGGCATCTTCAAGGACCCAGTCAGTGGTGCTGTGACAGAGAATAGCCATGCTTAGCCCCAAGCTGCCTCCTGGCCATCACTACTAAATTCTCATGAGATTTTGGAGGTCTCTCATATATATATATATATATATATAGTCTTTGGAGTCCATAGTGTTAACTGTGTTGCTCGGATAAATCCTACTTGTTTATTCAGAGATTAAAGACAAACTACCAGGAGAACTGGCTGGTCATACAGTAAGCCTTAATAATTTTCCTTCTTCTCTCCCTTCTTCCTTCCCTCCTTTCTACCTTCCTTTCTCTCCTCTAAAATGTGATTTTAACTCCAAAAATAATGGTTTGACAAAATTATGCCAGTGTTTTAAAGAGCTAATTTCATTAGGAAAAAGAGTATTGTCAAGAGATGTAATATGCAACTGATAATAGAAGTGTTTGTTCACTTGCAAGTGTTATAACCAGACAGAAAAATTGTCTGTTTCTTAAGAAATTACATTATAATCACATATTAGCTGAGACTACAGAAAAAAAAATGTTTCTTCCATGAAATATAAAATCTTTTTCCTCTAAATTTCTCTAGGCATTTTTTTATGTTTACAAGTTTATGTCTTTTTGAAAATGATGACAAAATATTGTCTTTTCAATATATCATTTTTATATTTAAGTGATAAATTTTTCTTATCCTGATTTCAGAGAAAACTGACTAGGTTTTATAGAAAGACTTCCCTGGGCTGTGCCATGACCTTTATTTTCACAGTGGACAGTGTCCACCCCCAAGCACTGTGGGAAGGAATGCAGCTTTCTGCTCCTAGTGCCTATCCATATCAGTGACAATGTCTAAGATCCAGCTGGGGCTTAAAAAAAATTTTTTTAATGTTTGTTTACTTTTGACAGAGAGAGAGAGAGAGAGAGAGAGAAACAGAGAATGAGCAGAGGAGGGGCAGAGAGAGAGGGAGACACAGAATCTGAAGCAGGCTCCAGGCTCTGAGCTGTCAGCATAAAGCCCAATGCGGGGCTCAAGCCCATGAACCACAAGATCATGACCTGAGCCAAAGTTGGATGCTTAACCAACTGAGCCACCCAGGTGCCCCCAGCTGGGGATTTTCTATTGGAGCTTTTGGAGTCTAGCATTGCTAATTTTTCCTTCACCACTTTTGCATTAGTCTTCTTGATGGTTTTAAAATTATGGAAATATGATCCTGAAAATAACTGAGGCCTAAAAGATTTCAATATGTATTCCATCCACAAAAATATAAATCAAATATATCTTACTTTTCAGTGGTCACCTATAAAGCCAAATTGATCATAAACAGAAGTCTGAAAAATAAATTTTTATTATTTTTTTAAAGTTTATTTATTTATTTATTTTGAGAGAGAGAGAGAAAGAGAGTAGAAAGAAAACAAGCAGTGGAGGGACAGAAAGAGAGGGAGAGAGAATCCTAAGCAGGTTCTGCACTGTCAGCACAGAGCCTGATGCGAGGATCAATCTCACAAACCTGTGAGATCGTGACCTGAGCCAAAATCAAGAATTGGATGCTCAACTGTCTGAGCCACCCCGGTGCCCCTATTATTTTTTTATGACTTAAGTCACAACCTGAAAGAAATAGGCAAGCAGTAATTCATGCAGGCATAAAGATTATATCTTAAAAAATATCTTTTGGGGCGCCTGGGTGGCTCAGTCGGTTGAGCGTCCGACTTCAGCTCAGGTCACGATCTCGCGGTCCGTGAGTTCGAGCCCCGCGTCGGGCTCTGGGCTGATGGCTCAGAGCCTGGAGCCTGTTTCCAATTCTGTCTCTCCCTCTCTCTCTGCCCCTCCCCCATTCATGCTCTGTCTCTCTCTGTCCCAAAAATAAATAAACGTTAAAAAAAAAAAATTAAAAAAAAAATATATCTTTTTAATTTATTTTTTTATTTTTTATTTTTTTAATATGAAATTTATTGTCAAATTGGTTTCCATACAACACTCATTGCTCACCCCAAAAGGTGCCCTCCTCAATACCCATCACCCACCATCCCCTCCCTCCCACCCCCCATCAACCCTCAGTTTGTTCTCAGTTTTTAACAGTCTCTTATGCTTTGGCTCTCTCCCTCTCTAACCTCTTTTTTTTTTCTTCTTCTCCTCCTCCATGGACTTCTGTTAAGTTTCTCAGGATCCACATAAGAGTGAAAACATATGGTATCTGTCTTTCTCTGTGTGACTTATTTCACTTAACATAACACTCATTTCCATCCACGTTGCTACAAAGGGCCATATTTCATTCTTTCTCATTGCCACGCAGTATTCCATTGTGTATATAAACCACAATCTCTTTATCCATTCGTCAGTTGATGGACATTTAGGCTCTTTCCATAATTTGGCTATTGTTGAAAGTGCTGCTATAAACATTGGGGTACAAGTGTCCCTATGCATCAGGACTCCTGTATCCCTTGGGTAAATTCCTGGCAGTGCTATTGCTGGGTCATAGGGTAGGTCTATTTTTAATTTTTTGAGGAACCTCCACACTGTTTTCCAGAGCGGCTGCACCAGTTTGCATTTCCAACAACAGTGCAAGAGGGTTCCCGTTTCTCCACATCCTCTCCAGCATCTATAGTCTCCTGATAGTTCATTTTAGCCACTCTGGTGTGAGGTGATATCTGAGTGTGGTTTTGATTTGTATTTCCCTGATGAGGAGAGATGTTGAGCATCTTTTCATGTGCCTTTTGGCCATCTGGATGTCTTCTTTAGACAAGTGTCTATTCATGATTTCTGCCCATTTCTTCACCGGATTATTTGTTTTTCAGGTTTGGAGTTTGGTGAGCTCTTTATAGATTTTGGATACTAGCCATTTGTCCAATATGTCATTTGCAAATGTCTTTTCCCATTCCGTTGGTTGCCTTTTAGTTTTGTTGATTGTTTGCTGTGCAGTTTTTATCCTGATGAGGTCCCAATAGTTAATTTTTGCTTTCAATTCCCTTGCCCTTGGGGATGTGTCAAGTAAGAAATTGGTGCAGTTGAGGTCAGAGAGGTTTTTTCCTGCTTTCTCCTCTAGGGTTTTGATGGTTTCCTGTCTCACATTCAGGTCCTTCATCCATTTTGAGTTTGTTTTTGTGAATGGTGTAAGAAAGTGATCTAGTTTCATCCTTCTGTATGTTACTGTCCAGTTCTCCCAGCACCATTTGTTAAAGAGACTGTCTTTTTTCCATTGGATATTCTTTCCTGCTTTGTCAAAGATGAGTTGGCCATACATTTGTGGGTCTAGTTCTGGGGTTTCTATTCTATTCCATTGGTCTATGTGTCTGTTTTTGTGCCAATACCATGCTGTCTTGATGATTACAGCTTTGTAGTAGAGGCTAAAGTCTGAGATTGTGATGCCTCCTGCTTTGGTCTTCTTCAAAATTACTTTGGCTATTTGGGGCCTTTTGTGGTTCCATATAAATTTTAGGATTGCTTGTTCTAGCTTCAAGAAGAATGCTGGTGCAATTTGATTGGGATTGCATTGAATGTGTAGATAGCTTTGGGTAGTATTCACATTTTAACAATATTTATTTTTCCAATCCATGAGCACAGAATATTTTTCCATTTGTTTATATCTTTTTCAATTTCCTTCATAAGCTTTCTATAGTTTTAAGCATACAGATCTTTTACATCTTTAGTTAGGTTTATTCCTAAGTATTTTATGCTTCTTGGTGCAATTGTGAATGGGATCAGTTTATTTATCTTTCTGTTGCTTCATTAGTGTATAAGAATGCAACTGATTTCTGTACACTGATTTTGTATCCTGTGACTTTGCTGAATTCATGTATCAGTTCTAGCAGACTTTTGGTGGAATCTATTGGGTTTTCCATGTATAATATCATGTCATCTGCAAACATTGAAAGCTTAACTTCATCTTTGCCAATTTTGATGCCTTTGATTTTCTTTTGTTGTCTGATTGCTGATGCTAGAACCTCCAACACTATGTTAAGCAACAGTGGTGAGAGTGGACATCCCTGTCGTGTTCTTGATCCCGGGGGAAAGCTCTGTTTTTCCCCATTGAAGATGATATTAGCTGTGGGCTTTTCATAAATGGCTTTTATGATGTTGAAGTATGTTCCTTCCATCCTGACTTTCTCGAGGGTTTTTATTAAGAAAGGATGCTGAATTTTGTCAAATGCTTTTTCTGCATCGATTGACAGGATCATATGGTTCTTATCTTTTCTTTTATTAATGTGATGTATCACGTTGATTTGTGAATACTGAACCAGTACTGAAGCCCAGGAATGAATCCCACTTGATCATGGTAAATAATTCTTGTTATATGCTTTTGAATTCGATTTGCTAGTATCTTGTTGAGAATTTCTGCATCCATATTCATTGGGGATATTGACCTGTAGTTCTCTTTTTTGCTGGGTCTCTGTCTGGTTTGGGAATCAAATTAATGCTGGCTTCATAAAATGGGTCTGGACGTTTTCCTTCCCTTTCTATGTTTTGGAACAGCTTGAGAAGGATAGGTATTATCTCTGTTTTAAATGTTTAGTAGAATTCCCCTGGGAAGCCATCTGGTCCTGGACTCTTATTTGTTGGGAGATTTTTAATAACTGGTTCAACTTCTTCACTGGTTATGGGTCTGTTCAAGCTTTTTATTTCTTCCTGTTTGAGTTTTGGAAGTGTGTGGGTGTTTAGGAAGTAGTCCATTTCTTCCAGGTTGTCCATTTTGTTGGAATATAAGTTTTCATAGTATTCCCTGATAATTGCTTGTATTTCTGAGGGATTGATTGTAATAATTCCATTTTAATTCATGATTTTATCTATTTGGGTCCTCTTCTTTTTCTGTTTTGAGAGGCCTGGCTAGAGGTTTAGCAATTTTGTTGATTTTTTCAAAAAAACAACTCTTGGTTTCATTGATCTGCTCTACAGTTTTTTTAGATTCTATATTATTTATTTCTGCTCTGATCTTTATTATTTCTCTTCTGCTGGGTTTGGGGTGTCTTTGCTGTTCTGCTTCTATTTCCTTTAGGTGTGCTGCTAGAATTTGTATTTGGGATTTTTCTTGTTTCTTGAGATAGGTCTGGATCGCAATGTATTTTACTCTCAGGACTGCCTTCGCTGCATCCCAAAGCGTTTGGATTGCTGTATTTTCATTTTCATTTGTTTCTATATATTTTTAAATTTCTTCTCTAATTGTCTGGTTGACCCATTCATTGTTTAGTGGGTGTTATTTATCCTTGACTTTAAGGAACAACACAAGTGTCTCTGCCTGCTTAGCTTACAGACTATAAAGTCCTTCATAGTTCTAATTCTAAGGGAAGCCAAAGAAATTTCAATCATATTTCAGTCTGTTTGCTGGTCCATCTATTCAGTTTTTTTTTCTTTTCTTATTCTTGAATACAGATAGAAAAAGAAAAAAAATATTTTTATTTTCCATTTGTATTAGAAACACTTTTCTTTAATTTTTCTAATATATTTTTTACTCTTTTGTAAATTTATAAAATTCCATTTTACCCTCATCATCTTATTGTATACTATTTTATTGTATTCATGTTTCCAAATTTTCAAACTTTTTCCTTTTTTTTCCTTTTTATTTTCTTTCCCTTTTTTCTCTATTCTATCCAGCTTCTTTCAATAACCAAACCAAACACACCTAGGATCTAGCATTTTTGGTTGATTTTTTGTGTTGTTTTTAATCTTTAATATTTATGTTTT
Organism: Panthera uncia; assembly: GCF_023721935.1. Lineage (NCBI taxonomy): Eukaryota > Metazoa > Chordata > Mammalia > Carnivora > Felidae > Panthera > Panthera uncia. The sequence continues at coordinate 30,431,288 of NC_064807.1, forward strand.
TTAACTTTATTAATTCCTTTTCTTCTGTCAAATGACAAAATGAAAGTATTCATCCCAAAAGAAAGAATAGGAAGAAATGACAGCCAGGAACTTAATCAATACAGATACGAGCAAGATGTCTAAACCAGAATTTAGAATCATGATAAAGAGAATAGATTAGATAAAGAAAATAGATTAGAATCCTTTTCTGCAGAGCTAAAAGCTAGTCAGGATGAAATAAATAATGTTGTCAAGCTGCAATCATGAATGGATGCCACAGCAGCAAGGATGGATGAGGCAGAGCAGTGAATCAGCATTACAGAGGGCTAACTTATGGAGTACAATGAAGGAGAAAAAAGGAGGGAGACTAAAGCTAAACAGCACGTTTTGAGAATTAGAGAACTCAGTGACTCATTAAAAAGGAACAACATCAGAATCATAGGGGTCCCAGAAGATAAAGAAAGAGAAAAAGGGGTAGAAATTACGTAAGCAAATCATAATGGAAAACTTTCCTAACCTGGGTAAAGACACAGACATCAAAATCCAGGAAGCACAGAGGACTCCCATTAGATTCAACAAGTAACCGACCATCAACAAGCATATCATAGTCAAATTCACAAAATAAGCAAGGAAAGAGTCATGAAAGCAACAAGGGAAAAAGAAGTCCTTAACTTACAAGGGAAGACAGATCGGGTTTGCAGCAGACCTATCCACAGAAACTTGGCAGGCCAGAAAGGAGTGGCAGGATGTATTCAGTGTGTTGAATTGGAAAAATATGCAGGCAAGAATTTTGTATCTGCAAGGCTGTCATTCAAAATAGAAGAAGAGATAAAAAGTTTCCCAAACAAAAATTTAAGGAGCTCGTGACTACTAAACCAGCTCTGCAAGAAATTTTAAGGGGGGCTCTCTGAGGGGAGAAAAGACAGGGGCAAAAAAAAAAAAGATCAAAAGCAACAAAGACTATAAATGACCAGAGAACACCACCAGAAACTCCAACTCTACAGGCAACATAATGGCAATGAATTCATATCTTTCAATACTCACTCTAAACATCACTGGACTAAATGCTCCAATCAACAGATAGTGTTACAGAATGGATAAGAAAACAAGATCCATCTATATGCTGTTTACAAGAGACACATTTTAGACCTAAAGACACCTTCAGATTGAAAGTAAGGGTATTGAGAACCATCTATCATGTTAATGATGGCCAAAAGAAAGCTGAAGTAGCCATACTTACATCAGACAATCTAGTTTTTAAAATAAAGACTGCAACAAGAGATGAGAAAAATGCATTATATCATAATTAAGGGATATATCCACCAAGAAGTTCTAACAATTGTAAATATTTGTGATCCAAATGTGGAGACGCCTAAATATATAAATTAATTAATCACAAGCATAAAGAAACTCATTGATAATAGTACCTAATAGTAGGGGGCTTCAACATCTCATTTACAACAATGGAAAGATCATCTAAACAGAAAATCAACAAGGAAAAATTTTCTTTGAATGACACACTGGACTGGATGGATTTAACACACATATATAGAACATTCCCTCCTAAAGCAGTAGAATACGCTTTTTCTCCAGTGCACATGGAACAATCTTCAGAATAGATCACATACTGGGACATAAATCATCCCTCAACAAGTACAAAAAGATTGAGATCACGCTGTGCATATTTTCAGACCACAACGCTATGAAACTCAAAATCAACCACAAGAAAAAATGTGGAAAGATTTCCACAGAGTTCTTGGAAACTAAAGAACATCCTACTAAAGAATGAATGAGCTAACCAAGAAGTTACAGAGCAAATTTATAAATACATGGAAGCCAATGAAAATGATAATACTGCAACCCAAAACCTCTGGGACACAGCAAAGGTGGTCATAAGAAGGAAGTATATAGCAACCCAGGCCTTTCTAAAGAAGGAAGAAAGGTCTCAGATACACATTCTAACCTTACACCTTAAAGAGTTAGAAAAAGAACAGCAAATAAAACCCAAACCAGCAGAAGATAGGAAATAATAAAGAGTAGAGCAGAAACTAATGCTATCAAAACCAACCAACCAACAGTAGAACAGTAGATCAATGAAACCAGAAGCTGATTCTTTGAAAGAATTAACGAAATTGAGGGGCGCTTGGGTGGCTTGGTCGGTTGAGCGTCCGACTTTGGCTCAGGTCACGATCTCGCGGTCCGTGAGTTCAAGCCCCGCGTCCGGCTCTGTGCTGACAGCTCAGAGCCTGGAGCCTGTTTCAGATTCTGTGTCTCCCTCTCTCTCTGCCCCTCCCCTGTTCATGCTCTGTCTCTCTCTGTCTCAAAAGTAAATAAATGTTAAAAAAAAAAATTAAAAAAAAAAAGAATTAACAAAATTGAAAAACCTCTAGCCAGTTTGATCAAAAGGAAAAAAGAAAGGACTCAAATAAGTAAAATCAAGAATGAAAGAGGAGAGATCACAACCAAAACAGCAGAAATACAAACAATAATAAGAAAATATGAGGAATTATTCGCCAATAAAATGGGCAACCTGGAAGAAATGGACAAATTACTATAAACATATAAACTACCAAAACTTAAACAAGAAGAAACAGAAAAGTTGTACAGACCTGGAACCAGGAATGGAATCAAATTAGTAGTCAAAAATCTCCCAAAAAAACAAGAGTCCAGGGCCAGATGGCTTTCCAGGGGAATTCTACCAAACATTTAAGGAAGAATTAACACCTATTCTCTTGAAGCTGTTCCAAAAAATAGAAATTGAAGGAAACTTCCAAACTCATTCTATGAAGTCAGCATTACCTTGATTCCAAAACCAGAAAATACCCCACTAAAAGGAACTACAGACCAATTTCCCTGATGAACATGGATGCAAAAATCCTCAACAAGATATTAGCCAACTGGATCCAACAATACATTAAAAGAATTATTCACCACGGCCAAGTAGGATTTATACCTGGGATGCAGGGCTAGTTCAATATCCACAAAACAATTAATTTAATGCATCACATCAATAAAAGAAAGGGCAAGAACCACATGATCCTTCCAACAGATGCAGAGAAAGCATTTGACAAAATGCAGCATCCTTTCTTGATAAAAACCCTCAAGAAAGTAAGGATAGAAGGATCATGTCTCAAGACCATAAAAGCCATATATGAAAGACACGATGCCAATATCATCCTCAGTGGGGAAAAATTGAGAGCTTTCCCCCTAAGGTCAGGAACAAGACAGAGATATCCGCTCTCACTCTGTTATTTAACATAGTATTGGAAGTCTTAGCCTCAGCAATCAGACAACACAAAGAAATAAAACGCATCTAAATTGGCCAGGAGGAGGTCAAACTTTCACTCTTCATGGATGACATGATACTCTATATGGAAAACCCAAAAGATTCCACCAAAAAACTGCTAGAACTGATCCACGAATTCAGCAAAGTCACAGGATATAAAATCAATGCGCAGAAATCAATTGTATGCCTATATACCAATAATGAAGTAACAGAAATCAAGGAATCGATCCCATTTACACTTGCACCAAAAACCATAAAATACCTAGAAATAAACATAACCAAAGAGGTAAAAATCTATACACTGAAAACTGTAGAAAGCTTATGAAAGAAACTGAAGAAGACACAAAAAAATGGAAAAATATCCCATGCTCCTGTATAGCAAAAACAAATATTGTTAAAATGTCAATACTACCCAAAGCAATCTACATATCCAATGCAATACCTATCAGAACAACACCAGCATTCTTCACAGAGCTAGAACAAACAATCCTAAAATTTGTATGGAACCAGAAAAGACCCCGAATAGCCAAAGCGATCTTGAAAAAGAAAACCAAAGCTGGAGGCATCACACTCCCGGACTTCAAGATGTATTATAAAGCTGTAATTATCAAGACAGTATGGTACTGGCACAGAACAGACACTTAGATCAATGGAACAGAATAGGGAACCCCAAAATGGACCCACAAACATATGGCCAACTAATCTTGGACAAAACAGGAAAGAATATCCAATGGAATAAAGACAGTCTCTTCAGCAAATGGTGCTGATAAAACTGAACAGTGACATGCAGAAAAATGAACCTGTACCACTTTCTTACACCACACACAAACACAAACTCACAATGAATGACAGACCTAAACGTAAGACAGGAAACCATCAAAATCCTAGAGGAGAAAGCAGGCAAAAACCTCTTTGACCTTGGCCACAGCAACTTCTTACTCAACACGTCTCTAGAGGTGAGGGAAACCAAAGCAAAAATGCACTATTGGGACCTCGTCAAAATAAAAAGCTTCTGCATAGCGAAGGAAATAATCAGCAAAACTAAGAGGCAACTGATGGAATGGGAGAAGACATTTGCAAACGACGTATCAGCTAAAGGGTTAGTATCCAAAATCTATAGAGAGCTTATAAAACTCAACACCCAAAAAACAAATAATCCAGTGAAGAAATGGGCAAAAGACTTGAATAGACACTTCTCCAAAGAAGACATCTGGATGGCCAACCAACACATGAAAAAATGCTCAATATCACTCATCATCAGGGAAATACAAATTGAAACCACAATGAGATACCATCTCACATTAACAACTCAGGCAACAACAGATATTGGCGAGGATGTGGAGAAAGAAGATCGATCTCTTTTGCATCGTTGGTGGGAATGCAAACTGGTGCAGCCACTCTGGAAAACAGTATGGAGGTTCCTCAAAAAATTAAAAATAGAACTACCCTACAATGCAGGAATTACACTACTAGGCATTTATCCAAGGGATACATGTATGCTGTTTCGAAAGGACACATGCACCCCAAAGTTTATAGCAGCTCTATCAACAATAGCCAAAATATGGAAAGAGCCCAAATGTCCATCAATGGATGAATGGATAGAGAAGTGGCATATATATATATACATATATATATATATGTATATACATGCAATGAAGTATTACTTGGCAATCAAAAAGAATGAAATACATACATACATACATACATAATAGGCTAAAGAAATTGTCAGGAAAATTTGTGCTGTGACTTCCTTAGAATGGGCTCATAAATTCTTCCTCCTTCATCTTTACTCTGTCCTATTTATCATCATATTATTTACCATCATCACCATTATCACCACCCTCACCATAACTGATAGAGAAGATGCAGGGAGAAGCCTAGGCACAATAAAGACAGAGTTACCCCTGCTCTCTAGCTCTGGATCATATACATCCTCCTTTAAAAAGAAACCTTATTTTTTTCACAATCCCAAATTATTCTTCCCTTTTCAATTGTAGATTCTTAAGAGTATGAATGTAAAACTGTATTCTTTGTAACCATAGACCTGTGACAAATACAGAATAAAATGCCCTTTCCAGGAGATCAACACCGAGCTACCCATCAGCCTGTCAATGACCCCCTTCTATCCCTAGGACACAAGATCCACTGCTCTAACCAGACCTAGAAGGCCCGGCATGAAGGGCCTGGCCCCTGGCAATTTCTCAATAGAACTCTGAGCTGTTTACTACCCCCGTCTTTGCTGAGAACATTGAGGTCTGCACATTCTTATCTCCCTTTGAAGAGTACTAACTGCCAGGAAGGGACACCCTCCTGCCCTTAAACCCTTACCGTTAGCTCTCAGCTCAGATCCAGACTCTTCCAGCAGGCCTCCAATGACTGACAACCCACACACTAGTTTCCTTATTGCAAAAGGATCTCATCGTGGTACTTGACCCACTGAGCTTTATTTCAGACTCGTGTGTGTGTGTGTGTGTGTGTGTCTGTCTGTCTTCCTATCCCCCCCCACTAAAATGTAAACTCCAAGAGGGCACAGATATCACAATTAGCTCACCATGGTATCCCCAGGGCCCAGTACTGGTGTTCAACAAACACTGATTAAAACTAAGAGGGAAATAACATTTCAAGAAGAAGAATCTGGTAATGAAATGAAAAATGCATCAAGAGTTTCAAATAGTGTAGCAGTTAAGGAAATACTTCCTACTTCTTTTCTAAACTAGATTCAGAAATTTGAGAGAAAGAGTGTTTTTACAGGCATCTTACCATTAACCAATGCAGGGAAGAGGCTTTGCCTAGTATACTAGAGTGTTACAGTTATGTCAAGTATCACAATAAGGACTAAGGCTTTTTCATTATCTCACAGGGCATTTAAGCTCCCTGTACAATCAGGCTAAAGAGATTTGGTCTCAACGTTTCATGCTTTTGATTTTGCTCCTCTCTCCCTTCAGTGCTTGAACATCGCATGGGCCATCAAGCTCATGTAGATCATACACTTTGGATTCCTGCCTCTCCAAATCTCTTAGATCAGAAGGACTGAAATCCAATAAATAAATAAATAAGTAAAACTGCAGCTGCTTACTCAAGGTCATACAACTAATTAGGAATAGAGCAGATTAACTAGAGACCCAGTTATCTGAATGCCAGCTTCTTTCTAACATTTCAAAGTGTGTTTACTGTCTCCTACTTTGCTTCTGGAAAAAGAAAATATCTGCCTTGATATATTTTATATTACATTTCCATTCACTCTTTATAAAATTCAATTCCTTTTTCCTTTGGTTTTTTTTTTTTTTTTTTCAACGTTTTTTTTTTTTTTTTTTATTTTTGGGACAGAGAGAGAGACAGAGCATGAACGGGGGAGGGGCAGAGAGAGAGGGAGACACAGAATCGGAAACAGGCTCCAGGCTCCGAGCCATCAGCCCAGAGCCCGACACGGGGCTCGAACTCACGGACCGCGAGATCGTGACCTGGCTGAAGTCGGACGCTTAGCCGACTGCGCCACCCAGGCGCCCCTTTCCTTTGGTTTTTAATGGCAATGTCTAATTCGAGTAAAGTTACTCTAATGGTTCTTAAATTATTAAGAGCTGTGAACTATAGAAAGATGGAGAGATTCTCTCACAGAGATCCTTCATCTTTGAAAATAAACTTGATTCTGACAGATTGATAACATCAGGAAATAATATTTTATTTTGTTGTTGTTTTATCATTTGATAGCATCTAGGTTCAAACACTAAATGGCATGCACAAGCTCAGTTATTCTTGAGAGAGTAGAAACATGTAAAATTTAAAAATCTCAATTTAGCACATGGCTTTACCTGTAGTAATGTGAATGCTGCTACTTCTGAAAAACATTTTTTCACGTTAAATGTTAAAATGCTTTATATGCTTCTGATTAGTTTCAAGGTATGACAGATTCAGAACTTGGAAAAGCCAAGAAATTATTTACGATATTATTTAGACAAAACTCCAACATTTTAAATTTTCATTCAAAATATATATTTGATTAAGGAAAATAGAAATAAAATATTTATAACCTGATTAAAACGTATACTCATAAGAATGAGACCTACATACTGAAAACAGTTGTGTTCTAGGGGGTGCGTGGGTGGCTCAGTATGTTAAGCATCTGACTTCAGCTCAGGTCATGATCTCATGGTTCCTGAGTTTAAGCCCAACATCGGGCTCTGGACTGACAGTCCAGAACCTCCTTGGGATTATCTCTCTCTCTCCCTCTCTCTCTGTCCCTCCCTTACTTGTGCTTTCTTTCTCTTTCTCCCTTTCTCTCTCTCTCTATCTCAGAATAAGTAAATAAAAACTTAAAAAAGAAAAAGGAAAACGGTTGTGTTCCAAGCGATACACAAACGAGCAGGGCTCACAAACTTTATTCTAAGTGAAAGAAGCCAGACACAAAAGAACATACTTAATGGATTATACCCTATGATGTCAGAATGGAAATGGAAACATCTGTAGGATTATGATCTTTTAGATAGATAATGGTAGATAGAAATATAGATAGGTAAAGACATGATAATTGATTAGATAGGTAGATAGATATAAATATGGAGAGAAATAGAAGTATGTTTAAGTTTCTCAGGATCCACATAAGAGTGAAAATATGTGGTATTTGTCTTTCTTTGTATGACTTATTTCACTTAGCATAACACTCTCCATTTCCATCCATGTTGCTACAAGAGGCCATATTTCATTCTGAGAAACTTAACAGAAGACCATGGGGGAGGGGAAGGAAAAAAAAGTTAGTGAGGGAGCCAAACCATAAGAGACTCTTAAAAACTAAGAATAAACTGAGGGTTGAAGGGGGTGGGAGGAAGGGGAAAGTGGGTGATGGGCATTGAGGAGGGCATCTGTTGGGATGAGCACTGGGTGTTGTATGGAAACCAATTTGACAATAAATTTCATAATAAAAAATAATAAATAATAAAAAAATAAAAATAAGATAAAAATAAATAAAAAGAAGTATGTTTAAATATACACACATATACACATGCATACATTTCCTAACTTTTTAAAAAAAGGCCTAAGAGATATGACAAACCAGGAGCAGTAAGCACTATTAATGTTCAGACCTTGGTTTCTAAGTACAAATCTCCACTAAAATGAACCATAGTCCACTTAAAAAAAAAAGATTTATTCAAGGCAGGGAAAGTATGAGATAAGCCTGGAAATCTGGTTTACCAGAAAGTAAGGAAATACTTAAAAATGAGAGACCTATCAAACAGACATGGAAGCCAGCCAAATCTGGGACCGTTGGAATACCAAAATAAATGATGATAGTAATGGATTGCAATCCATGAGGTAAAATAAGAATCTATGCTGTACCCTGCTGTATTATTATAGTTAATAATACTGTATTACATATTGGAAAGTTACTAAGAGAGTGGATTTTAAAACTATCACACACAAAAAGAGAAACTATGAGTTTATATTACATAAATATGATATAAAAGTATAAAAGAATAAATAAATGGGGGAAAAACAGACAATTTCTTTAAAAGCTGCTAGAAAAAGTGGTATCATTAGTATTAAAGAAGTATTTTTTTAGTGGTAAAGTGACACCATGTCTGCAACTTATTCTCAAGTGACTCAAAACAAAATGCAGAGAGATAGATAATGATAACTAAAGTTGATCAAAATGTAGACAATTGGTAAATCTGGATAAAAATATGTAAGAGATCCTTGTAGTATTGTTGAAAATTTCCTGTAAGTCTGAAATTATATCAAAATGACAAGTAACTAAGAGAAAAAGAAGGAGAAGTAAAAAGAGGAAGAAGAGAAGCATGGCCTAAGACAAACCCAGAGCATGAAAAAAGAAAGAAGCAAAAAGCAAAGAAGGGCACAAAACCTACATATCAAAGGGAAAAGACAAAAGATTTGCAAATACAAGTATTCATGATAAAATGCTCTAAGAAAAAGATGTGGAGAAATGTATTTTTCTTTTGGCAACAAAGAGAGTTCAATTTTTTTAAAACCCTTACAGAATTAGAACGCGAGCAAGAATTTTTTGAGTTAGAGGGCATTTCTGATTGCCTGGCAAGACAGCATCCTTTTCTTATACTCAACCATACAAACAAAAGTATATTCACAAAAGGTTATTAGATAGAGTTCTTGTGTTTAGATGTCTGATACTGTGTTTAGATGTTGGAGATTAAAAACACAAACTAGAAAATATATAATAATGTGCAGAACAAGAGTTTGCTAGAGAATACATTTCTTTCCTTAAAGTATACATATTTTTAAAATTCTAACAAAAGTTACAGATGAAGCATTTCTTCAAGGGAGATGTAATATGCTAAGAAACTTGTAGATGTCTTAGATGTGCAGAAAAGCAAAAATCTAACCAAACTTCTGACCTCAAAACCTGAGCCAGAAAAGAAACTAGGATTTATTGAGTCCTTCTTATGTGCCTAGAACTTTGATCCATTTTTTACATATTTTATTTAATCCATAAAGAAATATCTGAAAAATGGTTATTGTCTGCATTTAACAGGTAAGGAAACTGAGCATCATGCTAGCTAAGAAAGTTACCCAACTTCAAACAGCAGCTAAATGGTAGGAATCAAACCCAGGTTAGTCTGATTCAAAAACTCACAATGATATAACTGTTTGCTATTTCAAACTAATACTAAATGTAAAATCAAGAAAGTGTGTTAGGGTCAGGGTATGTGCCTGGCATCCTGCAACTCAAAGACCTCTCCAGAGAATAAAACCCCAAAGAAAGACAAAGACCATATGATTTCACTCTGATGTGGAATTTAAAAAATAAAACAGGGGTACCTGGGTGACTCAGTTGAGTGTCCGACTTTTGACTTTGGCTCAGGGTTGTGGAATCGAGCCCTGTGTCAGGCTCTGCACTGAGCATGGAGCCTGCCTGGGATTCTCTCTCTCTCTCTGACCCTCTACCCCACTCATGCTCACTTGCTCTCTCTCTCTCAAAAAAAAAAAAAAAAAAAAAAAAAGGAAAGGAAAGGGAAATAAAACAAACCAGCAAAGGGGGAAAAGATGAAAGAAAGAGGCAAACCAAGAAACAGACTCTTAACTATTGAGAACCAACTGATGGTTACCAAAGGTGGGTAGGTGGGGGGGAATGGGTTAAATAGGTGGTGGGGATTCAGGAGTACACTTGTCATGATGAGGTCCTGGTGTTGTATGCAAGTACTGAATCACTATATTGTACACCTGAAATTAATATTATGTTGTATGTTAACTAACTGGCATTTAAATAAAAACTTAAAAAAAAGTATAAATGGTAAAATATTCTTCAAACCAGATCTTGAAACTAACTACAAATGGTTAAAAACCCAGAAATTGCCCCACAAATAAATGAACAACTAATCTTCAACAAAGCAGGAGACAATATTCAGTGGAAAAGAGTCTCTTTAGCAAATGGGAGAACTGGGACAGTGACATACAGAAAAATGAAAGTAGACTACTTTCTTACACCATACACAAAAATAAATTCAAAATGGATAAAAGACTTAAATGTAAGACATGAAACCATCAAAATCCTAGAGAAGAAAACAGGCAGCAACCTCTTTGACCTAGGCTGCAGCAAATTCTTACTTGGCATGTCTCCAGAGGCAAGGGAGATAAAAGCAAAAATGAACTATTAGGACATCATGATAATAAAAAGCTTCTGCACAGTAAAGGAAATAATCAACAAAACTAAAAGGCAACTGACCGAATGGGAGAAGATATTTGCAAATGACATATTGGATAAAGGGTTAGTATACAAAATCTAGGAAGAACTTATCAAATTCAACACCCCAAAAACAATCCAGTGAAGAAATGGGCAGAACACATGAATTGACACTTCTAAAGAAGACATCCAGATGGCAAACAGACACATGAAAAGATGCTCAACATCATTCATCATCAGGAAAATGCAAATCAAAACCACAGTGATATACCACCAATCATATACCAATACAAAACCCCATGATATACCATTTGATTTGAAATGCAAATCAAGGGGCGCCTGGGTGGCGCAGTCGGTTAAGCGTCCGACTTCAGCCAGGTCACGATCTCGCGGTCCGTGAGTTCGAGCCCCGCGTCAGGCTCTGGGCTGATGGCTCGGAGCCTGGAGCCTGTTTCCGATTCTGTGTCTCCCTCTCTCTCTCTGCCCCTCCCCCGTTCATGCTCTGTCTCTCTCTGTCCCAAAAATAAAAATAAATAAACGTTGAAAAAAAAAATTAAAAAAAAAAAAAGAAATGCAAATCAAAACCACAATGAGATACCACCACACACTTGTCAGAATGGCTAAAATAACCAACTCAGGAAAGAACAGATGTTGCCAAGGATACAGAGAAAGGGGACCCCTTTTACACTGTTGGTGAGAAAGAACACTGGTGCAGCCACTCTGGAAACAGTATGGAGGTTCCTCAAAAAATTAAAAGTAGAACTACCCTATGACCCAGCAATTGCACTAGTAGGAATTTATCCAAAGGATACAAAACTGTGATTCGAAGTGGTACATGCATCCCAATGTTATAGTAGTGCTATCAACAATGGCCAAATTATGGAAAGAGCCCAAATGTCCATCAACTGATCAATGGATTAAGAAGATGTGTTACATTATACAATGGAATACTCCTTGGTGATGAAAAAGAATGAAATCTTTCCGTTTGCAACATGAATGAAAGTAGAGGGTATTATGCTAAGTGAAAAAAGTCAGTCAGAGAAAGACATATGATTTCACTCATGTGTGGAATTTGAGAAACTCAACAGATGAACATGGGGAAAGGAAGGAAAAATAAGATAACAGAGAGGGAGGCAAACCATAAGAGACTCTTAATTAAAGAGAACAAACTGAGGGTTGCTGGAAGGGAGGTGGATGGAGGGATGGGTTAAATGGATGATGGGCATTAAGGAGGACACATTTTGGGATTAGCACTGAGTCTCATATGTAAGAGATTAATCACTGGATTCTACTCTTGAAGCCAAGACTACACTATATGTTAACTAACTTGAATTTAAATTAAACAAACAAACAAACAAATAAATAAAAGCTGCCAGGAAAAATGCCAGAAAAAAGAAAAATTATAAACAAAGTTCATTAAAAATATAGATTCATGGCTAAATAGATAGGTATAGAAGGGTAGACATGCTAAAGTAAGGATATTTCAAAGGCAAAGTGTAAATTGTGGACATATGGGTGTTTTCTGCAAATTCTTTCAACTGTGCTATATGTTTGAAATTTTCCACAATGAAATTTTGGAAAAAGACAAGGGAAGTCTTGACTTTTCAAGTATTTTAAAATAGACATCTAAAGAACCTATGTGTCTGATTTCACTCATATGTGGAATTTAAAAAATAAAACAGATAATCATATGGGAGGTGGGGGAAATAAAGAGAAAGGGAGGCAAACCGTAAAAGACTGTTAATGATAGAGAACTGTGAGTTGATGGAGGGAGGTTGGTGGGGGGATGGGCTAAATGATTGATGGACATTAAGGAGGGCACTTGTGAGGAGTACTGGGTGTTGTATGTAAGTGATGAATAGCTGAATTCTACTCCTGAAACCAATATTGCACCGTATGTTAACTAACTAGAATTTAAATAAAAATATGGAAGAAAAATAAACAAACAAACAAATAAATAAGTAAATAACAACAACAAAAAAGAATATTCCTTTCTGGACACAGGAACCAATTTATGGACTCATTTCATTTCCTGATGTTATATGTTTCTTTTTTCTTCTGTGCTAAAAGCCCAATGGGGAGGATGAGGCAGGTGGAAGGGCTGCCTAAGTGGACAGAGTTAGATGGAAGAGCTGTTTGAGTCTAGTCATGCTTGGAAGGACATTCTCCAGGTTTGTAGATGAGCTGCCTGTTTGATGGAGAGGCAGGGGTGTGAATGAAGGCAGTCAAGTTTCCACCAGGAAAGAGTTTTCCTAAATTTTAAGAATTTTCAAAAGGATAGCATAATAATGAACAGTTGCTCAGTACAGTGATGTGCATGTGGCAGGTGTTCAATGAAAATGTATCCTTTATTTGGCTTCTAAAGATTGGAATAAGATGCAAGTCAGAGATATCCTTTAAAGCAGGGTTTCTCAGCTTTTATACCATTGATATTTTGGGTTGACTCTGTGCAATCAGACAACAAAATGAAATAAAAGGGATCAAAATTGGCAAAGAAGAATCAAACTTTCACTTTTGACAGACGACATGATACTCTACATGGAAAATCCAAAAGACTCCACCAAAAGTCTGCTAGAACTGATACATGAATTCTGCAAAGTCACAGGATACAAAATCAATGTACATAAATCAGCTGCATTTTTTTAAAACGTTTTATTTATTTTTGAGAGAGAGGGAGAGACAGAGCATGAACAGGGGAGGGTCCGAGAGAGGGAGACACAGAATCTGAAACAGGCTCCAGGCTCTGAGGTGTCAGCACAGAGCCTGACGCGGGGCTCGAATTCACGGACCGCGAGATCATGACCTGAGCCGAAGTCAGCCGCTTAACCGACTGAGCCACCCAGGCGCCCCTCAGCTGCATTTTTATACACCAATAATGAAGCAACAGATAGAGAAATAAACTTATCCCATTTACAATTGTATGAATAACCATAAAATACCTAGGAATAAACCTAACCAAAAATGTAAAAGATCTGTATGGTGAAAACTATAGAAATCTTATGAAGGAAATCAAAGAAGACACAAAGAAATGGAAAAACATTCCATGCTCATGGATTGGAAGAACAAATATTGTTAAAATGTCAATACTACCCAAAGCAATATACACATTCAATGCAATTCCAATAAAAATTGCACCAGCGTTTTTCTCAAAGCTAGAACAAGCAATACTAAAATTTGTATGGAACCACGAAGGACCCCAAATAGCCAATACTGAAGAAGAAAACGAAAATGGGAGGCATCACAATCCAAGACTTTACCCTCCATTACAAAGTTGTAATCATCAAGACAGTATGGTATTGGCACAAAAATAGACACATAGACCAATGGAATAGAATAGAGACTCCAGAATTGGACCCACAAAAGTATGGCCAACTAATCTTTGACAAAGCAGGAAAGAATATCCAATGGAAAAAAAAACAGTCTCTTTAACACGTGGTGCTGGGAGAACTGGACAGTGACATATAGAAGAATGAAACTAGACCACTTTCTTACATCATACACAAAAATAAACTCAAAATGGATGAAAAACCTGAATGTGAGACAGGAAACCATCAAAACCCTAGAAGAGAAAGCAGGCAACAACCTCTTTGACCTCAGCCATAGCAATTTCTCTTTCTTCACTTTAAATCTACAGGTGTCTTTAGGTCTAAAATGAGTCTCTTGCCAGCAAAATAGAGATGGGTCTTATTATTTTTTTTTTAATCCATTGTGATACCCTATCTCTTTTGATTAGAACATTTAGTCCATTTACCCTCAGAGTGATTATTGAAAGATGAATTTAGTGACTTTTTTCTTTTTCTTTTTCTCTTTTTTTTTTTTTGCCTGTAGAGTTGGTGTTTCTAGTGTTGTTCTCTGGTCCTTTTTAGTTTTTGTTGCTTTTGGTCTTTTTTGTTTTTGTGTTTTTCTCCACTCAATGAGTCCCCCTTAAAATTTCTTGCAGGGCTAGTTTAGTGGTTATTAACTCCTTTAGTTTTTGTTTGTCTGGGAAACTCTATCTCTCCTTCTATTCTGAAAGACAGACTTTCTGGATAAAGAATTACTGGCTCATATTTTCCCCATTCAGCATGTTGGATATAGCCTGCTACTCATTTCTGACCTGCCACAGTTCTGTGGACAGATCTGCTTGGAACCTGATCTGTCTTCCTTTACAAGTTAAGGACTTTCCCCTCCCTTGCTGCTTTCAGGATTCTTTCCTTCTCTGTGAATTTTGTGAATTTGACTATGACGTGCCTTGGTAATGGTAGGCTTTTGTTGAATTTAATGGGAGTTCTCTGTGCTTCTTGGATTTTGATGTCTATGTCCTTCCCCAGATTAGAGAAATATTCAGCAATAATTTGTTTACATAAACCCTTTGCTCCTTTTTCTCTCTCTTCATCTTCTAGGATATCTATGATATGAATGTTATTACATTTTAGTAAGTCACTGAGTTCCTTATGTCTGCCTTTGTCATCCATGACCTTTGTTACCCTCTTGTTTTCAGCTTCATTATTTTCCATAATTTTATCTTCTATATCACTAATTCACTCCTCTGCCTTGTCCATCCTCCCTGTAATGGAACCCTTTCAAGTTTGCACATCAGTTATCACATTTTTAATTTCAGTCTGACTAGATTTTAGTTCTTTTGTCTCTACAGGAAAGAATTCTCTGGTATCCTCTATTCTTTTTTCAAACCCAGCTAGTATCCTTATAATCATTGTTTTAATTCTAGTTCAGACGTCTTACTTATATCTGTATTGATTAAATTCCAGGCTGTGATTTTTACTTCCTGTTCTTTCTTTTGGGTGAATTTCTTCATCTCGTCATTTTGTCCACAAAAGAAAACAAGAAAGAAAGAAAAAAATCAAAACAAACAAACAAACAACCCCCCCCTCCAATAAAACAAAAACAAAGCAAAAAATGAAAGAAAACCCAAATTAGATCCGGGATGTGTTTTGGCCTGCTTCTTAAAAGAACCTAGGTGCAAAAATAAAAATAAAATAAGATAAAATAAAATAAAAATAATCAAACAAAAATTATATATATAAATAAAAAATTTTTTAAAGAACTTAAAAAATAAAATAAAGGAAAAAAATCATAAAAAGATAAAGAATAAAAGTAAATAGGAAGCTAGTTCCTACTTCCCTTAGAACTGAAGCTTTGTAGTACTTTGATCAGTAGACTTGGTGTGGGTGAGTTTTTTGTTCTGGTCTTCTGGGGAGGCCTGCTGTGCTGATTCTTAAGCTAACTTATTTCAGTGGAAGTGTGCCTAAAGGGTGCAGGGGTGTGGGACTTGGTGTAAATGGCTCCAACATCCAGTAAGTGGTGCTTTTTTTCTCCCTGAAGTCTTTCAGTGCTGATGGGTGAGAAGAATATAGTGATGTCCCACTCTTTAGCCCCAGATCTAAAAGATCGTAACTTCCCGTCTTCAGGAAACCTTCACAGAAGAGCAATCAATCATCCCTCTTTTGTCCCCAATTTCCATTGGAACTGTGCATTTACCCTGCCTGTGTCCATGCTTTTTTATCTCAGGCATGTGCCTGAGTTTCAAAACTCCAAATTTTAGGGACTTCAGAGGTGCAGACCCACTCTGTTCCTCTGGGAGAGGGTCTCACTGTGCTTTTGCCTTGTGAAGAAAGCAGTCGCATGACCGTGCAACAGTTCAGTGTTCATGTCAAATCAGATTAGAAAGCCAGCACTCTTGCTTGCTGCCCTCATCCCCAGTCCCTGCTCCTATGCCCGGCAAAGCACAGCATGTTGGCACCACCCTTTCTTCTTGTGACCCTGGGGGATCACAAGCTGTTACTCTGGGATTCTGTCCCACTTTACCACCTGAGCACCTTTAAGCCAGGCACATCCACCCACTGTAGTGGACTACTCCACTGCCATCTTCACCTTCCCAATAATTCCCAATACTCAGTCATACTGAGATGCTTTTAAATATTTTATCATACACATTTTTAGGAAAGGGTTTCTTGGTATACTTAGTCTTCCAATCATCTTACCTTTGTTTCTTCTTTTGCACTATCCCAAGTACTTGAATCTAATGACTCTTATTTATTAAGTTTATTTTTAATTTTTTAAAATTAAGTGGGTGTATAATAATTAATTTTCTTGTGTACTTAAATACCCTTTAATATTGAAAGGAATTGAATTTACTTAGGTTTAAACTATAATTAAACTATAAAATTAATTAAGTTTATAGTTGCAAAGTGATTTACACTCCTTTTTTTTATAACATCCTGTTAAAATGATAAAAAGTCAGATCATTCTTTAAAGAAAATGTGATTTTGATTGATATAAGCCTTTTCAACAGCAATGTTGGAGACAAGGATGGAATTTAAAGAATTGAAAGGAAAGAAATTTTAAGCTTTGAATTATATGCAGCCAAGATCTTTTAAATATGAGGGCAGAGAAAAAGATGTTATCAGAAAATAAGGCCAGGGTGCCTGGGTGGCTCAGTTGGTTGAGCTTCGGACTTTGCCTCAGGTCATGATCTCGCTGTTTGTGGGTTTGAGCCCCTCATTGGCCTTGCTGCTTTCAGCATGGAGCCTTCTTTGGATCCTCTGTCCCCATTCTCTCTGCCCCTCCCACTGATGCTGTTTCTATCAAATATAAACATTTAAAAAAAGAAAAAAAGGAAAGCTTTATTTTACATAAGTCTGTTGGAAAATATTCTTAGAGGAAATTCTCAAGGAGGATGAAAAATAAGTGTAGGAACA